>NC_140071.1:11911933-12511933 GCF_964194135.1 Talpa europaea | reverse complement strand
AGACTCACATATTACCTTTTGTTTCCCTAGAAAACCAAAATCAATTTCTGTTATTTTATATTAATGAAATCTTGGGTAAGCATCATCTCTAAATTGTAGTAAATATATTTTTAAAATTGATTTAAACTTAGTTTGAAAAATAGAACATAATAACAGTGGCATCTGTAACACCTAAAACTGGAAATTCTGACATCAGCTAAGTATTCATTTCAACAGTCCTTTGCAGAGATTCTCACATGGCACCATATTACAGGTAAGAAATAAATACACAATCTAGCACTCTGATTAGAACATTCAGCTACATTTATTTTTATTCACTCACTTGACTGGATGATATCCCCATGCTCTCCCTATTTTTGAGTTTCCTAATGAAGTACAATTTCTCCCGGAATTCAAAAAATGAAGATAACTTCTTTCACTGTCCGAGAAAATGCAAGGGGAATAAGAACTAAATTTGTCACAAATGTGATGCTTTCACATGTGACCTTAAATCTTCAAGGCAATATTATATAAACAATTGAAAGTTATATGTCATGTGTAGCAATGGAAACTCTCATTATTTTCAGGAATAGAAAATGCAAAATGGTACAATCACTTGGAAGAGTATTTGAAAGTTTCTTATAAAACTAAGCATAATCTTATACATGATCCCCCAAATGTGCGTGTTGATATTTACCAAAATGAGTTGAAAATGTAAATAGACGCAAAAACATGAATACTGATGTGTGTAGGTTTGCTCATAATTGCCAGACCTCAGAAGAAAATATCTTTCAGTAGGTGAATGGATTAAGAAAACCATCTAACATACAAACACCAAAATGGGGATATTATTTAGCACTAAAAAAAAAAAAAAGAAATTTCAAGCTATAAGGAGACAGAAGAAATGTAAATGCACATTACTAAATAAAAGAAGCCTATTTAGAAAAAGCTACAAACTGCTTGATTTCAACCATATGACTTTCTGAAAATGGAGAAAATATGTATATTGTAAAAAGATCAGAGGTTGCCAGTGGTGAAGTGGGAAGGGAGCAATAAACAGACATAACATAGAGGATTTTTAAGACAGTGAAATTATCCTGTATCACACTAAAATGGTAGATGCAGGTCATACATAGTTTAAATACATAGTATATATAACTCCAGGAGTGAACTCTAAAGCAAACTACAACTTTGGATGATAGGCATGTGTGAAGATGGATTCATCGTTTGCAGCAAATGTACCATGATGGTGAGGATGTTGATAGTGGGAAGCTGGGGGTGGGGAGGGGCCGTGCAGGGCCATGCGCTTTACTTTCTGTTCAGTTTCCCAGCAACTTTTCTTGCTTTTTGCTGTTTTTTCTGTTTTTATATGCTTTTTTTCTGTAAAAAAAATCTTGAAATATTTCTATTCTTTGTTGCATGTGTATACTGATACATGTTTGTAATCCCTGATGCCGCATATGTTTGATCTTTTTCCAGTGATGGATAGATATCTATTTCCTTAAATGCATGGGGCCACTAAATCTCCCAGTCTTTGCTCAGAACTCTGTGTGATTGCAGGCACATGCCTCACCACTCAGGCAGTTGGGGCTTCTCTTCCTGTTTTTATGTTCTCCAGGTCAGCCAGGCGAGAGCCTCTGAGGTCTTTCTTGGTTCTATACAAAGCTCATTATATGTGTATAACATTTTATTTAGATTCTCAGGTATTTGACAGTTTAACAAAGTCCCACGTATGTTTCACTCCCTAGCTTTTCCTTTAGGTCAGCCTCCAGCTTGTCTCACCAGTTATCCACAATTCAGAAACCCATTTTAAACAACTGCATATTTTTTGCACCAATACCCCTTAGGAAATGATTTATTTCACTGGACTATGGAATGGCTCCCAATTATGATAAAGGCAGCCTTGGGAACAAGAACTTTGCTTTGAAGGATCTCGATCACTGTTCTGCGTCCTTTAGAGGATACTTGGTTATTAGAGAGGCAAGTTTCAGGATAGACACAAGTTTCAGGGCAAATTAAAACATCGCACATTATTCATAACAGCCAATATATGTAAGCAACCCAAGTGCCCCATGATGGGTGAATGCGTAAGTCTATGATTTACATATACATTTGCAATACAATAGAATGCCACTCAGCATTAAAAAAAAAAGATGAAATCTTTCTATTTTGACAATATGGATGAAACTTGAAGGGATTATTCTAAGTGAAGCAAATCCAAAGAAAATTGACAAATACTCTATGGTTTCACTCATTTATGGAATAGAAAGAAAACAAAAGCAAAAATAACTGTTAGACACTGAAACAAATGGTGGTTACCAGAGTGGGGAGGCGAAAGAAAATGGAAAGAAGAGACACATTTATTGGTGGCCAATAGTGACTGGACTTCCTGTGATGGGCATGGTGAGAATATGTGATCGTGAAACCTTTGCAGTGATGTAAACTGATGTTTTCTCAATACAAAAAAAAAAAAAAAAAAAAACTGTAAAACCAAAGAAAACAAAAATACTCCTGCACATAATGCCATTACTAATGGTATTCATTTTTTTAATTAAAATTCCCTAACTTATAAAAGTCTCCGCTTGCTCTTCAGAGGTCTGACAAACTTGAGTCTATTTTTGACAGTTTTCCCATTATTATGGAAAAGAGATTATCAGAGGCCTTTACCATTTTCACTGACATCACTCCCTGTATCTATACCACCGGTATCTTTTTTGTAAATAAATTATGATGAATAGAAATTCATGGGAAAGAATGGCATAAAATATTGAATTTCAGGTTGAAAAGTTATTAACTTATATAACCCAGAGCTCAAATTTAAAATGAATATTTTGAAAATTATAATCACTTCTATTTCCTGTAAACTTGATTTTATGCTGCCTTCGTGTTTTTAGCATCTTCAGAAAATATATCTATCATGATATATTAAATTAAAATAGGTGAATTATTTTAGTAAAGTTATGTGTTTTTATCTATCAAGATTTAAATGAGACACTGTGTTAACAGCTTGTTTATTGTAACCAAGGCAGTTTCTTTCTACAGTGTATCATTTTTTTTTAATCAGTAAGTCATCATTTCATTTCCTTTCAATTTTTAAAATATTTTTAGCTAAATTCATGATTCTTGTCTAGTTCAGTTATTTTTATTTTCTCTCAAGCAATTTTCTTCATGTGGTAGATAGGAACAGTCCATGAGAAATAATATTCATATTGATTAATTTATTTGCCCTTGTAGTATGGCAATAATTAATTTATTTCATCTTTCTATCCCTTAAGGGGGTGTAGCTTTTTTTTTAATAACTTTAATTTTAATATGTTCTCTAAATTAAACATAATCACTGAATTTATTTTCTTCAGCATGTGCTATATAACACACAAAATTTTGCTTTTTCTGCATATTTATAGCACATTGAACCTAAAGGTTCAGAATTTGCCTATAATTTGTGTCCTACATCTTCGTTTCACACAGGTATATAATGCTATTTGGAATTAAACAAATGGAAGGATGATTTCCTTGCTGAAATCAAACCCAATTGAAATTAATCTACCAGATTGCTTCATTAATTTCCAAATTGTTGAAAATTTATGCTTTCACAAACTGAAAAAGCAGTTTGCAATTTTTGAGACTGTTTAATTTTATGAAAAGCAAAGATGAAAAGATCATTTATTCATATCTGATTTTTGCTTTCCTATATACTTTTTTATGTAAAATAGAGCCAAAAAGATACAAAAATTAAAATGTAAAAAGAATCAGCAGGCTCGTGTATGTGTATTACATGCTTGAGGAGGGGGTATTGAAAATGAACCACCCAATTTCCAGTCAGTCTTTCCTTACTCTCGTCTAACAGCTACATTTTTCAGGTTTTGTAAATTGTATGTTTAAAATAAATATATGTGAATCTAACCCATGGTAGCAGATAGAAAAATTAGTACAAATTCTATTTCCTCCCTTTATTAGCCTTGAAATCTTAAAGCAGTAAAACATCTCTAAACATAATATCCATAATCTTTCAATTTCTTTCCTAATGTTAACCTGTAATAATTTTTATAAATAGTTTGCAAAGGATTTAGCAGAGAACTAGATGCATAAGACTAGCAAGAGTTTTGCATTTGACATTAACTGTACATTATTTAAATCTATCACTCAAAAAATGAGATATTTTATTCCACATTATTTTAAACATATAACTATTAAGCTTTCAGTATCTTGTAAAAAAGGTTTCAAAAATCAATATCTATGAAAGAGTAATTTCATTAATATATGTTTTATTTTTATATTAATAGGCATAGGAATAAATAGAGCAATATATGGAATAGCAAGCTGTTACTTTTCATGAGTTAAAAGACGGAATCTGTTAAGATAAGTTTGCTACTGTGTCCCTCACTGACAACTAAGAAGCCACCTGATATCATTGTACAAAGCCAATGTATCAACATTCTACAAATGCATCACAAGAAAACGAACTAACCAAACCAATTTGGGATGAATTTAACAAATTCAAAATGTGTTTGGCACTGGAAATTTATGTGATACTACAATACATAATAGGATACCAAGAAATAATCTACTTACTAATAATATAATCAAAAAAGGAAGTCTATTTCCACCATTTATTTCTTTAGAATCAAGTGAATCAAAGACTATTTTACATTATACTTTAGAAAATGTACATCACATTGATGTGAAATAATAGAGGGATATACAAAATATCATTATTCATCTAAACAGGACAATGAAGACATGTTAAAACTAAATAAATCTTTATGCATATATAACCTTTTACAACTTTTCTTTAGCAATGAAATGACAGCCAATCTCCCAACATTTTTTTTTTTTTAGCAAATAAGATGAAGTGTTTATCTTTAGAAGGAATAACATACTGAATGCGTCCATTGTATTTGCATTAGGTATTTAACATGGGAGTTATTCTACCCAAAAAAAAAAAAAAAAAAAGATAGATTCCTTTTTTAGGAAGAAGAGGTCTCAAAATAATGTCCTCCCCTAATGAAAGTTCTATTAACTTGAATTCACAATTCAATATTTAAAAATTTTCCTATCAGTTCATCATTCATTATCATTATCAAATTTATAATTAAAGATAAACAATATCATTGCATAAATGTATTAAACTACTATTGTTATAAAAATAAACCTTACCCCTCAGTTCTAATAAATCTAACAGGCTGAAAGCCTATTTCTGAATTTCTTATCAGTTAACATCATTCAGATAGAACTTATAAAAAGACACACAAAAAAGGAAAAAACTGATTTATAAAGATCTTACTAGTTTAAGATTAAAAAACACATACCTGCATACCACAGAAAGACAACTTACTTTAAATAAGAAATATGAGCTTACATCAGTTGAAAACTAATATTAAATACAGAAAAGATATTAGAATTCCACTTTTTGCCTATGTAAAAATGTAGATATTTTCCATGTATAGTGTCTTGATGGAAATTATATAAATATTTTTTGTTTCAATGTGTGAAGGAAAATTGTGCTCTAAAATTGTCAGAATTTATTTTTAGTCAGCTTATGTGCTAAGACATAATTAAGATGGTTGGTTTTCTTCTGGCTGTTACTTACTCTACCAATTCTGGTACCAAAATATGTACCCATCAGAGATCAACTAGGGAAGCAAAAGTAGTGGGAGATATTTATTAAGATTTTCATTACAATGAATTGGCTTTTGTGATTGTTAGGATTGACTGTGCAAGCCAAAATTTAAAGGGAATGTCAGAATAATAAGCTGGGACTCTTAGGCGTCAGCAAAAACTGCAGTCCACAGGCAGAATTTCTTATTCAGGGAAGTCTCAATTCAATTCTCAAGTCTTTTCAATGATGGATTAAGACCTATCAGAATTACCCAGTGTTCTCATTTACTTAAAGTCAATTCATTTGAAGTTTATTCACACTTATAGCATACCTTCACAGTAGTAGCTAAGTTTGTGCTTGAAAATCTGAGACTGTCTTCTCCAACTTGACACAAAACTGCCCACCATAGTCTACCATTTGTGATTTGCCAATCACATCTCCTTGAATCATTATTCATCTCCAAATAAAGATAACAATGTTATATTTCTACTTAACACAATACAGCTATCCCACATACAACTGGAAGCTACTAAATCTGTCCCTAGCAGGGGATACCAAGTCCTGGGGTGATGTTTACTATCTTTTGATATCCTTAAATACTATCCTTAAATACTATGACATAAAATTAGCTATTATTAGTAAATGCATGTTAGATAAGGAAATGCAAATTTTATATACACCAAATTATTTATAACGATACTAAGAACAACCACTCCTATTTCAGTTCTCATTTATAACTACCTTCCTCATTACCAGTTCATATGCCTTTGCCCTAGTAAACACTTCATCTGGTCATGAAACTGCCTAGTAAGGTGAATTGAATCTTTGCCTAGAGCATCTGGACCATTATAAATCCTGTCTCAACTGGATTGCTGAAGTTTTTCATTAATTTTGATCATAGGACATGTCGCAATACCTTCTGTATTTCAGATATATTTTTCCTATCTCCACTTTATAGTAGTGTGATAATTTCCCTCTAGTAACCCCATCCAATATAATAACACTTTTTATTGTTTGCTGATGTAGAGGAATAAATGGGTAAATGACAGGTAAATTTACAATTCAGTGGAATCATTATGGTGTCTGCTTGTAAAAGCTTTACTCCCTTGAGGACTTACACATCTAGACCCTCAGAGTTTAAGGACATGGGGGTAACATATTTTGCTAGTGGACTACTGGCAAGTGGAGTCATTCCATTTCTACACATTGATTCTGTACCTGTGACTCTTGGTAATGGGAGTAACAACACTATATGACTTGACTTGATTTAGAGTGCATATACCCACACTTTCCTAGCCCCAGAATCACTGCCACCTAATTGGTCCTGTAATTGAGTCCTCAAAGAACATTCCACATATCATTATCAGTGAATAAAATGAGTGCAGTAAATTTTCACACTTTAATTACTTCCAAATGAGTTATTTTATCATCAGATATGGAATATCTGGTGGATTTTCAGTATGCATGCTGTATGGAATAACATGATGTTGGATTAGGTATTGCCTAAGTCTACAAATGTATATTTTAGTAGAAGTTTTAGGTGTCAAAAATGTAATCCATATCCAGAGTAAGAATTTATCCAGGAAGAGCAAAACCCTAACCTTTCTATAATGGGAGAAGTTTAGTGTGACCAACCTGTCCTTAGGTAGCTAAATGACTACCTATGGGAATGAGGGTAATATTAGGGGTTTAGTGTTATTTCTTGCTCCTGGTAAATAAGTAATTCAACAATGTCTATAGCCAGGTTGACCTTGGTCAGTAGAAATCCACATTGCTGATTTCCTGTACAGTCACTGCCACTGAGACCAAGTCACCTTGTTAATGAGTCATTTGGGAAATAAATTTTTGGATTAATTATTTGCCAAATATCTACAGAATAAACCATCCTATGCATCTACTAAAACCCTCTCCTGTTAAGGTCACACTTCAGTGATAATTCAAAAGGGACACAGATTTCTTCACATTGTTTCCAATTCAGAGAAGTGGATCCAAATACATCTTCCCCAGATCTTATTGATTCCATTTCCCAATTATATTTATTCCAAGTTCCTGACAATTCAGTCAAATGATTGGCCACAGCCCATATGCACCATTACTTCTGGCCACTTATGCTTTCAGACTGATTGAAAAAACAAGCTGTACCACTTCAAGTCCTGCCTACAGGAGAGGATTTTCTTTTATCTCTGCCCTTCAGACCTGTCCTAGAATGGCATTACAGTGCTCCAGCTGACTACATTCAGTTGGTGTCTGTCTATTATGCAAAAGCATCTGTAATCCAGACCAGTGAATTATTCTTCGCAATAAAGTAGTTGAAAGGGACCCCCCCCCCATGAATTCATAGGTGTAGACTAGGAGAGAAAAAGTAATATAGTAGGTGAAATAGTCATGGGAATTTCCATCCCTTTTTTATTCAACTTACCTGTGCTTTTGGAGTCTGCGAGAGCCTGCTTTCACATATATCACCACATTTGATAATGGAATGCTACTGGGATGCTCAACATAATGATTCAATAGTGAGATTATAAAGGCTTATTGACCAAACAACAGTTCTTGTTACTAGGCAATTGGTGAGCATGGCTAAGTCTTGCAGCAGAGAGGTTGGCTGCTTGTAAGAGTCAGCATTGAGATTCC
The DNA here is from genome assembly GCF_964194135.1 of Talpa europaea. Taxonomy (NCBI): domain Eukaryota; kingdom Metazoa; phylum Chordata; class Mammalia; order Eulipotyphla; family Talpidae; genus Talpa; species Talpa europaea. The sequence continues at coordinate 12,503,724 of NC_140071.1, read as the reverse complement.
CCTGCAGCTCCCTTCTAAGGGATCCAAACAGCACTGACAGGTCAAGTATCATTGAATGTGCTATTCAATACATCATACACTACTCAAGTGGGATCATATCTCATACAGCAGCCCTGAATTGTAAGGTTTTCTCTTGTTTGAGTACTATTAAAAAGTGAAAGATCTCTGGGCTTTTTCAATCAGACAACACACCCAAATGAAAAATAGACTGTTTCTAAAATTCAAAAAAAGCTCACTAGACATTGTACCATTTTTTTTGGTTGTAAACATAATAAAGCATGACAATTTAAACTTCATTTCAGCAATAATGTGTTGATATACACCAAGTCACTAGATCACCAGACATTCCCCTGTGAAGTTGCTCTCAATTTTCAGAATTATTCTCCAAACTCACATGCAAATCCTCTACCAAGATGTCTAGAGTAGTTGTTACTTCTTGCACACTGGGATCAATACATACCAGGAACAATCAACCCATCACCATCAAGATAATGGACCAGTAGTATTTCTTTCAGAAGGAAAATATAATAAAGGTCTCTGAAGATTAAATTATGACATGGAGTAGGCAACTTGATATGCCCCTGATAGAGTTTGGGTGTATTACTGGTATTATTTGAAAGCAAACTAATAGTAGGTAGGTATAGAGAAGAAAAAAAAATGCCTGATTATATCTACATATCAAGATTTATGGTATCTGTCAATTTCCTCAAACAATAAAACCTCATTTGAAATAGTGGCAATTAGAGTTACATAATGACCTCATTTGTAACTACTGTCATGGTCCACATCCATCTGCTTTGATCACAAAAAGCAAGTTCAATGGGATATGGACGGAATCCCAACCACTACATCTTCCAAGACCTCAGTGATGGCATCAACCTCTACAGTCATTCCACAAATGTGGCTTTGCCTTCAGCTTACTAATTTTTGCAGGTAGAGGCAGTCATAGTGATGTCCTCTTAGATTTTGTACCATATTAACCTTACCCCACCTATCAGGGAGCCAATGCATCACATTCTAATAGTTGCTGATTTTTCCCCCTAATCATGCATTCTTGAACTAGAAAATTAACTAGAAAAGGGATCCAGAGACCAACTGGTTCCATCGTAAGCAGAAGAGTTAAAACTCGGTCGACTGCTGAACTTCCAATAGCCCTTCTCCCACTGATAGATCCAAGGTATGTTTCAGGTTGCAGGAATCAATACTTGCAACCTGTCTATTAGTCTTACAAAATTATTATTTCTTTCTCTCTAATGCATATTCACCCTGATAAATTTATGCATAGTCTGATGGATAAATCTTTGATATACATTTTGAAAGTTTGGCAGGATCCTTTTTTAAGAGGATCAAGCCAATGACCATACTCTCCTTGTCTTTGGTGGTTAAGTACCACTAATTGACCATAACACCCCAGAATCCTATTACCCCTACTGAATTTAGGGATCTCAATTCAAATGCTGCAATTTCCATTGCATTTGTCTTGGATCTATCAGAGAAATATCTCGGGTCTAACTGACATTCTGAAATCCAGAGAGACAGCCAAATAAAAGAGTCAGAAATAAGGCCAACCTGAAGCAGAAGTTCTGGAGCCATAAACTGTAGAAGATCTCAATCGTAATTTTCAAAAATTGCCGGAGGGCTTGCCTGAAATAGAACAAGAGTGCAATCTCAAAGGTTTGCGGTCTAGCGGGAACTCCATATTCTCATGAGTTTTCTCTAAGGACCTTTGTAGGGTAAGGTAAAAGGTATCAGGCTTTTCTGCCCTCCCATCATCAGGATAGATGATGGATCCTTGCGGTCCTGAATGCATGCCTGATGGCGGGCACCTCGAGTAGGATGTGGGCATAGGCAGATGGGATTCACCTGGGCTGAGACTGTGCTTTTAAGGCCAGCATCATGGAGACGCCAGTAGAAGCTGAAAGAGAAGCCAAGAAAGAAGGAGAGAAGCCAAGAGAGAGAAGCAGAAAAGGCTGGAGAACCCAGATAGAGTGAAGACTTGCTGGGGGCTGGGAGGCCTGCCAGCCTCCCGGCCCCCAGTATCCCTGCCTGCTGTGCACCAGGTAAATCCCAATAAAAGACCTGCAAAACCACTGAAGACTCTGACTCCTCCTTTACCCAGTCTGCTGGATCCTAGAAAACCTGCCCTGTGTCCATTCCTGACCTTACAACCTTCATAGGTCCTCAAAATCAAGATATAAGGGAAAAATCACTGCATATCTCTGGCAGCAGAAGGAGGTAAGTATGCTGAGTGTATTCTCTCAATGAAATATGCTGAGTGTATTCTCTGCAATGGTCTCCTTTCCAGGGAAAAATGACATTTCAAGAACTTCATTTCCCCTGTTGGGAAAGCTTTCACTAACTCCCTCTCCCTCTGGACTTCTTTTTATGAACTAAGGACCTGGGAGGATAAAGAAAATGTTATGAAATTTGTAATTCTGGGACACAGATTTCTTAAAACCTTAAAACTAATCATAATTTAGATAATAAACGTCTTTCCTTTCCTGCTACTTACCACCACATCAGCAGGGCCCATGTGTAATGATGAATTAAGGTGGAAAGATTTTTAAGGTACAGTCTCTATTTAAGAAGGCTTGTTGGAGAGAACGAGAGACATCTGGGAAAACAAAACAAAGAACACCTGAGAACTTTTCCAGCTTTGCATCTAAAACTATAGCAGTAATTAAAAACAGTCCAAATTTGACTCTGTTAACATAAGACCTCACATGAAAAGATTATTTACATCAATTTGTATTATCCACTGTTGCAGGTTGGATTGCATCTCCAAAAATATATGTTGGATTTTTAATTTCTGATATCTGTGAATATGACCTCATTAGTACATAGTATTTTTGCAGGTGTAAAGCTAATATGAGTTCATGCTGGATTAGAGTGGACCCTAACTCAATGGATATATTTATAAGAAGAAAAATCCAAATTAAAGGGATAATTCCATGTGATAGTAGATATGTTGGGGTAATATAACTACAAGCCAAGGGACCCCACAGAATCTGTCAACCATAAGAAATTATGAAAAGCTAAGAAAGGAAACTTATGTAGCCTCCTAAATCTAAAAACAGCTTACCTACCATGTGATTTCAATTATATGTCAATTAGAAAAGGCAAAACTATTCAGAGAGTAAAATGTTCAAAGGTTGTCTGTGGCTGAGGGTTAAGAGGGAGTTTTAAATAGGTAAATCACAGGGGATACTGATGGCAGTGGACTACTTTGTGTTTGGGGGGTACATGGAATTATGGTTTTGCCAATATCCATAACAGCACAATGAGTAAACATTAGTGTATGTAAGTTTTCTATAAAAATCATGCAAAAGTTGAAAGATATCAGTAAGGAAAGTGTTTAATAAGAGAATCTACCAGTATGACAAATGTATGAAACAATGTCACTGAAAGAGACGGTGCTGACCTATGTACCCTGGGAAATGAATGAAGTCAGTAGGACTAAATGCAGAGACTGCTCTTGTGTGTTTTACTCTAGTCCATTAAGTTGCTTCCCACTGAGCATTGGTTAACATTTCTGATACTGCTCTACATGCATGCTGAAATTGAACAATTAAAGAAATCGTTAGTGAGTAGTTAGAGCCATGTTTCTCATTGTTGTGAGAATTTACAGATAAGCAAGAGGAAATGTTAGAGTGATTCACTTGGTTGGTGATGTTTTCGAGTTGGAGACTGGTATAAACTCATGTTTAGCAGTGCCAGAGAAGGGAAGCCTGCACTGTAATCAATGAATTGCTAGTCTCTGGGTGGATAAAAGTAAGAGTTAAAAACTCCAGGGGCCCCCCATTATGGAGCAGGGGTGTATAAGGTCAGGAAGACCACAGTACAGGTTTTCTGATCCCATGCAGACCGGGTAAAGGGGGAATCGGAGTCCTCTGTGGTTTTGCAGGCTTTTATTGGGATTACCAGGTACACGGCAGGCAGGGGTGCTGGGGGGCCTGGAGGCTGGCAGTGCCCCCAGCCCCCAGCAAATCCGCACTCTCTCTGGGCTCTCTGCTTCTGCTTCTTTGCTTCTCTTTCAGCTTCTGTTCGTTTTTTGGCTTCTAACTGGCGTCCCCGTGACGCCGCCCTTAAAAGCACAGTCTCAGCCCAGGTGGATCCCATCTACCTATGCCCACACCCTACTCCAGGTGCCCGCCATCAGGCATGCATTCAGGACTGCAAGGATCCATCATCTATCCTGATGGCTGGAGGGCAGAAAAGCCTGACATTTTTTCTTTACCCTACAGGGTGATTTCACACATTTCTGGAATTTAGTTCCAAGAACTTCATCAGGTTCCCAATACAAGTTACCGGTTATTAAGAGGGGGAAAGGAAAGACACCATTTTGAACTATACCAATCTGGTTTGCATATTGTAAGCCTATAAAACCTTTTTGCAAAATTTGTTTAGGCATGGAAAAAATGTATCCCTGTGAATCTCTGTGTGGGTATTTTATGTGTAGATTGCACTTTCCTAGAACGTGAATAGAAAAATAAGAAGCTTAATTACACCTCATTTATACTAGGGGAGTTGAAAAAGTAGTCATTTTATTATTCAAGTCATAATCATGTGTAGAACCTGATTTTTCTTAGCTCATCCTAATCATGCATTACTTTCACAATAGCAATTAGTGTCAATAATAATCAGTAACTAATAGAAAAAATATCCTAGTTTACCAATATTAAGTCAATTATAAGATAACTTTATAAAGCAGTTACAGCAGAGATTATGAGGGTAGAACAATTTAGTGCCCAAGAGACATAAATAAGAAGGACAGAAAATGAGGGAGGTAAAAGTGGTTCCTTCATGGACTAAAATTAGTCTGTGATTCTTTGAAAATGATACACCATAGGGTCTCCTCCCAGTGGCACAGCAGTTGCGTGCTGGTCTTCAAAGCTGCCTGCAGCCTCTGCAGCGTGGGTTCCATACCCAGCCACCGGTGAGGGTACCACATGGAGCTCAGACCTCTCCTGCCGTGCCCACTGCTCCCCTTAGCAGTGTACTTCGTCACTCTGCCTGTTCTGCTCTCCCCCCTGGCTCTGGTGAATTCTCTCACCCTCCCACACTTCTGACTGTACCCAGTGCTTGTATAAATAAATAAAAAATAGCTTAAAAAAAGTGATACACCATAGCAACCAGTAAGTAATAAGATCACATTTAAGTTTAGCTTCTGAGAGTTTTTCCTTCCTGGAATCTGGACATTTTTATAATTTTAAAATTGTGATTCTTTCAAAAATGAGCCTTATTTATTGCAACTTATAATGTTCCCACAGAGAGAAATAAACCTCTTCTCCAAGAGAGGATTAGGGCTGGAAAGAAGAGGGTGATGTTAATTGAATCTTCAAATGCAAATGGCAAAATTACCTGAAAGTGGTGAGCTTGCTGACATCAGGAAGAACAAAGCTACTCTACAGTGAGGACTGCCAAGTTTTACCCCATCCACAAATGTGAAATGAGGACTGTCTGATAACCTGATTTGCAAACATAAATATATTGCAAATAGGAATATCATTTTTTTTTCTTTAAATTTAGGTAAAATTCTCAATATATTGAAAAATAAACACCAGTGTCAGGCTTCTATTATTATTAATTATATTTAATCTTAAATATTATCCATGTCAATTCTATAGGAAATTTGAGAACACAGATCTGAAAGCTCTATACTTGTAGTTAGATCCCAAGGTGAATAAAATAATTATTCTAGTTTTCCCCCAGAAAAAGAGTTTCTTCATAGAGCCACAGCTCTCAATTGATTTAGTAGAGAGACCAGTAACTTCCACATATATCTATGACTACTGTTTTATTCAGTAAAAACACTTTCTTCAATATATGCATTTCCTCATTATTAATAATCAAGACTAGCTAGATATAATAAATGTCCAAAGGTTAAAGGAAACTCCATAATTGACAGTGTTGCTCTTCAGTGAAAAGATATCTGGGGACATTAGTCAAGAGGACCAGCCTCAGAATAAATTAGCAGATTAGCAGGGGATATGGCTACTTGGGGAATTGTACAAGATGATAACAAAATTTTTGAGAAATTTTAATGATTAAATTTCCCCAAGGAAAACTTCTGCTGAACATTCACTAAAAGTATTCTCTAACATCTCTTACATTTCTTAAAGTTTTCCCCAGTGATTCAAAAGTGAATAATCATGTTTCTAAAAAGGGTTGTAATGGTATCTAAGAGACTGTAGTAGCAGTTATGCCTGAAAAGGCACAGGTGACATTTTAAGATTCCTTCATGGAGCAATCCTTTCTTGAATTAAAGTGCATACCACCTCACATTCTAATACTAGTTAAATGTAACATTTAATGAATACATAGTATGCTCTAGACATCTCTGAGCATCTCTCACTAATTTTTAAAATAATACTCTTTTATCCTATGTATAATTCACAAAAAAAAAAGAAACTGAGGCTCATCGGTATAGGATTCATTTGTAAGTTTTATTAGCAAAGATGGGAGCAAGCCACAGTATAATTAATAGACTCCAAACTCTAGGTATGTTTCATTATGCCAAATGATCCCTAGAATGCCAAGGCGTTTTTCCACTTAGAGAAAAGATAAAAATGTTAATATCCACAAGATTGTACCTCTGTTCTACACTGTGCATAATAACTAATAAAACTGCTTACATTTTAAATTATTCTCTGTCACAATGTTACCACTTAACCTGAGAAGAACACACTCATTTACATTCCAAGGGCAGTTTGCGATTTGAATTAAACATAAGTGTACACAAGAAAGGCATCCCATGATGTTTTCTAGGGAGTTAGCTTCTAAGCACTTATTAACTAATATATTTTCTTGGCAGATAAGTGGTAAACTAAAATGCATGGTGCTGTCAGTGGAAAGAAACTCAACTGAGGGCTATTCTGCATCCTGCTCTCAGTCACAGCAGTAATTTGTTGTGTGACCTTGGACAAGTCGTCATTTCATGTTTCAAAGGCATGATTTTTACTTTCACCAGGAGGGAATGGACTAGATAGACAATTGCTTATTTTCACCCTGAAAATGATATTTATGAAATAAAATCATTGTAGAACCCATTGCACAAGATCACAGTCCTCCTAGAGTCTGCATCTCAGTTAATCAACCTACTCAGTCAGTCCTCAAGTCAAAACATTTGCATTTCTTTCATTTCCCTTATTTCCTGTGGAATTCTGAGATCTAGGCACCCAAGCATGAGGAAGATTCTTGTCACACAGTCACACTGCAGACTGATTGTCCACAAAGGCTCCCTATCCTACTGGTACTCTATATTTTCATAACAGATGTGTGAAGATGGTAGAATTTGTTAACATTCAAATGACCTGGCATATTACATGGGACGATTCTGAGCTTAGATGGCTGCTGTTTGGGGAGCTACCCTCGACTGGATGAGCCAGCTGCCCAGCAGAGTTGCCTATTAGTCTCGTCTCCAAAGCAGCTGGATACCAGGAGTTGAATCTGCTGGATATCTTAAGGTGAGATGGTTTTCTGTTTTTTTTTTTTTTTTATTATTATTATGATTCTATTTTCTAACTTCATGTATTTAAACTTACAGGAAATTATTTTTCACTTTCAAAATCTCCCCTAAATTTGATCACTTCTTTTTCTATCTGTAACTCCCATGCCAATAAAAGCCTACTTGATATTAGCAATTCTGTTAATTGCTCCTTGGTATAACTCTTGATCTGATATGGCCCATTTTTTTTCACAGTGCAACGAACTGATATCCATTCATCTTTTGAAGGTCATCTAGACTTAACACTGCAATGCAAAGTTCTCCTTTTAACAATCTCATTTCCTCATTCTGAAACAACCACTCTAACTCCCTTATGCTCTTTGACTAAGATAAAACCAATTTCCTGACTTTAATTATGTTCTTGTACCCCACACCATTCATGTCTCAGCCCTCAGAAAATTAGCTGTGCAGTTTCCTAACTCTGCCCCTCCCTAGTCGTCACCCCTTTTACTCTTGTAGTTTTACTGATCACTGTCTTGTATTATTATTTTTAATATTAATGTTTTTCCTTTCTATTTGGTTATATGCTTCATGAGCTATAAGACTTGTGTTTAGTTATAAATCTAGAGCAAATATATTATAATATCTGTTTATCTACATATTTACATAGGATAGAATGAGAGGTAGAGAATTTCAGAGTTAATGAGTGGAGAAGTACAGAGGCAGCAAAGTTCTAGAGAGAGGTTTGACGCGTAGGATAACTACAGTCTTACATGTGTTCATTGTCATGTCCAACACTTCTGATGTGAATTAGATGATCTCTATCATATTTTTGTTACTCTTTATGTTACATCTTTATGTCTATCCACGTTATTGTGATTTATAAGAAAAAATATATATTTGTTCATCAGATGACTAATACATACTTGTCATATATACTTGGTCTTTACACACAATTTCTGACTCACAGTTCCCAACTGGCTAGGAATTTTCTACTGTTGAGAATGATAAAGTTGTCTTTTTCAAGATTTATTTTTTTTATTTATGCATACAAGAACTGGGGTGTAGGCCAGGGGTTGGGGGACTGGTGAGGGTGATACAGTGACAGAATGGGGAGCAGAACTGCAGATCTACTGAAACACACTGCTGAGGGGAGCAGCGGGGCAAGACAGGAGAGGTCTGCTGCACCATGTGGGTTACCTCCCAGGCCCTGGATCGAACTCAGGCCACAGTGGCTGGTGAGAATTTGATAGTACTGAGACTTTAACCCTTGTGCCTCCAAGGTGGCCTGATTATTATGTGAATGTGGTGGCTTTTGGGAAGCATATCAGGATTTAAGCTTTTTGCCAGGAAAACCAGGAAAGTTATTAGGTGATTGGATTTTCAGTCTACCCCCAGATCTCCAGGAAGCAAAAAGGAGCTGGGTTCAATTCTTTTGCTAAGGGCCAATGATTTAATCATCATGTATAAGTATGGAAATCTCTATAAAAATCTTAGGGGCTTTGCAGAAATTCTGTTTTGGTGGACATATGGAGACTTAAGGGAGAGAGGTAAACCTGTCTCCATGATTTTTCCTGTAACTTGACCTAGGTGTTTCATCCAACTGGCTGCTCCTGAACAGTATCCTTGTAATAAATTGACAAACTGGTGAGTAAATAGGTTTCCTAAGTTGTGTAAGTCTCTTTAGTAAATTAATCAGATCTGAGGAGAGGGTTTAGGAACCTCTAACTTATAGTTATTTGGTCAAGTGGACATGCAGCAGTCTGAACTTATAACTGACACCTGAAATCTAATAAGAAGGGTGTGTGGGTATTTCCAATATGTACCTGTATGGTCTGAGCACAGGTAACAGCTGTCAGAAGCATGGTAGTCTTGGGAGAACCAGTAAACTGGCAGATATCTGAACTGAGTTGAATTTGGGCACCCTGCTGGTATCTGAAAATTGTTTTTTTGATGTGGATCCAGGTAACCTCAGCAGAATCCATATACTTTTAGAATATTCTCATCAAGGTTACCATTATTAATAAGCATGAAACAGAGAATACTATCTTGTTCCTTTTTAATTAAGATTTGAATAGTAAGCTGTGAAAATTTCTTATTTCCCCAAAATGCTTCAATTGATTCTGTACTAAGATAAACATGTATGCTCTAAGGCCTGGTTTCACTTTATTATTAAACAAAAAGTTTTTGAAGAGAAATAGCATGGCTTGCTGTGTTTTACACATCACAGTTGTTTATTTGCTGATGCAAGTTGATTTGGACTTTTTGTAACCTTATTTCTTGCTATAAAATAAAATATTGGAAGTTGGCTTGTGAGTAGCAGAAATTCTTTAGAATTGCTCCCTTAAGAGAATGAGTTCTCAGTAGAATGTTGTTTTGAAAAGATGAATAGTATTGTGGGAACATAGAAATCTTTATTGAGATATATTTTTGTTTTGTTATATTGTAGTGTTATATATTTTTCCCCAAGTATTATTTGGAATATTAGTCTAAAATGATTCTAAAACTTAGTTGAAATAGACAGGAAGAAGAATAGCAAACTAACAGTGATAAAGTTCCAAAGACAGAGACTAAAAGTAGTCAAGAGGGAAATATTAACTAAAATTGCTAAAAGAAAAGAAAATAAATTGATAAAAGAAATGTCACTTTAAGGCATCAGAATAAAATGAAAGACAGATAGGTTTCAGCCTAATGACTGCTTGGTGGCTTATATGAAATGGATTGATTTTCCCAGTCTAACTTTTAATAGAAAATCATCTATATTCCAAGACAAGGCTACTTCACATGTTTTTCACTAAACCAAATTAAAAAAAAAATCTTAGAAAATAGTTTACAAGAGTAGAAGAAAATTGTACGTTATATTTAGTAACATTCTTTGGCTCTAGATTAAACTATAAATCAAAATCTATTGATAAAATTAACTATGTGTTTGTCTACACAATGTTCAAATTTATTTTATTTATTTTACAGTCGTGATCATTAAGGCGCTAGTAAAGATGTGACATTCATTAAAATTCTAATTTTAATTCACTCTTTTTTATTATTTTTTAAAGATTTATTTTATTTACGCAAATAAGAGCTGGGGTGTAGGCCAGAGGTGTGGGTGGTGAGAGGATTCATCAGAGACAGAGTGGGGAGCAGAACAGGTGGCTCTACTGAAATACACTGCTGAGAGGTCTGCTGTGCCATGTGGGTCAGCTCCCTGGCCAGGGATTGACCTTTTGTTGAAGGAGCTACCTATAGCTTCATAGCGGGGAGACTCACCCCCTTGTGCCGTAAGAGAGGCCCCAGCTTTACTTTTTAAAAAGTGCCCTTATTGGTATAATTGTGTAGTTTTTGGCTTTAGATAACTGGATAGGAGATGTCAACATTTAAAGTAGTGTTAAGATAATCTTTGAAAAAGTCATTTGACAATATTTATTTTGGAATGGTTTGCTTTCTTGATTACTATTTATATAACTTTTCAATCAACAGTCCATTTCAATATTTTCTCACTTAATTTGTATATTTCATAATGTGTTGTTTACTAAACACATCAGATTTATCAGTATGAATGTTTTCAGTTTCAAACTTTACCTAAATTATGTGTTTCAAATATAATTCAACATAAAAAAGAGCTACACTAAAGTAACATTTTAAGTTAAAAGGGAAGATGCTTTTAAAAACTTGAATGAACTTATTTTTAGGAATTCTATAGAATTTCATTTTAATATTAATGAAAACTTATTGAAAGATAATGTGTTAGCTAATAACCTTACATCCCATTATTTATATATATATATATATGTATGTATATATATATATATATGAAAGAATGAACTTTTTCAAAATGTTTTACTAAATACTAGCTGGTTATGAAACATTTATACCAACTTTAATGAAAAGAAATATCATCTTAATATTTAAAGTTTCTAATATTTTACCTTTTTGGTCTATTATCTCTACTTCCTATTCAAGGATATATTTTTTTTTTGCATGTTGTTTTTATCAACCATTTATCTCATTTTAAGTATTTTTAGAAAGGATCTGAAACCATTATTTTTTCATTACTAACAGTGTTAATTTATGCATTATCTATTTCTTAACTAATCATTTTTTTGAATACACTATATTTCATATTACTTTTAAAAATATTTTATTTACTATTATTTTATTGAGTTTTGCCAATGGTATTGTATTCCATTTTTTAAAAATCCTCTTACCCTCCCTTATTATTTGCTTATGTCTCTTTTTAAAAATTTATTCTTCTCTTTCTAAAACCTTCTGATGGAATACTAGATATTTTTCATTTTCTATTATACACACATATGCATATATCTATAGGTATAGCTATATATCTATACCTATACATTTTTTGCTTAAACTAATATAGTTCTCTCACATTTGATGTTTCATCATTTCATTTTATCCCATCTATTGCATTTCTTCTTTAGTCTATAGATTATCCAACATTTCTTAAGCACTAAACAGCTGAGAATGCTTCTGATTTTTATCAGTTACTTAATATATCTTAATTCCACTCTGGTTAGAGAACATTGATGGCATTATTCAATCCTTTCAGATTTCTTTCGTGATTTGTTGTGTCTCTCTTAAAGGATCTATTTTGGTAAATATTAAAGTGCCTTTGAAAATAAAATGTGTATGCTGCAAATTCTACATATATATGTAGAAATTTCTACATATATATTTCTACATATATAAATGGTGTGACATTTTTTAATCATGCTAATAGAAATTTCTATCATTTTTGCTTTCACGTGACTGAGCGATTGTTGAGAAATAACTTATCATGGTCTCATGCTCTAGGAGGAGAGGCCCTGGCTGATTTTACGCTATGCTATCTTTTCAAGGACATCTATATAGTGAACAGTATTAGAAGATAAAAATGTCTGAAAATGAAATGATAGAAAGATAAAGATGGAAAATAAGGAAAAGAGAACAGATTATTTTACTCTTAGGTTAATGAAGATATTTCCTTCTGTGGCAAAGCTCAGTCAGGCTCACTGGTCATTTCTAAACATAATGTCAAGCATCCTCTTCTTAACACAAACTGTTTTTGCAGCATTACTTGATCCTCTCCATGCCACTTTGTAATAATTAAGATTGGGGCAACCAAAAAAAGGATATTATCCTGGATGCTGCTATTGCTCTGAATAGTAAACTCTTTTCTCTGTCACCCACTTATCTAATGTTCATGTTCTAAAAGAGTAAAATATAGGATCCTTTATAATTTCTTCAGAAAGATATTTTAAAGATCTTCCAATATATTTTTGGATTTGTCCTATTTTTTTAGTAATGTTAATTATTTCTCTCTATATATATTTTGAGACTATAATTAGATTCTTCTGAATTTAAAAAGTAATAACTCTCAGAGGGGTTGGTCCTTTTAAATGTAGGTCATTCCCCTCTTAAATATTTAAAGCATGTTGCCTTAAAGTCAATTTTATCTAGTATCATATAGCTACTATGAGATATTATAGTAGTGTTTGAATAAACCATTTTCCTCGATTAACTTCCCTCTGTGTGTGGGTCCATTTAAGGTATGTATCTCAAGAGAAATATGTTATTATCTATCATCTAATCCAACAATAATTGATTTAGTAAAAATTTTGTATTTCCTCATATTGAATATAATTTCTGACATGTAATTATTTTTCATTTTACCTATTTTATGATCCATTAACTCTGATTTTTTAATTTGTTTCAAATTAATACAGCCTTTAAAATAAAGTGCTGAAAATAAGGGTTTTTCACTATTAAATACATTTAAGACCTTTATTGAAGAATAGTATGTGATACACTGCATATGTCTAAAATACACAGCTTGATATGTTTTGACATATGTCTATATGTGTGAAACCATCATCTCAATCAAGATGATATGTAGACCCTTTAGCCACAAAGTGCCCTTATCTGGACCCCACCCACCTTGGAATCTCTCCTTCCTCATATCCCAGTGCAGCAACCAGGGAGTGATGTGCTGTCTTGTAAAATTGAAGTCACCTAGTATGAGGCTGCTATATGTTGCTCATTTCACTCACCATAAACTATTTTGAAAACAGCCCACGACATTGCAGAGGTGAATCATGCATTTCTTCTTATTGAGGAGTGGCATATACACAGAATTTATCCTTTCACCTGACCACGAGACCATGTGTTTTCAGTTTGGGGCTATTAAGATAAAGCTACTATGGATATTTATGGGCAAATCCTTTTATTTGTCTTAGAAAAATACTTAGAAATGTTATGTCTAGATTCTGTGTTTAGATTTTAAGAAATCACAAGACTTTTTTCAAAGCAATTGTATCATCTTACCTTCCTATGAGCCCTCCAAAAGTTCTAGTTCCTCCAAAATGCCATCAACATTGTGTATAGTCAGATTTTCATAATCCGCAAAATAGTGAGACAGCATTTTTAGGTTTCTGAAAGAAAAAAAAGAATCAATCTAGAAGTTTATATATAGTGAAAATATTTTTGCTGTTTTATTACAAACATGTACTTTCAGTTTCTCAAAGAAAATTCTAAAGGGATGTATAGCTAGAAGGAATCACAGTTCTGGTGATGTGAGTGCTAATTATGTTGCACATACTTAGCTTCCTGCCTAATGCAATTTTCTTCTTCCCCACTAACATTATCTCCATTTAGTTGGGATTTTGAAAAAAATAATTTGCATTCCATCACCTTACTATATAACGAGGTGATTTTACCACTCAGTTCTGAGTGGAAGTCACAGACTTCTAAGAAAAGAGTTTGCATCCCTATTGTTCTCTTTGCCCTTTGCTTCATCTGTTCTCTCTTTTCTAATAAAGAAATAAAATTGGTTGAAGCTGGAGAGGCTGTGAAGATTAGAGAACAATCTAGGGAAGTGAGGAGGCATTTGTTCAGAAATACTAAAGGCAGTTAATCAAGGTCAATTACCACCTATTCTACTTCCATTTTCTCATTACATAAAGATACAATCAATTCTTTATTTAAGGTGGTGTCATCTGGAATTCCTGTGACAGTTTATAGCAAAGTCATTTCCTGTATATAAATATGACAAATACGTGAAATGTAGAGATAATAATAAATAAACATAGCAAATAAACATGATTGAATACTGAGCTCAGAAAAAAGCAAAAGGCATTATTAAGAGCTAGAAATTAAGTGAAAATTAGGATTATGTTTTGATATGAGAACCAAAACCTAAGGGTATACCAGTAAAGGAAAAAAAAAATAGTTTTACACCTCAGGGAATTAAATTCTTGACAGTATATAGAACTAAAGGACATAATTCATGCATAAAATCAGACATTCATGGTAAGTTAGAAAAAAAATGTCTATATACTACCATAAAAAGAGAAAAAAAATGTTATTTCCTGGATTTGGGTGGGGGGAGGCGGTTAAAAAAAGTCTTGCAGGAATCAAATGCATTCTCCCTGAAGTTCTTTCAGGGAAGACGCATGCAGCATGCAGGTTAAGCCCTCTGCTAAGAGCTTTTAAAATGCCAAATAGAAACATTTACATAAAACAAAGAAACAAAACCTCAAATGAAACATTTAGTATAATAAATTCAACTGATAATATAGTTCAAAGGAATATAATTCAAAGGAAATGATTTGGAATGCAATCCCAAGAGATAGAGAAACGAGACACACACACACACACACACACACACACTCACGAGAACGAAAAATTGCAATATATTGAATACATCTCATTGAAGAGTCTGAGGGAAAATTCATCCTATGGCTTTTTCCCATCTTCTGGTAACTGCTGGAAATTTCTGACATTCCTTGACCTGTAGTTGCATGATAGCAACCTCTGCCTCTTCCCCGTGTACACAGGTGTGTGTGTTCACCACCTCTTACAGTACGGCAGTGACACTGGATTCAGGACACAGACTGATCTAATATGAGCTTATCTAAACTAATTACACCTGCACAAGACAATATTTTCAAATAAAGACTCATTGTGAGATCCCGGTAGAACAATAATTTTGGGTTACAATATTCAACTAGCCCCACGTGGCTTAAGAAAAAAGTCCCCTCTTATTGCGCTAACCCTGTCAATTTTACAGATCAGTTGTAAGAATAATTCAAGAAATAAATATTTTTTTTTTATAAATTTTATTGTTATATTCCCCATACAATTGCAGCCCCCCATTCTGACCCCAATCCCTCCCCTCCCGCCCCCGCCCCCCTAAAAGTGTCTCTGGTTCATAGTTTTTTGTTGATTTTGATTTTCACTTTCTTATAGTTATTCATTTTCCTGGTCCCTTATTTAAGTTTTCTAGATTCCTGCTATGAGTGAGACCATCTGGTATTTTTCTTTTTCTTTTTGGCTTATTTCGCTGAGCATGATCCCTTCCAGCGCCATCCATGTTGCAGCAAATTGCATGTGTTTATCTTTTTTGAATGCTGAGTAATATTCCATGGTATATATGTACCACATCTTCTTGATCCGGTCATCTATTTTTGGGCATTTGTGTTGTTTCCAAAGCTTAGCTATTGTAAACAGTGTTGCTATAAACATAGGGGTGCAGGTGCTCTTTGGAATTGATGTTTCTGTGTCCTTTGGGTAAATACCTAGGAGTGGAATTGCTGGATCCTATGGAAGCTCTATGTTTAGTAGGTCCAGAAATCTCCACACAGCTTTCCACAGTGGTTGGACCAGTTTGCACTCCCACCAACAGTGCAGAAGAGTTCCTTTTTCTCCACACCCTTGCCAACATTTGTTGTTGCTAGTTTTTTTAATATGTGCCATTCTCACTGGTGTAAGATGGTATCTCATGGTAGTTTTGATTTGCATTTCCCTGATGACAAGTGATGTTGAACATTTTTTCATATGCCTGTTGGCCATTTGCATTTCCTCTTCAGAGAAGTTTCTTTTAAGCTCTTCTGCCCATTTTTTGACTGGATTATTTTCTTTGTTGTTGTTGAGTCTCATCAGCTCTTTGCAGATTTTTGTGATCAGTCCTTTATCATTAGTGTTGGGTGCAAAAATGTTCTCCCAGTTGGTGGGGTTTCTCTTTGTTTTTGTTATTGTCTCTTTTGCTGTGCAAAAGCTCTTTAATTTCAATGCTATTCCAATCAAAATTTCAATGTCATTCTTCAAAGAAATAGAACAATTATTGATGAAATTCATATGGAATCACAAAAAACCCCGAATAGCCAAAGCTCTCCTGAAAAAAAAAGAAGGGAATGGAGGCATCAGACTCCCAGACTTCAAACTATACTACAAAGCCATAATCATCAAAACTGCATGGTATTGGAACAAGAACAGACATACAGACCAATGGAATCGAATAGAAAATCCAGAAATAAACCCACAGATTTATGGTCAACTAATCTTTGACAAAGGAGCAAAGAATATGCATTGGAGCAAAGAAAGTTTGTTCAATAAATGGTGCTGGGAAAACTGGGTCGCTACATGCAAAAGAATGAAGCTTGACCACCACCTCACACCATACACAAAAATCAACTCAAAATGGATTAAAGAACTAGACATAAGACCTGAAACCATAAAATATATAGAAGGAAATATAGGCGAAACACTACGTGATTTGCACATCAAAGACATCTTTACAGACACATCACCCAAAGCAGTGATAGTGAAGGCAAAGATAAACAGCTGGGACTACATCAAATCAAAGAAATAAATATTTTCTTACAGAAACCTGGTGAAAAGTCTAGAACAGGAAATCTATGTGCCTTATAAAGTGCCATTGATCTTTCTAACAAAACTTGACTATAACAGCACTTCCAAGGAAACACAGACTGATGCCTATACAATCATAATTTTGTTTACAAGTATCAGAAGAGTGATACAAGCAATGCATTAAATACATGAACAACATTATTAGGAAGGGGATTTTACTCATAATCAAATACATGAACAAATTAAAGGAAATAAAGCCTATGCTTCTCTTAGTAGAAGGAAAAAACGATGTTAAATTGATAAAAAAAATTCAATATAACCTCATAAGACATCATGCTTAGCAAACCACCAATAAAGTAGAAATCTCCAATATGATGCTGTGTATTTGATGGAAAAAAAAAAGTTTGTCATAGAGGACATGCATCTAGTCAGTCAATTTATCTTTTAATTTAAAAGAGATACTTAAGCCAATGTCTAAATATTTTCTGCTAGAAAGAAATGTAATTTTTATTTTATTTTATATCTTATTGATAGAGTAATAAATGTAAGTTTACATTTAGTGAATTATCCATCAAGAGCAGAGACAGTCTATGTTTGATTTAACTAAATTACCTCTAACAGGCATCTTTGCAAACATGGTTGGCTACTACAAATTTGGAATTAAGCAATGAAGTAATTTTACCCTTGCAGGTAATGGTTGTTTAACATGGAGCTTTCCACAGGTTGTTTATACCAAATTGCAAACTATACAAGTACCTTTTTTTTTTCTTCTGGGAATAGCTTACATGGAACTTCATGAACACGGTTACAGAATATATATGTATATGTATGTATATGTGTGCATGTGTATATATGTATATATGTGTGTGTGTATATATATATATATATATATATATATATACAAACTTGAGAAGTTTATCTCACTTGAAGTTATCCTTACGTAATTATCCTCCTACATTCTCCCTTACTTTTGCAACCAAGCATAAAAATTAGTTTGGCACCTCTTATGCTCACAGTATGTGTAAACAATTTTATTTCCTTCAAGTTTCACTTTCAAATGAAAATGACTTTGTGACCTCCACGTTCTTTTCATTTTGATCCAGAATGAATCAGGATATTTGGCTCTGATAATTTTCTGATTCCATATCCCCATTTCACTGCCTCCTTTGAACTAATTTGTTTCACAAATGATTGTTTTGAGTCAAACCACTTACTCAACCTCCTAAACTATATTTCTAAAAGCATAGGATGTCCTATCAGTAAATGTTTTGTTTGTTTTTCATTAATAGAGCAGCCTAGGTAGCATATTAATCATCATGTCTGTCACATTTCAGGTAAATATATTCCACCAATTTAGATTTTAATTTTCCTCATAATTGAACATAAAATGACACAATCCTCCTATTTAATCTGATGTAATTTGTTCTCCTCTTTCTAACAAAAGTAGTAAAATCTTGGGTAATTTCTGTATCAGGGATATATTCAGTGACCTTCAGCAAAGTTAGTGCATAATCCACTATTCAATTGAATGATACTAAGAGATAAATTCAGTATTATCAGTTGTATTTTTATTTTGATTATGTCTTAAAGTTAGATTTATTAATGCTAGATTCCTTTAAATTCTTGCATTTTCCACTCCAAAAGAACATACCACCCATATGCTGACTGTTGGTATTTTTTTTAAAAGATTTATTTATGGGGCCTCCCCGGTGGTGCAGCGGTTGAGCGCTGGGCTGCGAAGCTGCCCGCGGCCTCTGCGGCGCTGGTTCGATCCCCGGCTGCTCCCCGGCCACCAGAGGAGGCTCCCACATGGCGTGCAGACCTCTCCTGCAGCCCGCTGCTCCCCTCAGCAGTGTACTTTGGTCTTTCTGCCTGCTCTGCTCCCCGCTCTGGTGAATTCTCTCACCCTCCCGCGCTTCTGACTGTACCCAGTGCATGTATAAACAAATCAAACAAACAAACAAACAAATAAATAAATAGATTAAAAAAGCATGCCTCTATAAAAAAAAAAAGATTTATTTATGCACACAAGAACTGGGGTATAGGCCAGTCATATGGAGGGTAAGAGGATTCACCAGAGACAGAGTGGAGAACAGAACAGGTGGATTGACTGAAATACACTGCTGAGGAGAGCAACAGGGGAGACAGGAGAGATCAGCTGCACCATGGCGGGCCGGGGGATTGAACTTACACCGCAGAGCTTCCCAGTGCTATGCTTAACCCCTTGTGCTACCAGGGAGGCCTGTGAGTGCTGGTATTTTTTTGAAAGTACCTGTAAAAGTGTTAAAAATGATGCTAAAAACAGTGTGAAGATGGGGGGCAGGTCACTGCCTGTGGGCTCTCTCCTGTGTGCTCAATTACAAGACATCCCTCAGGCTCAGAGTCCAACAGCAATGGGGTTTATTTAACAAATAGAAGATTGGGAAAAGGAAATAGTTTCTAAGGCCACAAGTGGCCTGCTGTCTCAGCCCAGATAGTGTCCAGTAGGGCTAAATAAAGTCAGAAAGAAAAAGAAAAATACCGGATGATCTCACTCATAGCAGGAATTTAGAAAACCTAAATAAGGGACCAGGAAAAAGACTAATTAATACAAAGTAAAAATCAAAATCAACAAGCAACTATAAACCAGAGACACACTAGGGGTGGGAGGGGAGAGGAAGGATTAGGGTCAAAATACGGCAGGTTGCAATTGTATGGGGAATATAACCAAAATGAAAATGCATGCATTGTGCAAACATGAAAAATGATGTAAGAATTACATAAAATAAAATATATAAAAAAAGACTTGCTCATGCAAAATGTCCTTTGTCCCTTCAACAAGAGCCTGGCGTTGATGGTACCCTGGTAAGCAGTGGAGACCAGCATATAATTCAGGGCAGCTGGAGGTGCCACAGTTGGGGCTGCTTGGGTGATACCGGACAAGAGCCTGGAACAATGTCTGAAGGCTGGGTAGTCCAGCTCTGGATGCCAGAGAGCAACGGAGACAACTTTTGCTCTTGCTGTCCCAACATCATTTCTCCAAAATTTCTGACTTCAGATTAAATTATGTTTAGTTGTAGGCAAATGAAATCCATACCCTAGCCAGTTTAAGCCAATACTGACCCAGGCATTCTTTCTCTTTGAAGTCAACAGTGAACAAATGAGCATGTAACTTATGCTGCAATAATTCCCCCAAAAAGTCATTCATGAGAACTGGATCAGCTGCTAGGATGGCAGCCAATGCACAAGACAGGACAGAATCAAAATTACAAAAATAATGTGATAGTTTCCTGGACTCCATAGTTTTTGATTCATAATTTCTCTTCATTGTTTAAGACAGTTTAAGTTTTCACCTATTTGATACGAAGAATTTCTAATATATAGATGTGAAATGGGTTCTTTTATGTAACTTTTATCTCTTGTAACAAAAATGAAAAACTCTTTTTATAAGAATATATACTGTGTTATGTTGACTATCCATTTCTTGAAAATTAGATGAATAGTGTCAAAATTTCAGAAATAGTCAAAATAAAAAGTGAGTCACCAAAGCAGCAATTAGTGGAAATTTACTTGCACACACCAAAAAGACAATTTATACACTAGGAACAAGGAAACTAAAACCTGGATGAGGTTCAGGATTGTATCATTGTAAAGAGCATATATAGTAAGAAAACAGTGACTTTATTTTTCACAGTGATTGATTATGGTAATATCAGAATGTTCTTCAATGATATGGAATTGGTCAGTATAGTTACTTCATATCAGCCTCAAGAATAATTTCAAATTTTGCTTACGATTTCCAGAAGTATAAATAAAAAATAACACAGGTCAGGTTAGTCTCAAAAATAAGCCAAATTAGCTTTGTTTGTATGACTAAACTGATTGTTATCTGCAGAGAATTTTCAAGCTTGTTTTCCTTTGTTTTTGATTTTAACATTAACTAGATAAATGTTTTATCATTCTTTGCCCTAAAAGATTAGAAAAGTGGGGCCTCCCCAGTGGCACAATGGGTTAAGCACAGCACTGTGAAGCTGTCTGCAGCCTCTGCAGTGCAGGTTCAAATCCCGACTGGCCAGGGATATAGCCACATGGCGTGGCAGACCTCTCCTGTCTCGCCTGCTGCTCCCCTCAGCAGTGTTTTCAGTCTGTCTGCCTGTTCTGCTCCCCACTCTGTCTCTGGTGAATTCTCTTACCCTCCCAGGACTCTGGCCTATACCCCAATTTGTGTATAAATAAATATTTCTTTAAAAAAAAAAAAAAAGATTTGAGCCTCCCTGGTGGCGCAGTGGTTGAACACTGGGCTGCAAAGCTGCCCGCAGCCTCTGCGTGCCAGTTTGATCCCCAGTGGCCACCGGAGTGGCTCCCACATGGCATGCAAACCTCTCCTGCCACCCGCTGCTCCCCTCAGCAGTGTACTTCATCACTCTGCCTGTTCTGCTCTCCACTCTGGCTCTGGTGAATTTTCTCACCCTCCTGCACTTCTGACTGTACCCAGCGCTTGTACAAATAAATAAATCTTTAAAAAAATAAAAAGATTCAAAAAGTGTAGTGTATGATTGATTTAAATGTATTATTTTCATATATTCATACAAAATGGCAACAAGATATTCAGAAGGCCATGAGACTTCTCATTTCTCAATTTGTCTAAGGAAATGTTCTTGTTCAATAAGCTAAGGGCATCATCATAAGACCTTTCAATATAAGTAACTAAGAAACCCTTGAAAACTGTTAATCACTCTTTACAAGTGCACACATAAGGGGATTAGGGATGGCTTTGCTGAATCAGCATAGTATTATGAACTGACAATCAGCCTGAAGAAGACAGCTCATTAGCAGCCTAAACCACGAAAACACCACGGAGAACTAAAGAGCTCCATGGGTGACACGGAGCTGAAAGCTGTCAGTGAATACTTTTCTTCTTCAGCACAAATACTTTTAAAAGAAAAGTTAACGGGGAAAAAAAAAAAAAAACAGATCAATAAAATCAGCATGACCTTCAAGATGGCAGGAGGTAGAGCATGTCACCCAGCCAAGTCAATGTTTTTTTGAGCAGCCAGGGACTCCACTTCCTGTGAGGATTTTGTTATCAGTGTCTGATTTAGAAATTGACCAAACATATTCTATAGTTGACAGGAATTAACAAGGAAACATCATAAAGTCCACTCTACTCACTTTGGAAACCCCAACAGAGAGCCCTCATTAAAGAACAGGGTAAGGAGACATTAGATATGTGAGTTCATGAATATTGTTTAGGCTGAAACCTAGGAATAACAAAAATTAGACTCATATTGTATGTGTGTGTATCACAATTCCTATTTTTGCCAATCCTTGAATCCAGCACCTATAGGCAAGAGAATGGATAGGATAACTAAAATCCATGATGAAAGGAACTTGCGGTGTAAAAATTAAGTTAATGTTCTCTCTTTTATACATGGCATTTAGAATAGTTCTTTTTGGAAATGTCATGAAACCTCTTGTGGAATGTGTTATGATATTAGCATCAGAAGACACTCTTTGTTTCTTTCTACACTATAACAGTTATGCAATTACTAAGACATGTAAGTCAAAATCATTTATGCTGTTTAAACTGCACTCATAGCTTAGTAGTAGTCAACAGCACTACTGGTTTTCTAAGAAAATATTTTATCTGTTAAAAATACATTAACTTTATAGAATATATGGGGAATTTAGTTTCTTCTAGAGAAAATTCTAAAGCCTGCTTCTCAGGTGGAAACTTCAAATGGGTAGCTAATGAAATTCAATATTCTAGGATATGATTATACATAATAATCTAAAAGATACAGTAAAATTGAATTTTGACCTCTTATTCACCTCTGAATAAAAATGATGAAAGACCAGGAAGACTAGGGAATTTAAGCTGAAGGGGGAAAGCAATAAAATTAAGTAGCCTTCCCTCAGCAGACTGGAGTGTATTTTTGCCTGTGCTAAACCACATTTAAAGTCTTATTTTGTTTTCTTTTTGCTGTGATAAAAATACTTTATATTATCACATAAATATAAGCATTTAATAATCATTTCAAGTTACTATTTTGAAGGAAATTAAATTAGCTTTCCAGAAGTTTTACTTAACATTTACTTAGTCACTTCAATAAATCTTGAAAAAGTAATGGAAGATTACACTTTTTTAGAAGGTCTGCCCCTTTGTTTTATTTTTTTTTTATTTAGTCAGAGTCTTAGTGACTAGTTATTTTTTTTGGATTTCTTAATGTTTTTATTGCTTATTTCTCAAGGTCAGTAATATTGGCATAAATGTGTTTTAATGATAGTGCTACCATCACCACAATCTAAAGCAGCTCTAGTTTTTGATTAATATGTTCTAGATAATTGAACATGAGTGTATCCACACATGCATATAAGCATATATATTTATCTCTATACAGCTATTTCATTTTGAAAGCTATATATGCTTAAATATTGAGTTTGAATTATATACACAAGAAACAAATTGTTGTAAAATCATATGACACTCAAGTGACACTCATATGACACTCAAGTTCAAAAAGTCATATTGATCCGTGGGCTGACTTTATCCCATAGCTACTTCAATTTGATTATCAACTTTTTAGGTGGAGGAATATAGCCTACATACCTATAGGCATCTGAGGTTTTGACTTTTGTTGGCCTTTGGTTAATTGAGAAAAACAAGGGGGTAGAAAAGTAACTGGTTTCACATATTGATAAGGAAAGTTCTGTAATTCCTGCCTATTTAAAAAATGTTTTACAGTTTACAGCTGACCATCAATTTGAGGCATCAAGAAGGGTAGTGTGGGGAGGGGAGAAAACAGGCAGGGAGGAGAACACAACAGACCATGGTGAGGAAACTGGGTTCTTTGGCAGGGGGAAAACTATGGTGACCACACCTGAGGGGAGAAATCCTATATTGTGAAAAAACAAACAAGGATGCAAAATAAAGTTACAACATTAATAAAAATAAATAAAATTCAAAAAGAATTTTAGAATGATTATGTATCTGCCTTAGTCAGTTCTAGCTATTGCAATGAAAAAATGGAATTATGGGCCTGAAAAAAACAGGCATTTATTTCTCACAGTTCTGGAGGTGGGGAGTTCAAGTTCAAGATGTCAGGTTTCTTGGTTTCAGGTGAGTGCATTCCTTACCTGCAGACAATGGTCTTCTCTATGTGTACTCAAGCCTAGAAGAGCGATCCCCCCCCCTTTTTTTTTCTTGTAACAGTAACAATCCCATTGTGGGAGTTCCATCTTTATGACTTCCTCTAAACCTAATTACATCCCAAATGTCCCATCCTATTAAATTTGGAATTGGGCTTTTAACGTATACATTTGGAGGTGTGCGACACACAAGCATTCAGTCTATAACAATATGCACAAAGAAACTACTTTCCATTCTCTTCCTTAATATGAAAAAGACAACAATAAAAGGGGTTTCTAATAAAACTTCAGAGTATGAGATTCTTAACAATGCTCAGAATGCCTGTGAAGATGTGATCCTATTTAAAACAACCTTAACATTGTTGGCAGCCCTGTCTCTTATGCAGAATCATGAGCACAATATTACCCTCCAGATAAGGTTTAAAAGAAAATTTTTAAGACTTATTTATTTATGCATACAAGAGCTGGGTATAGGCCAGAGGCATGGGGGGTGAGAGGATTTACCAGAGACAGAGTGGGGAACAGAACAGGCAGATTGACCAAAGCACACTGCTGAGAGGAGCAGTGGGCAAGACAGGAAAGGTCTACTGTGCCATGTGGTTTCCTCCCTGGCCGGACGGGGATCCAACTTGTGCTGCAGACAGCTTCATAGGTTGTCTTAACCCCTTGCAGCACAAGGGAGGCCCAGGTTTAAAAGTAATTCTAAGCAGTGCAATGAAAAGTAACTGAATACAAGTTTCACAAAGAATACAATCACAAAAATGGGAATTTATGTAAAGGAAAATGGCCACCCTAAATTGAATGATTTATTATACCTATATTTTTCTAAAGTAGCATGAATGCTAGTCCTTACCAACAAGCCACCATGTGATCAACATCATATTTCCACAATTTTGCAAAGTTTAACTGTTGCTAAACTTGGGGGAATTATGGAATCTTGTTAAATGATTCCAACTGATCCAGATGGTCTATATATTGACATTGTAATGGCCCTGGCTGATCAAGAGGTAGGGACAATTGAGAGAGAACAACTTTGTTGGTGGAGGGGATTCATTAAAAAAAAAAAAAATCACTCATTTATGAAGACTTCTTGTGAAAAACCAGGATAAATAAAAAACAAGAGACCCCACCTAAACTAAAATTTATAATAGTTGGTCTTGATACTATACCTCAGAAAAAGTAGTGCAAATACAGACTCCAAATTAAGCCAGTTTGAGGTGCTTCTAGACTTCACCCCACTCTCATGTTACAAATCTATCTTCCCGTCACCAAGAAATCTATCACAGGACGTGAAACTGTTGTGGAGCACAGCTGTGAGAAAAGGGGGTTGTAGAAGAGTGATTTCACCTTTTCTCCATTTTCTTCCATCACCCACAACATATGAGAAAAAAAAGATCTCACTAAATTTCATCTTATATTGTGGAACCTGAACCTTGCTTTCAAGGAAGGGATTTCCTGCTGACCCACTCACCATTACCCAGATAGGTTGCACACTGAAGATGGCATCACTTTGTATATTACATATTTTTGTCATGAAAAGTGCATTCCAAGAATTGCTTATTAACAAGAAGCCAAACCAAGAAGAAAAAAATGTAAATATACAAAGTGGTTTCTAAAATGTCATTAGTCTTTGATGAAATACATTTAAAACCCTTTCACTTTAACTTAGAGGCTGTATTTTCTGAGAAAGAGCCATGGTGTGAATTCCTGTACCTTTAGCAAAAGTTACACTTGAGAGGGTAAGATGACAGGAGCAGCAATGACTAGCAGGAAGGAAGGATTGAAAAGCACTTTATTATGATCTGCTTTAATCTTCTCAACCAGTTTATAAATTGAAAATTGTGACTCTCCTTCTCCAAGGATGAAAACGAAGCCTTTATGATTATGTAAGTAACTTCAGCGGAGGATGAATCATGTAAAGGCCAAGAAAGCAATTAAAGTTTTTTTTTTTCTCATTTCAAAAGCATATTCTCTTAACAACTTTGTTATCTTTCTTTCTAGAAAATGCAGTGTTGATACTACCCAATAGACAAGATTTTCTCGATACATTAAATTATGTCCAAAAGCCTTCAAAATCACATCAAAATCACTTACATTGTGAGGGTTTCTTTATTTCCTTCTCATTCACTGTAGTATCTTACTCTTATCTAGATATTTATGAGCCTGAAACCTCCTCTTCCTTCCATATCTCCATTTTCTCTTCCTCCTATTCCTCTATTTCTTCTAATTGCTTTACCCTTTATTTTGCCTTATTAAAAGGAAATATATGACGCATAAATTATATTACTTAACTCAGAGACTTATTTCTGTATTCACTTCCAGACAAGTATTTATTTTGCTCTGACTTTTGCAGTGTAAACCATCTAGACTGGAATCTTTTTTCACTTGAAGGTTAGGGAAGTGCACAATCAGTTCCATGCCTTAGGACAACTCTTTTAAAGGTGTGATTTAAATTAAGTTATCAATCTTATCTTATTCCCCTTGCTATTTCTATCATGTTGGAATAATCTATTCAATATTTTAGTTAAATAACTATTACCCCTTTGTCTGCTTCTTAGGTTCTTTTCTTAATAAATATTTTTATCTCTTTACTTTATAATGATTATTATAGACATTACGGGGTGGGAGATTCTTTAATTGAAGACATGTACTATATTACCAGTCTCATGAATATACATAATGCTAAACTTCTCAATATTTGAATACAAAGAGTCAGAATTTATCATATTAGTAAGACATGTTAGATCCTACATTTCTAGACTAAGTGTTAAATATAGGTAGTGAAGCTTCTAGATATTGGTAGACTAGGGTCAACGCATCAATTGTGAGGACATGAATGATTCAAGGAAACCTATGTGACTGTAACAGGCAGATAGCTAATTCTGGAATACAGGAAGCAAATAAAAGGTTTGTCATTTGGTTTCATGTCACCTTTATTATAGATACTGCTTCATATATCTAGATAACTAAGCAGTAATGTGGCCTAGTCTACCGTAAAATAACAAAAATTCAACTGAGTTAATTCTAAAGATCTAATTGGCTTTATTAAATGCCTCATGAATCAGCCAGCATTCCTTCTAGAAAGTTGAGGGGCACCACAAGAAACTATATAAAATGGGAGGATTTTATATACAGAGTGAGAGTGAGACAAGTGTATTAGCAAAAGAAGAGAAATATTATTTTAGGCAGAATCATTTTTCATTAAGGGAATGTAAGGAGTTTTTATTTTATTTTATTTTACTTTATTTTTTTAATTTAAATTTTATTTTTATATTTCCCATACAACTGCAACCCCCTTATTTTGACCCCAATCCCTCCTTTCCCCGCCCTCCACCCCCCATAGAGTGTCTCTGGTTCATAGTTGTTTGTTGATTTTGATATTTTCTTTCTTATAGTTATTCTTTTTCCTGGTCTCTTATGTAAGTTTTCTAGATTTTTCTATGGAGATGACTTCACGGGTGTTACACAGGCAACTCCGGATTGGTTTAAATGTCTACTTTGTGCTAAACCTGCTATTAGATGTTTTTATACAATCAGGTTAAGCTATTTACCAGTCCACAAAACAGCTATTGATATTTTATATCAGTTTTAGCATCATCTTTTCCCCATTTATTTTGCTCTACAAATATTTCCAGAACTATATGTGTAATCATTTTCAAGCACCCTTTCCCCTCTAATGGTCAAATAAACACACACACACACACACACACACATTATATTGGGATATCTCTATTTCATAGCAATATTAAATTCAATCATAATCAAATTAAATTAAATCACAGTAAGAATCAGAAATCTATGTTTCTCTGAGTCTTTTGGTGTGGTCATTAATTTATATTATTTTATACGCAGTTAAATATTTTATGTCTAAATCATAGAAATGTGTCATTTTAAATCATAATTTACCAAGTCTAGCTTGGCATCTAAATCAGTGTTTTAGGAAGATGCTAGAACATTGTCTATGGTAAAAAAAAATACTTCAGTTCAGATAAATTACTTCAGAACTTTCAAAAAATTTTGGGACAATTATAATGTCAGCCAAAATAGAAAACCACTGATAGCTGGAGTGACCAGTCAGAACAATTTCTCTGAAGCCTTATTCTCGAGTGTTCTGTGTTCTTCTTCGATAATAGGTAACTAGGTTTTCTGACACCCATTTCCTTCAAACTGTACAATTCATATAAAAAGCCAAAAGTCCCAATCTGCCCAAATCTCTACTATTCCACTCCTATAAGATGAGAGAAAATTGAGAGTTTACACCAAACAGCTCTCACAGCTAAAAGGTTTTCCTCAAATTTTAAGATCAAGAGTTAGCCTGGAAGGAGGAGATTTATATTGAAATACCTTGTCATATCTCACCACTACCTTCTTTATTTTTCCTTGAGACTGAACACATCTAGATCTGGAATAGTTTTGGAAACAGTATATTCATAGAGGGATTCCTTTAGTAAAACCATTACTAAATATTACTGATTACTATAAAATAATATTAATTAAAATATATTTGCATTAAATTGGGGGTCAATAAACTATGACCATGATCTAAATCTATCTCATCACCTGTTATTATAAATAATACTATTGGGACAAATGCACACTCTACCATTTACCTATTTTCTGTGGCTGCTTTTCTACTAATTTGTCAAAGTTGAATGATAGTGACAGAACTGTATGGTCTGTAAGATCCAAAATATTTATTGTCTGATCCTTTACATAAAATTATCAACATTGTATTAAATGAATAGACACACACACACAAACAAAAAAAAATAAAAAAAAACAAGAACAAATATACACTAGCACATGTGTACTTATATTTAAAAAAGAAAAAAAAAAAAACCTCAGGTAATAAGAATTATACACAAATTGAAGATGATCAAAGTTGAAGCAGCAAAAATTACCAGGATACATCAAAATAATGTCTGTCCTAGAAAGATGATATGAAACTGATCTTCTGCATACAGCAAAGATTTCTGGAATGCCCTCAGGGATTTAAGACCATAATTTAATTCATGGTTAAGGAACCATTTTGGTACTTTGGAAAAACATGGTTTGGAAAAAGGTGATCATAAAGGAAGTAAGACAATTTGGAAAAATATGTGGAAGAGAATTAACATCCAGACTTGAGGTTGCATCCAAAGTTGGTCCATGGCTTGCACTCTCAGAAATTGGGGTTTGGAAATACTAAACGATAAAGATGTTTCATGGTGGTCAGATTGTGCAAACAATATCACTCATAATTAACACTTGTGTTCCGCTGGGAATTTCAGATTTGGATAAATTTTAGATAGACTATGTGGCTAATTCTCAATAAAAAACAAAACAAAACAAAACAAAAAACCTTAAAATTGAATCTCTAATAGGTTTCCCTGGGCAGAAATATCAACCATATGTTGCTGTATTTTCATTGTTTGAGAAAGATGTCTTTTCTGTCCTCATTCATAGATGAGAGAAGATATAAGATAACTTGCAGATAAATTTCTCCAGAATTCACCATGTTTTGTTCCCTAATGATCTGGCTGTGTATCCTTATTGTGTTGCTGTAATCAACCTTAACCATGAGTCTAATTATATGCTGAATCTTGTGAGTTCTAACAAATCTTCAAAATTGGGGTGATTTTGCAGACTTCCAATACATGGAGTATTGTAATAGTATAGGTAAATAAACTCTGAATAGGATAAAATTAAGGCAAAGAAGTAGGATATATTCATGGAAATAGTTAGGGAAATTAACTTCAATGGGTTGATTTATTCAGTTGGAAGGCAGATTTTTGTGTGGGCCTGACTTCATCAACTGGAAGTCCTTCAAACAGAGTTAAAATTTCTTTAGTTTAGGGCCTCCCCGGTGGCACAGTGGTTCAGCGCTGGGTTGCGAGGCTGCCCGCAGCCTCTGCAGCGCCGGTTCAATCCCCGGCTGCTCCCCGGCCACCGGAGGAGGGTCCCACATGGCGCGTAGACCTCTCCTGCCGCCCGCTGCTCCCCTCAGCAGTGTACTTCGGTCCTTCTGCCTGCTCTGCTTCCAGCTCTGGCTCTGGTGATATCTCTCGCCCTCCTGTGCTTCTGACTGTACCCAGTGTTTGTATAAATAAATAAAAAATAAATAAATAAATCTTTAAAAAAATAAAAAATAAAATAAAATTTCTTTACTTTAAAAATATACTTGGGCCTCCCTGGTGGTGCAGGCAGTTGAGCACAGCACTGTGAAGATGTCCACAGCCTCTATAGCGCAGGTTTGATCCCGGCCAGCCAGGGAGATACCCACATGGCACAGCAGACCTCTCCTGTCTCGCCCGCTGCTCCCCTCGGCAGTGTATTTCATCAGTCTGCCTGTTCTGCTCCCCACTCTGTCTCTGGTGAATCCTCTCACCTCCCACACCTCTGGCCTGTACCCCAGCTCTTGTATGCATAAATAAATAAATCTTTTTAAAAAATAAAAATATACTTGTGGATATCAGCTAAAATTGTAGAGGCCTATTTATTTCAGATACTAAATATTTAAGGGAATACCTAGAACAATGGAAGTCCCCACCTTTGTGCCCCTGGAAATAGGACAAGAAATATTTACATTTGAATATGTAAAATGCAGCAACCCTGGGGACTCTAACCTGTCTCGCTCTCTCCTCTCCATTTTCTGTACATCAGAACAAGGCTAGTGCCTAAGGCCTTTATTCTCCCAGGATTTTTATATATAAAAATTGGTAGTTTAACTCCCACAGGAAACTTTTCATGTAAGGCTCAGCCAGTGTAATTTTTATTTGCAGCACATTTCTCTTTTCAATAAAGTTCATTTGATAAATCCCAATATACCTCTCAGATGTACTTTAGAAGTTACAAATATCAAAATGAAACAAAACTGTAACAGGACAGGGAGAGGGACACCCCAGAACCACCAAACATGCCTGCTCTAAACAGGTTCTGTCATCGGCCACATCTAGACCAAACATACTCGAGTGCACAAGTCCTTTTAATGGAAAGGAACTTTAAGAAAATTAGTGTGCAACAAAGAGAAGGAAAAAAATATATAGTCTCCAAGCCAAGCACCTGAAGTGACTCATTCCCTGTGGATAAATGCCCAGCCAAATAGGGTTGGCTAAAAACAGGGCCGCTGAAACCGAAAAGCCTGCCACATGTTTAAGGCACCTTCTGGTGGGGACCCATAGGAAAGGAGCAGAAAGGACCCAGCACTGGCAATACAACTTTAAACCTAACATTCTAGCACTTTAGAGACAGATTGAACAAATCTCACATTAGGTATTTCTTATGCTCTTGAATAACAATGTCATCTCAATGCTCTTTCTAGGATACTGATATACTTTATTACAAAACCAAAATAGCAGGTGAATATTAAAAAAAAAATACATATAAGTAGATCATCCTTATAGCCTTATGCACCTATCAATGTTACACCTTAAAAGAAAATGAGCTTTGGGCCTCTCTGGTGGCGCAGGCGGTTGAGCTCAGCGTTGTGAAGCTGCCTGCAGCTTCTGCAGCACGAGTTTGATCCCCGGCCGGCCAGGGAGCAACCTACATGGCACAGCAGACCTCTCCTGTCTCACCCACTGCTCTCCTCAGCAGTGTATTTCAGTCAGTCTGCCTGTTCTGTTTCCCACTCTGTCTCTGGTGGATCCTCTCACCCTCCCGCACATCTGACCTCTACCCTGGTTCTTGTATGCATGAATAAATACATCTTTAAAAAAAATGAGCTTTGGATCTATAGTTGCAGACAAGAAAAACAAAGCCAGTTCTCAATCAGAAAAGTTTGAGAATAACCACTAATTGATAAAGAATGTTAACAATATATTAACTTGTTATATTATGAATTTAATTCCCTCCAAATATTTATATCACTGGTGATTACATAAGATATAGTCAGCTTGATTAACTTTTTAAATATAAGTATGAAACACTTTTCTAATTATTGAGGTGCATGAAATTAATACTTAAAGTTCAATTTACAAACGTTTATACTCAGACTCATACAAAATTATGTGGATCAGTACTGCTAACAGTATTTAAAAATTGAGGAGGACATTAAAAAGGCAAGTTCATTTATTTGGGATAAATTAATTATAATTTGGGGTACAGAGATTTCATTCAAAACCTGAGTTTTTCCCTGAGGAGAAACACAATTCAGGGGGATTTATGGGAAGAAAAAAAGAAGAGGTAAGTAGTTAAAGAGAAGAGTTAATTAGTGTTAACAAGCTTAAATTATTCTTGACTCTACATAATTGATTACTGATTCTAACCTCTGGCTAAAAGTCCACAATATCCAGTACTTCTGATTGGGATGATTTCTTAAACAATCCTTTGCTTGATGGTTCTTAAAACAATTGCTTTTTGGCCCAGGCCAAAGGTCTTTGGCCAGTTCAAACAAACCAGGTAAAAAAAAAATTCTTTATAATGATTATCTGACCCCATTTGAAAATAACTTCACAAAGGTCAGTTTTTCACAGTACTTTGTTATTATTACTATTGAAGTCACCATAGTCTCATCAAAAACAGAGACTGTAGAAGAGTCTGATACAAGCACATTCTTTGATAATAATTTTATTATAGCATTCAATCAAAATACTAAGCTAATGTATCCAAATTGGAACTCACAATAATGAAGGTTTAATTCACACTTTCAATAACACAATAGAAAGATTTCAAGAGACACTAGGAATCACTGACTCACAAAAATAAAATACAACATGAGATCCTAAATTAAATCATAGAATAACATAAAGGCTTTAAAGGAAAAAAAAATGAAATCCAAATAAAGTCTGTAATTCATATTCATAGTGTTCCATTATCATCATCGTTACCATTTTAGTTTTGATCAGTATAGTATAGTTACATAACATTAATAAATTTAAGTGCAGGGGCCTCCCTCCCTAGTGGCACAGCAGGTTGAGCACAGTGCTGTGAAGCTGTCTGCAGCCTCTGCATTGCCAGTTCGATTCCAGGCTGGCCAGCAAGATACCCACATGGTGGAACAGACCTCTACTGTCTTGCCTGCTGCTCCCCTAAGGAGTGTATTTCAGTCAGTCTGCCTGTTCTGCTCCCCGCTTTGTCTCTGGTGAATTCTCTTACCCTCCCACAACTCCGGCCTGTACCCCAGTGCTTGTATAAATAAATAAATCTTAAAAAAATTTAAGTGCAAATTAAGAAATCCATACAACTCTACAGTTGTCCAGCTCTTCTGTATATCTAAATTTATTTCAAACTAAACAGGTTAAAAAAAACAGTCATTGTGGTTTGACTCTACCTTGGGAGAGTTCTAATTTAAAGTTTTTAGGCTGACCCATTATTTGTGTTCCTGAAGTTTCCACCCCATCATCTCTCTTGAGAAACTACTGAACACAATTCATACCTTTATCATGATGGATAGCTCCAGATATATGAATGGACTTACCACATGGCTAAACTATAAACTTTTCCAAGTTAAACACTCTCTAGCCCTTAAGCTTTTTATCATTCAAAAGAGTTTTAATACTTCCCCATCCACTGACTCTCTAAAAATGAATGTACAGGATCTTCTTTGTCCTAAGGGCTGTGGTTGACAGCAGTGCCTCTTAGCACTTGACAGGAACATTCCTGATGGAGACCCTCCATGGCTAGGCCTAGCTGCAGTATCTTCATCAACTGTCAAAACCTTCTAGACATGGGAATTCCTGGCAGCTTATGAAACTGAGAACGACAGCTCTTGTTAATGTTAGCTCATAATGTAAGTAGCGTTTTCCAACAGTATTCAGGGCTGTTTAAAATTTCCTTGTGGAGACTGCAATTTCTGAGTAGCTCTTCTACTCCTTACTATTGCATTAATGATACACCTTGTCAAAGTTTTTTGTTGTTGTTGGATACTGGGGGTGGAGACTTGTGTGGCTATCAAACCCATTGTCTTAGTCTCCCCAGACTGCCATAACAAATATCATAGACTGGCTGGCTTAAATAATATTTCCTGTATTCTGGGGAATAGGAAATCCAAGATCAAGGTACTAATCAATATGGCTTCTAATGAGAATCTTCTTCCTTGGTTTGCAGATGTCATTTACTCACTGTGTTACATTGTTGCTCTTTGCTGTGTGAATGTGGAGTGAGGATTTGGGGCTTACTTTCTCTTCTAACAGAGGTTCTAATTCTATCAGATCAGTGGTGCAATTTTACCACCTATTTTAATATCAATAATTTCCTGGAAGGTTCTATCTCAATAAAGGCACATAGGGTGGGTGTGGTTAGATATTCAACATAAGAATTTGCAGAGATATGATTCAATTCATAGCATTTTGTCCCTGGACTTTCAATAGTCAGGTCCTTTATATATGCAACATACATTCATTTCATTCTAAAAGTCTTCAAAAGTCTTAACTCACGCCAGCATCAATGCTAAAATGTCTCATCTAAACATTGTTTAAATCTGATATAGATGAGATTGACATGCAATTCATTACAAGGAAAAAAATCCTCTATAGTTGTGAACCCGTGAAATCAAAGTATTAACCTATAAACAGCAATGGCACACATGCATAAGATAGACCTTCTCACTCAAAAAGTGATGTCCCAAGCAAGCCCAAATCCTAGCAAGGATAATTCCATTAGATATTAAAGCTTAAGACAATGTTTCAGTTTAATAATCTGTCTTCCAAGTCCACTCCAGTGGCTGTCATCCCCAAGGCTCTGTGGATTATCCTGCCCCTGCAGCTCTTCAAAGGCAGTCCGATCCAGAGGCACTGAAATGATGCTCCAGTCCACCTGTCCAGAGAGGTAGCCCCGCCTTCTAATGTCTGGAAAGAGACAACCTTGACCCTGAATCAGTGGTGGGAGTGGCAGCCCAGATGGTCTCTGAATCACCTTCTCAGTGATCCTTCCCTTTCTGTGAAGAATACCATCCATTTGTAGCAAATGGACTGATTCCAAAGAACTCAAAAAGTTCAACAGCTTTCCTTTATTTCACCATGCTATCCAGCCATCCATGCACACAAAGGCAAATAAGACTCAGTGTAAAATAATTTTAATAGAACTAGTGTGCATAGACAGAGAATAAAGAATAAGAGTTTCCAATAAAAAAAAAAAAAACTAAAGTTATCCATCCCCTCATGGGTAAATGCTCAGCAAAATAGGGTCACCTAAAGTGGGGTCACTGAGTGTCCCAAAGGCTTGCCACAAATCTAAGACACCTTTCTTTGGGGAACCATAGAAAGAGGGGGTAAGGGTGAGGTGAGTCTGGGATGAAAGGAGCAAAATCATAGTGCAAATCAAGATAATAGTTGCCATTATCAGCCTCACCACAGATCACTCACCCATTGTCTCTACAAGTCTCTCCTCTGCAGCTACTCTTCTTCCAGGAGCACCAGGGTACAGCTCAGGCCAGAGGAACAAGAGCTCTCCTTCCCCTTTTTCTTCTTCCCAAGAACTAATCTCCCTTCCATGTTAGATCACCCGGCTGCTCAGGTCTGCCCTTAGTTAACTGGGACTGGGGACATGGAACTTCCCCCTTTCATGGAGATGTTGCTCTAACAATAACGTTAATAGTCTCTGCAGAAAAATCTATCTCTTATTTTTTCAACATGGATATGATGAGGATTTTCCAAAGCTCCAAGTTCTGTTTACATTTTCTAATGATTCCCTATTAAATTCCTCTCTCCTTTTGCATTTTACTCTAAACAGGAAGAACCAAGCCATTCATTCAATTTTTCCCTTAGAAATCTCAACAAAATATCATATTTCATCACTCACAAGTTCTAGCATTCATAATACACCAGAACATAATTCATCCAAGTTCACTGCCACTTTATAAGACGGATGCCTTTCCTCCAGCATTTAGTAAGATGTTCCTCATTCTGTTAAAGGCCTATCAGAACGGTCTACAATATCCATATGTGTAATATTCACTCTTCTAGCTTCTACACATTACCCAGTTCAAAGGCTATATTTCCACCTGTATTTGCATGACATATATATGCATAAATGTAAATTTATTATCAGGATTTGGCCCATGTGACTATGGAGACTCAGAATAACCAAGATCTAGTTGACGAGCTTGACACCCAGGAGATTGAATGGAGTGACTTCAAGTTTGAAAGCTTGCAAGCTAGAGAACCAAAGCAGCTAAATTTTGAGTTCATTTTTATCAGCCTAAAATGAGTGAGAACCTGATTGAAGAAAATACAAACATTTGTATGTGGATTCCCTGCTGCCCAGGGAACAGAAACAGAAATCACTTAAGCTGTGTTCCCCAGTTACTCTGGATAGGGAATCCTTATCCACACAAAAAGGCAGGCTAGTTTACAACAAGGTCCACTTCATGCTAATGAGGTTTTCAGTGACTGCAGTTTTGATTTATGGAAAATGCATCAAGCTTGAGTGTTCAAGCTCCTAACCTGGACATCTGTGTGACTGGATTTCTTTCAGCTCCTTCCCGGTGGTGGATGTGTCTAAGCATGCTCTGACATTCCCAGGGGCCAACCCTCAACAGTCTCATGTGCAGTAATTACTGTGCAAATAACTCCAAAATGTTTCATATTTCTTGTCAAGTCCAAAGGCTAAAAAGGTCAATGTTTCATCTCAGACAGGCAGGCAGGTGGAGTTTCCTCTTGCAGAAGGTTCAGCTTTATGTTCTATTCAGACATTATGCTGACTCCATGAAGGCCAACCACATTAGGGAAGGCAATATTCTTTACTAGATCTATGAATTAAAATGTTACTAATCCCAAACACTGTCATGAACAAAACCATAATGTCTCATCAAGTGTCTGCGGATCTTATGGCCCAAACAAGGGTATGCCTAAAATTAACATCATGCATACCCATGCAGTCAAAATTTCATTTATGAAATGTATATTTTTCTGGATAAGACTGAGTTGGAATGTCCATTAGCACATTAGGAAAAAATGTGACTATTACAAATAACTTGTAAATGCTTCCAGTTGAAAGGCTGTTTCCAGTCAAGTTCCTGTTGTGATTTCTAGTGGAGACAACAGTGAAGAGAGGCATTAGGAAAGCAGTACTCTCTCAATAACAGCATCTTGGTACCATCTGAGAGACATCACTGGGTCACCCTGTGCTCACTTGAACAGGATGCCTTTCCAAAGTTTGTAATAAAGCACATCTAAAACTCCCATGGGGATTTGAAGTCAGGTAACTAGAGGAAATTGTAAGAACCCCATTTTCTCTCTACATGGTTGCTTCTAACCAAAAGGAATTAGATACAAGCATTAAATCATGTTCTAAACAACATTCTTGAGAATAACTTTCCAAAATACATATATAAATTACTACAGATCAATCTTCTGTTGCATAGTTATTTTGAAAAGTAAATGTGTAATCATTTCTGAAGCATTCATTTAAAAATATTTTATAATGTATACATACCCAATTACAGAATACTGCAAAATAAGAACATAAAAGGTAGAAAAAATGCCTGCCACCTAGAAACAGTTTGAGTAACATTTTGTGTTATAAACACATATACATACACCCACCTTGAAGTGATTATTTATAAAAAGATTTGCTTTTTTCAACTGTTTGCTTCAAGTTTTTACCCATGCAATTTACTGTCTCCTAATTAATTTTAAATGCTTCATTATTTTCATTTAAATACACTTTGAAAATATTTAAAATTAAAAACAAGTACTTGTAAAGAATATGAAATTTACCCAACACTGATTATTTCTGTAATTAAAAATAATAATTAAGGATTCTTATATCACTTACCAATTATATGACTTTTCCCAATGTGAGAAATAAACCTTGTCCTTAATTATCATCAATAATCCCAACGGTTTTCACTATGCTCTTTTTATTTGTGCAAGCTTCCTTAACTATTAGTATGCGTCTCTTAAAGCACTTTTTAGAAGAGAGGACAAATTCTTCCTCTTCCTAACCTTCATCTTATTCTCTTCATCTCCACCTTTCTACCTCTTCTCTTCCAATGGTTTTCAAGATACATGTACTTTTGCTGTTTATCAATTAGGATGAAGACACAGGCAATTTTGGAGGTTGTCTCAGACAACAGAATTGAAATAGCTGAGAAAGTTAGACAAGGGTCAAGGTTACTGCTGAGATGGCAGATGGCCTCTCAGAATTCCCTGGTTGTTTATTCAACAGCTACTACTCTTTTTTGAGGGTGGACCCTAGAGATATTCATTTCTTGGATATGTTTGCCTGCATAGCTGAGACCTCCCCAGGGAATGCCTGGAGGAAGAAAGCAGAAAGCAGAAAGCAACAAAGCTAATAATACAGGTGCTGGCAGCTGTCAAGAGCGTGGGTGCACAGGGAACTGTCCAACACAAGTCTGGCTGAAATCAGAGATGTGCTAACACTCTGTCAAGGGTCACAGTTGTTTAAAAGATTTCAACAAAATTAAATATTTTTTTCTGAAACTATTTGTGGTTTTGATTAATAGATAGCTTTGGTGAAAATTAAAATCAGTGTACAATTAGTGTCTTTCAGAATTGTACTGATAATCTGTCATTTATCTTTCATTGCTAAAGTGAAGAATCTACCAGTAGCCTATTTGGCATTCCATTTGATGTGATCTTTCTTTCTCCTTGACTGTTTTTTAAGATATTCTCTTTTCTGTGATGATTTTGACTTTCATTTCCATTCATCTAAGTGTGCATTTCTTACATTTGCCTGTCTGAAATTCATTATATTTCTGAAATTTGAAGATGCTGACTTTAATGTTTTGGAATATTATCAGATATTACTTCTTTGAATGCTGCCAATCTACATTTTCTCTATTCCTTTCATCTGCAACTCAGATTAGATGCATTTTAGAACTTTTCATTTTAATCTTTGCAAGAGTTAACTTTGTTTCACATCTTCTATATTTTCTTCTCCAAATGTAATATTGTGTATTTTTTCAGATATGAGGAAATCCCATTTATCCGTGTTCAAATGCAGTTTAACTACATTTAAATTTTATTTCTTGTATTTTATTTTTAAGACATATGGTTTGATTTTGTTCAATTCTGTTCTGTATTTAATATTATTTTATTGAGTGCACTTTTTAAGAAACAAATCATACTTATTCTATGTTATTTAACAGATGATTTTATCAACTGAAGTGCTTGCTTGAGTTTTATTTTGATTGATGTTACTCTCAGTTATGTGGATTTTTAAAATCTATTTGATCTATAAATTATGTGTGTGTGGAGGGGGAAGAAGGCTGGAGAACATAGATCCAGTAGAATTGGCTAAATAGACTGGTTTCCAATATAGGACTGCAAGAAAGATAGTGAAAGTCCTTTTCCTTCTCCAGACTAAAAATTTACAGGAAGAGTACATGAATGTGGGAAAAAATCTATATGTAAGAATAGTTTTTCCTATCACTGGAAAGATTTACTAAGCTTTAGATTGAAGAAGATTTATGGCTCTGGAGAGGCATGATAGTTACTTACAAAGTTACTAAAGTTGTCTTTTATCAGCAAGAATATACAGATAAGTAGAGCTCAAGGAGAATGTTTTATGTTAATTTTTCTTTGTATTCAGTTAACATTGGTTTACAGCACTGTACAGAAAAAGGCTCATATACGTATGACACCATACCACTTTCACCACCAAAGTATTCATAGTCATTTACTCTGAACCACCCCACTTTGATCCCACCCCTACTTCCCTCTGTAGCAGCCTTAATTCTTCAGTCAAATTTCTAAGATTTGATTTGGTTTAGTTTCATTAGCTTTTATTTTCACTATAATCTGCATATGAGTGAAATTATTTAGTATTCATCTTTCTCTTTCTGACTTATTTCATTATTATAACCCCCTGCAGTCCATTCATATTGTAACAAATACCAAGAGTTCATCTGTTTTTAATAGTTGAGTAGTAATCCATTATGTGTATACACCAGATCTTCTTAATCCAGTGCTCTATAGATTGACACTTAGGTTGTTATGATAACTTGGCTATTATAAATAGTGCTGTAATGAATATAGGAGTGCATGCATCCTTTCAGATAAATGATTTTGTATTTTTCAAGTAGATACCAAGGAATGGAATTTCAGGTTTATATGGTATTTCTATTTTTAATGTTTTGAGGAGTCTCCATACAGTTTTTGATACAAGGAACATATTTTGAATAGCTGGATTGATTTATAGAATAATTCCTGTAGAAGTTTAGTGAATTTTATAAGCATATATTATTAGAATTGATGTTCAGAGGGTATGCCATTAATTTTTGGTTCTACTGAATGGAATCATCATTTGAGTTGATATAATATCCTCAAATGTTTGCAAACTAGCAGGAATTTCCAGGTATATGACAGATAACATATAGGCAAAATTCCACTAATGGGAATATTTACTGCAAGAGAGATAAATGCACTATCTTTTCTCTACATACATATGGAATATTCCTAAATTGTTAAAATGTTAGCAATGTAAGCAACTCCATACTATCTTTATGATGCTCATAGAGACACATTTAATTTAATGTCACTGATGTTGATAGATGTGGTGATAAGGGGTGCTTCTTTATCTTGGGTACATTTTATAAATTTGCTCTTGCAAAACCAGAATGATTATTCAACTGGCACCATCTTAATTGGCTCAGCTGCAAACCAAGGAATTACACACTGAGGGAAAAATATCCACAACTTACAAAGTTGATGCAAAGAAGAGGAGACTTGGAAAGGCAGCTGAGGAAATGAAGCCAGGTCAATTGTGTAGGTTTGTTCATATTTTAAAAGTGGAAATTAAACACAGTAAATATATAGAAATTTTTTATTGAGGGTTTGACAGCTTATTATCAAAGTTTGATAGGTTAAGGGAACAAATCCTGTCCCACTCTCCACTCTTTAAATGGCTTGGAGATTTCACTTTCTATCTCTGAATCTGAAATAATTCAAATACAAGTATGAGGATCATGATTTACAACAGATAAATTTTAATAAAGTACTGAATTTATTGCTTCAATTGAAAACATAGAATCTGAAAAAGAATGAATGAAAGACCAAGATCCTGTCATACAGCTTGGAGTGAAATAAATGTGGGATGATAGATTGCATTCAATAGATTGGAGGGAAAACAACCTTTGAATATTGAACAAAAGAAGGAACAACAAAGCAAAAGCTCACTTATAAAGTAGATTATATTAGAAAGAGGTTATCTATTCAAATAGTCAAAGAAAGAAATTTCCAAAGACAGTCTGTTCCCACCACTGTCTGGTCCAAGCCTTATTATTCTATTTTAGTCAAAGCATTGAACTACTAGTTACTTTAAATTGTTGTAATTTTTTTGACTTTTGTAGTTAAATTAATGTACCTTGGATTTGAATACCAAAGGAAGGCATCTAAAATCTATCAATAGATGGGAGAGTATGCAGTTGCATATCAATTTAACTTTACCTTTTCAGCACATTCATTCCTTTTGTTTTCCTGATCTAGTGGTCTCAGACCTGAGATTAAATAAGGATTTCCAAGGAGAATATTATTAATGCTCAAACAGCATATAAATAACATAATTTTTGACAGTGTGCATTCCAGAGGTACTTCAGTTTGGGTCATAATTTTCCTCATCCAGCCTCATAAAAGCTGATCATGAATCCCTCCATTAACAAGTGGCAGAGGCAGTTCTATGACTATTTGTCAAAACTCATGCTATCTGCCTGGGAATAGGAGCAAAGAGCAATTGCTAGTGAAAGTACTGTTATTAGCTTTGTAGTAAATCATGTATCTGCTGGATTAGAAAACCTGATTTAGGGAGAAAGTAGAAGTCATATAGTCAAAATGACACTGGTTGTAGGGGAAATTATTATTTCTCATTGAAAAGTTCAAGTTAGGGTTTTCTGTTTTTAATTGGCTTAGTCATTCATTTAAAAAAAAAACTTACAGACAATGACATAAAAAAAATAGGCAGATAGGAATCTCATTAATGGAACCACAAGCTGAGTGGGGATGGGTGTGGAGAGGAGCTTGAAAAATAAATGACAAAAGGATATTGGATTTGCAGGGATGCATTTGGGAAAAAAAGAAGTAAAGCTTCTGGGTTTTGTTTCATTTATTTCTGGAAAGAATACTGGAGGGATTTTCCTGGGAAAATGCAGGTGGCCCTAGCTCATCTCCTCACAACTGTGTTAACTGAAACTCCTCCCAAATAGCCTGTTAATAAAATTTAGAAAGAAGTAAGGGCCTTAACTATGAAAATCTTTACATAATACACTTGTTTTAGGAATTCTTATGGCAAGCAAATTTAAACTCCAAGAATTTAGGTAGGAATCTTTCCCTTAAAATTGTATACAAAATCTTAAGCAATCTTTGTATATAATGAAGATTTCAATAACCTAACTAGAGTCCTTGATGCCCTTCATATAAGGGGATGCAAAACACTTACAAATCTTCCTCACTACAAAAGAGAAAGTATATACAAAGCAAGAACAGGAAAAATGCACATGGCACCTCAATTTTCTCAGAAGTAGGCTTAGAAGTTTAAATCCAATTATGAGGTAGTAAAAAAATAGATCATTGACACTTAACAGCCATGAACCTTGGCCTTCTTGGTGTTAGTCATTGGCTTAGTTAGAAAATTAACATCTTCATTCTGGAATTTTTTTTTTTTGGGGGGGATAGAGTTTTTTTAATTTTTGTAATGCAAACAAAACACCTGTGCTAATATTAATATATACTATCATTTTCTTTATTTCACTAATAAACTAAATGTAAAGGAAAATTAATAACAGTTGAAGTGTGTACATCGACAGATGGCAAAACTGCAGAATAAACAAAGGTTGATTTCTTCATCCATTTGTTTTGTCATTTTGAAATACTATGTTATGAAAATACAGTCCTTGAGTGAGAGCAAAATAATAGAATAGGTGTGTTGATCTATTTCATATTTAATTTATATTTTCATGGCTTATATTTGCACAGGGTAGCTTCTTATAACACCCATTTCACTGAATGAGTCTTAAGTCATTTTTGGCATCACAAAGGTATCCTTTTGCATGCTAATCAGAAATCTATTCATGTTACTTAACATTGCCTAGTCCCTGCCATTGTATACCAGTAAGCGTATGGCCTTATGTCCTGGCTATCTTGGGATGATGTTCCTTGTTTCCCTTATAATTTATTTGGTGTTCTAAGAACATATTTTTTATCTTTTTTTTTTTTCAGGTAAATGTAGAACCCTTTAAAATTATGAGATAGAGTTGGTATCATCGATGTACTACTAAGGTACTCTATGACAGACGACATATATCCTAGTCAATACCATTTTAACATCACAGACCAGAAATTTCTTATTCTTCTTCCAACAAAATCCTTACATAAACTGACTACTTAAGTACCTATCACAGAATTTGTCAGACATATGAAATACAATGGCGATTCCTTTGGGACCTTTGCAGCATCTGCATAACAAAATAACAAAATGTTATGATGTATATTCAAGAAAATTAAAACTTTAAGTTGACTTTAAAAATTTTTATAAAGCAGCCATTGTATAAAAAACAATGAGAATCTATGAATGTGACAGCTTTTGTTGCAAATGCTTTTCAAATGTCTAAAAAAATTAAAGTACAACTACATTTTACATTTAAATATTGTATGTTATGCAATAAGCTAAGTGATGCTGCCAATTAAATAGACAAAAACAATATTTTAGAAAGACTTTTGACTGAAGCAGTACACTAGGATTTTGTGAATATTTTCACATTAAGAAATCATGATGTGGGACTCCCTGGTGGCGCAAGGGGTTAAGCACCGTACTATGAAGCAATCTGCAGTCTCTGCAGCACGACTTTGATCCCCGGCCAGCCAGGGAGCT
The DNA here is from genome assembly GCF_964194135.1 of Talpa europaea. NCBI lineage: Eukaryota > Metazoa > Chordata > Mammalia > Eulipotyphla > Talpidae > Talpa > Talpa europaea. Next base: position 12,459,764 of record NC_140071.1, on the reverse strand, counting down.
ACCCACATGGTGCAGGAGACCTCTCTTGTCTTGCCCGCCACTCCCCTCAGCAGTGTATTTCAGTCAATCTGCCTGTTCTACACCCCACTCTGTCTCCGCCGAATACTCTCACCCTCCCCATCTCTGGTCTGTACCCAGCTCCTGCATGCATAAATAAATTTAAAAATATATAAAAAAGAAATCATGATGTACTCTTTATAGACTAACGGAACACAGTCTTTTGAAAAATACAATTTATAACTGAAAGGGGAGTGGACAGTGAGAATGCCCAGAATAGCCATGTGTTTTAAAGGCAACAGAGCATAAAATGAATGCTGCAGAAAATAAAGGAGGCATATGGAAAGAGAGTGTCCTCACCTATTCACCTGTAAATACAGATTATGCTGAATAAATACATACTGTCATAAATGCACATATAAATGAAATAGGAATATTGAGCATCTTTATGGTGTATGCAACATAAACCATGTTTTTCAATGTTAACCATTTACATATTTACATAATTATAACAAGTTTCTATCACTGGGAAGTAATACATATTAGTCTAGGTTTGATGAAGGAATCACCGTAACCCTGTTTTAATGCCTACATGAAAGAATACTGTTATTATTTATATACCTAGCAATTGGGAGCTTTAATATCCTTAGTTATTGATTTTTATCTAAATGGATATCTAATTCCTACATGTTTCATGACTAATTTTGGAAAATAAAATATAATAATTCATGTGATAATACCTTTCAACTCACAGAGTGTTCCATTAGTAGATACTTTATATTTCAAGACATTAATATAGCACCATAATTCAGATTGAAGCCTTCTATTCCATAATGGTCTGTTGATGAAGTTTGGATATGTTGGTAAAAATTAGTTATTAATGCTAGTTTCATATTTCACAATATATTATTGATGCCACAATATGGAAAGAGTAATTTGAGTGAATTTCTTCTCAAGGACACATCTATTTTCTCCTAAATTTTACACTTCCAAAAAAAAATCTTGAAATAAATTAATAAAAGAGTGATTTCTCCATATACTGTGAGTGAGAATAACAACATGGCAAAAGGAGACTACTTTAGGGTAGATCCTTCTTCTAGTTCAGAGAAAGTGTTTTGGGAGCCATAAAATTGTAGGAATCTGTATATTTTACAGAAGAGGGACTTTGTTCTCTCTGACTTTGGGGCCAATCAGTATTTTATGTGACATCTCCCTGGACATAAATAGGACCTCTTTGGAGTTCTGGTTTCTGATTCACGCTGTTTCCTTGATTGCAACAGGCCTCAGGATTAAGAATGAAAACAAGATCAATCAGATATCTACATGTAAGTGGCTTATATGAATTAGTTGAGTTACTGAAAGCAACCAGAATCCCTAGCAGATGGAGGAGGTTGTGGATCACAAGATGATCACTTTGAATATGAAGGAAATATGGCAGAGGAAGCATTTAAATAGGATAAATAATTAATTATATTTAAAGTTCATTTTGGAAAATTCTAACAGCTCTATATGATCCTAAAGATTTAAAGACTTCAATTATAAATTTGATGATTTTTCTGTTTCATATTGTGTAGCATAGTCATGAATTTTGACAACCAGGGAAGCATAATATAATGCCTCTTTTTGCAGAATTACTGTGCCTTGTGTGTATTGTTGTCTTCATTCTACAGCTGAAATTCGGGCGGTGGAAGCCTGAACAGGTGCAGAGTGATGAGGTCTTTTAAGCAGTTTCCCACACATTCGGGAGCTGATTGAGAACCATTGGACTGATATGGCCCTACCTTGCCAATAGGAAACTCTCCCCAAACAGGAACAGATGTTAATATAGGCAAAATTGTTCTGTAACAATAAAATTTTTATTTAAACATTTATAGGAATTCTTTTATTCCCCAAAATGTTTCAACGTTCCATTTTATAGGAGAATCATTTTTGCTGAAGAATTTCTATCATTTTAAAGAACATCATAGAGAATGATAACTTGAAAAATAAGTACTTTCTTTTAATTATTGCATGTGGATTTCACAGATTTGTGTTGGTTGGTTGTATTTTTTTTATTATTTAAAGTAATCTTACAATAAGAGACCATATGAAACTTAGTTGAATGAATAAATACATATTTGGTGTATTTCTGACATGGTCTTCATATACAAATTGATCTTCGGTTCACATGGTTGCATGAATTTCCTATAATTCTTCAATTTTTTTTAAGAATTTCCACCACTACATCATTTTGGATTCATTTAAATGTACTTTTGAAAGTGAAATCACATTTTAAGGCTGTTTCTCTAGCCAAATAGAAGATGAATGAAAATTTTCAGGCATTGGTGCCATATTCATTTGTTGCAAAGTTTGGGACATTTCTTAGTTGTTTTAGATGATCCTTTTTCTTTAGGAAATAAATATTAACATTAATTATCAATTAACAAAAATTGTAACTTTGGACTGTTTTTATTCATGATGACAGTTATTCATTTCATTAAATAATCCAGAAATTGCTATGTACAGTTCAATATGGCAGTATTGAAATTTTAGAAATTGATATATATGTTAATATTATTACATATGTAACACTGCAATTGATACTCTTGTTTTATATTTGCCATATTTTATTTCATTTGAAAAACATTTAAATCATTGAAATGAAAAAATTCAAAGATAAAAAACCTCAGTGGAATACTACAGACTTATAAATAAAGACAAACTTGCCATTTTTGACAACATGAATGGAACTGGAGGGAATTTTGCTAAGGAATAAAAACCAGAAGAAACACAAATACTCGATGACTTTACTCATACATGGGATATATAGAACAGACAGAGAAACCAAACCATAAACAAATCTTAGAAATCTGACTATAAAATTAAGGCTACTAGAGGGGGTAGAAAGTTGAAGAACAAATGGGGAAGGTTCTCAATGGATGATGGTAGAGAATTATGGGTTCACTGGTAGTAGGTTGTTGTGAAAATAAACATCTAAAAAGGTCAGAACCTATACTTCTAAATCATATAATGTGCTGTATACCGGTTACCGCAATAGAAAAAAAATAAAATAAAAAATACATAAACTTGTCACTTTTTTCTGAAAATGGTAGCTATGCTGATTATTTTAAATATAGATGTACAGACAATAATGTAATTAAATGTATTGTGCATGTCATTAAAAGAATTTGAATGAGAAGAATAAATAGACTTAAAAGATACATTGATCTAGTATGCAATATATATGTATATATGTGATTAATTGAACATTTTAATTATTTTCTTAGTGTCACTGTCATATAAACACAAACAAATTTCCTTAGGAACAAATGAAAAATTGAAATGAAAAATTTCAAAATGAGAGAATATCAAATGTTAGATATAGCCAAAATATATCAGGATGTGGATAAGAAATCAGAACACTTAAGTCCGAACTTCTGAATTCAGGATGGATATTAAATATTGCTTTACTGCAGGCTTGTAAATGCCAAAATGTTGTCTTCAATGGGATTCCTTTAAATGAACAGACTGAATAAATCTAAGTAAGATCCATTCATTTTCTGTGTTTCAAGGATAGGAAAACCTTTCTCTACAAGGAAGTGAATTTCAGAAGCCATAAAAATAAAAAGTTCATTGGCAGTCCAGTTAGTTATTCTGGATTTATTTGAAGAATTGTATATGGGTAAGTTGAATGCACAACTTCCCAGAAGCCAGCAGTTTTGGAGAGTAGTTTTCTGTTTTCAGATTGATTTGAAGAAATCAGATATCCTTTTAATGACTTGAGTGCAAGGAATTTCACACTGGCTAGAAGGAAAAGCATATGTTTAGCTTTAAAAATTTATTTATACATACTATATTATATTTATAGTATAAAATTTGAGCAAGGACAGATAAGTATGGCATGTAGTTGTTATTCAGGGTGTTAATACAAAGAAATAACTGATATGAATCCATTTGGGATTTGAACATAACAGGTTTAAAAGTTCAATAAATATGACAACTCAGAACAGCAATGGGAGAGTATTCTAACTTAACTAAGACAATATAGATATGCCCTCAGCAATTCCCTAGTATTTAGGGCTCATTTGCTATTAATTTTACCATACATATAAAACATTTTAATTTGACATTTATTTATTTGAGGCTTTGTTATCTGATGGTAAATTGCATGTCATTTATTCCCTAATCATAATTGTCATTCCTAACAAATTCTATTTTGCCTTTCTAAATCTAGAGTTATTGAGTCTGCTCAGTTACTGTCTAATCATTATTTAAACTAGGTTGATTAAGATGAAAGACTCAAGAGAAACAAATTGAATTTAAGAGACATACATGGCTAATGACTATCACTCCCTAAACACATAATATTTTAAATATATTAATATTTCCCTTCTATTTTGTGTGTTTGCATTTCCATTTTCCACCTTTACCATTAAATATAGGAACTGAGTGTTGCAGCCTAAAACTGTAAGAAAGAATGGTTGATTACAGTCTAATAATCTCGAGGTGAGGTAATTTCAAGTTAAAATTTGAAGTCTACATGGGGAATCTTCATAAAATATTGTTAAAAATAACTAATTAGTTTTTTTTTAAATCTTTCTCCATTAAACTTGTGTTAGTTGATTTCTGCAAAGATATAGGATACAGTGTTGCAAAGATATAGGAAGGGAAGAGACGATATAATGTGGACTGTTTCCACTAACTACAATAAAATGAAACACTATGACAAGGTGGAGAGACTTTGAAAGTATAACCAATAGGATAATAGGGGTATTCATGGAGACCCAGATAGGCAAAATAAATAAATAGAAATATACAAGCTGGGATTCAGTGTTTCCATCATCCTAGCAGCATGTTGTGCCAATGGAAAAGTTAAACAGAGATTAGATTGATAAGTACCAAATGGTATTTGGATCTCCCATAATCCTCACTGGGATATGTAAGAGACCGATATGTCAACAATGAATGCATGGGTTGCTAAGACATTAGTGACTGCTGGACTGTATAAGTTAACAGAAGAAAGTCACATAATACACGGACCTTACATGTTAAAGAAATACACAAGCGCCTGAACTTCTATTGTGGGCATTAATGGTACATGCAAATGACCTGAAGACAATGACCACAAACTTAGGTCCCTCATGGGAGAATCACAAGAATGCAATTTTGACCATTCTCTAAACAGCAAAATCTAACAAAGTCAAAGAAGAAATCAGTTGAATCACAGTCTTTAGTCCAAACATCCCAAGGGCACTATCCTTGAGAAGGAAAATTAGAAAGGTAGTAGTTATACTCCTGATAAGAACATGGGGTATAAATTGAGTGCATTTTACTATTGGCACTGAGATAATGTGACAGAAAGACAGTGTTGATATCTTTACAGTAAAACGTTTCAACTTGTAAGACATTGGCTGACAAATGAGTCAATTTGAGGACAAAGATCAATTGACAAGTTGACCAACTTTATTGGTGAAGTCAATCCAATTGCACTTTTTCATTATGTGCAGACTGAACACCAGGTAAAAGGTAATAATAAGTTACAATTACAAGGAAATTATATAAAGAGTAGAAAGAGTTAACCTGTCTCTACTGGGAATCTTGGGCACTGATTTTTCAATAGGGGAACATAATTTAACAGTGTACCCAAGTAATAGCTTAAAAAGCATTCACTTATTTTATAAAAAGTGACCAATTATAGATAATGAGTGGCTTACTTTTATCTTAATCCCCAAATATTGTAGGTTTTAGAGGGAAGCATTTAACTACTATATCCTGCTAAATTTGTTCCAGATCTTAACCCCTTACTATGTAATTACTTTGTGTTGTCCCTTAGAAAAGCAATTTAATTCAGCCTTCTGTTTCTTCTGCAACAGGTCAGTAATTTCCTCTTTGCTTTCAGAGTCAGGGAACTTTTTAGATATTTTTAGAAGATACAGAAAGTGTTTCAGAAAGTGTAAACAAGGCTGTTAAATTGGGAGAGAAAAACATGAGAGCGTTTAACATGGTCACAATTTACTACAGAATCACTTGAAAGAAGAGTATTTTGTGATTACCAGTCACCTAACTTGCAAATTAATTTACTGTTAAACACAGGTTGAAAATATCCCCTCTGATTTCTAGCAAGGAACTTACTTGAAAAAAAAATCTTTAAAGTTTGAAAGATGTATATGGGTGCAAAACATGAGTTCTCACTTCATATGTTTCCCACCAAATCTTTTCCACTTAACTCTATTGAAATCATACTCCATTTTGTTACTCTTATTTGAGTAAGTTGAATTTTCCTCAGTTATTACAAGAGGTTCTTTAGGAAAGAGTGGAGGTGGGCAAGAAAGATTTCAAAATCTGTCACTCTGTCCCCTTTATTGCTACAAGAGAGAATGTTACTTTTTAGCTCTGATCTTTGGGTAGCCATGGCTTCTGTCATGGATCACTAAGATACACAGTCCTTGATTCCCAAAGTGATACACTGAATTTATTTAATAAATTTATTTTGCTAGACCTCCCTGCTATGCAACGGGTTTATATCACCCTAGACAAGCTCCTGACTTCTCTATGGACTTTCACCAGCCCTGGAGCCCAATCCCAACTCCATCCTGTATGGAGAAGTTTCCTTCTTGGGTGAGATCTTCCTGGAGTGACTATTCACTCTACCAAACTAGGTCCTGCCTCTCCTCCCTACCACACCTTAGTGCTCTTGACTGTGTGGGGCTCCAACTTTGGTTGGATGTTTTGAGGCATCTCAGTTTACATGTGTCTCCTAGTTACTCTGAAAATGAGATTTTTAATTGTGTTAACCATTTGGAAAAGTTGCAAAATTCATGTTTACAGGTCTGACTTTACATGAAAATATATGAGGGAAATAGCTTTCCAAAAGTTCTGTGGGACTTTTGTTTTGTTATGTGGTTACAGATATTTCAAATTTCATAGGTAGGAACTTTCATCCAGAATTTGTAAGATAGAAAATCAATTTAAATAATAGGATTTTAGAGGAGCAGAAGTATATTTACAGTTTTTTTTTAATTCAAATGCTAGTAAGAATTTCAAAGTTTTTGAGTAAAATAAAGTTTTTACACATCTAGGACTTTCAAACTATATTTTTGGCATTCCTACATGTTTGCTTAATACCCTGCATCACAGATCCTTATTAGAATATAGCCCAATTTGGGCTTCTCTGGTGGCACAACAGGTTAAGCACCTCACTATGAAGCAATCCCCAGCCTCTGCAGCACAAGTTCAATCCCCGGCCAGCCAGGGAGCAACCCACATGGTGAGGCAAACAGCTACTGTCTCTCCTTCTGCTCCCCTCAGCAGTGTATTTCAGTCAGTCTGCCTGTTCTGTTTCCCTGTTCCCCACTCTGTCTCTGGTAAATCCTCTCACCCCCCACATCTCTGTCATGTACCCAAGCTCTTATATGTATAAATAAATAAATCTTAAAAAAAAGAATATAGCCCAATTCCCTGTATATTGACTTTTTCAAATAATAAGCTGTCTATGTCATCTTTATCCTTGTTGTATCCTTGTTGCTATAGGAGGTAATTCACTGCCTAGAATAAAGTACATATTCATAAAATCACTCCACCATGCTAACTAGCCATCTCTAATTACACTACACCCACCACCACGGTGCCCATAGTCTTCTACCATTGTGCATTGTACCCACTCCCCACTTGACTCTTCACTCCTCTCTCTCTCCCTCTGGTAGTCTCAATCTACAATCAGATTTCTAGGATGTGCTATTGATTTGGTTTTATCTGACCCATTGTTTTGTTTCTCTATATTCCACATATAAGTGAAACTATATTTTTGTCTTCTTCTATACACTTTGTCTTGAATAATATATTTCCCATAGCAAGTGTTCAATGACCATTTATTTTATAAATAAATGGATGCAAAGAAAAAATGAGATGGAAAGTAGAAGGATTTACAGAAGAAGAAACATTCACAAAGATGATCCTAAAAAAGAGAACTTGGACAAATATTTTATTTTTAGACTTTCCACTATAGGTTACAAAATGGCATCCTAATGACCTGTTTAGATTGGTCACTGATGTTTTTTGTTTGTTTGTTTTGCTTTTTAGGGAGGAGTGCTCTGTTTTAGCCAATGAGTTCCATGTTAAAAAAATAACACCAGGATTTAAAATTTGCTTTCAAAAAAATGTAGTATTTGGTCACATTCCTCACCATTGCCAGTAACTGGGATAGAACTGACAGTTCAGTTTGCCACACATCCCCCAATTCCCTATTGCTTCTCTAGCCAGTCTCCTTTACTTCTCTCTGTTACTTTGCTTTTCACTTAAAAGTGTTTTAAACTGTTATAAATATGTTACAGAAAAATTCACTTGGTATAATTACCCACTATTTAAGAATACTAGTTATCATTTTGTGTGACACCATTGCATTGTTACTGTATTATTTGTCTATCATTGTATGGAAAATTACCACATATACAGCAGACAGAGAACATCATATGTTTACTATCTTACAGTTTCTATGCACCAGGAGTCCAGACATAGGTTAGCAGGCCCTATGGTTCAGACTTACACCAGGCTAACAGCAAGACACCACCTAGAGTCACAAGCTCATCTGAAGCCCCAGTCTTTTCCCATTAGCAGAATTAATTTTCTTGTTTCTAGTTCTATCTATAGTTCATATCATGGAATTTTATTTCCTTCCTCCAATTTGAGCAGAAGAATTTCTTGACACTCACTACTTTTAAGATGGTTAGGCCAGGCCCACTCAGATTAATATCTATTTGATCAACAAAAATTTAACTATGAATACCTTAATCGTGGGAATGAAATGTCATCCTATTAATAGGTTCTGCCCTCCCTTGATGTGGGGTTCTCTAAGGTTGTTAATCATAGGGAGTCATCTTCGAATTCTACCTACCTCAACTTTTAAGTCAAATAATAAGAAAAATGCTTTTAAGTCAAATAATAACTAAATATTAACAAGTTCCTATGTAAATAACTAAAATGTATCAGTGAAAGAAGTGTATCTCTAAGCCTAGATTTCTTTGAATAAACTTTTCGAATAAAAATATTTCTGTGCTGAGTCCTAGGTGACATCATGAAGGTTACATTTTTGTACTGCACGTGGCACATGTTAGGATAGTTTGGCCAAAAGAAAGTATTATGTGCTACATTTGAAAACCGTACATGCAAAATTGTACAAAACTGGTGTGAATTTGCTTTTGTCAAGTGCCCAAAGAGATGCTTTAGTTTGATACTATCACGTTCCTTAGATTGCCCACATGGTTTTCACTAGAATATGCACTATAGACATTTACATTTATTTTCTGCCACTTTATTTAATTTACAGTGTAAATTTGTTTTTGCTTCTCACCAAGTACAAAGATAGTTATCACTCTCTATTCAAAACCACACAGTTTTTCATTAAGATACTCATGCAATTTGCAGCAACATGGATGGAGCTGGAAGGGATCATGCTCAGCAAAATAAGCCAGGAAGAAAAAGAAAAATACCAGATGGTCTCACTCATAGCAGGAATTTAGAAAACCTAAATAAGGGACCAGGAAAAAGACTAATTATAATAAAGTAAAAATCAAAATCAACAAGCAACTATAAACCAGAGGCACACTATGGGGAGGAAGGAAGGGGGAAGGGACTAGGGTCAATATAAGGGGGGTGGGAATTGTGTGGGGAATATGGCCAGGGTGGAAGTGCATACATTGTGCAAAAATGAAAAAATGATGCCAAAAAATAAAATAAGATACTTGCAGCAAGTTTTCCTCATTTTGCTTTCACAGATTTTTGTTCCATCTCTTTGCAAATCACATGTCTATTCTGCAAATTCAGAGAATCACTCAGGTTAAGACTTCTTTGAATCTGTTATAATATGACTTCGTACTTGAACCATAGGATGCTATGGTAGATTTAAAAACTGCTTTATTCCCAGAAAGATTAAAAGTTGAATGACTTTAGTCCTTGTTAACTGACAACTTTCTAATAATGCATTCACTAGGAAATGGTTACCTTGGTATACTTTTTCTTTAGTTATTTTCATTATTATTATAATTAATACATTGTAAGTATGAGAAAACTGCTTATTTTAATTCAAAGTACATGTGATAACAATACAACTTCTCAAGTGGATTTATATGCAAAAATCACATGTAGGGATTACAGTCCCCAAAACTATGCATTGAGTTATGCTATGATGCAAGATGTGAAATGATCATAACTCAGTTTTTGTTATATAAAGAACTGCTAACAATCGTGATAGAGAAAAATCATTTCAAACAAATGTCTTACAAGTTTAGAACAAAATTTTCCTTTGTGTACTAAGATCCAAAGCATATTGCTACATATAGCCACATCTCCAAACTAGTAAATTAAAAATTTGAATGCCATAAATTTGTGTTGCAATAATATAATTATTTAGGCTCTATAATTTATTTAAAGCTAACTTCTGTATTTATTATTGAAGACTATTTTGAAAATTCCATGATCTATATCATTGAGATATTACTATTTGGAAAGTATCTTTACTCAAATAGTATCTTGTATATCTTTATTAATTCAATTTAGGTCGGAGTATTTCGGAATGTCTTTTTGTTAAGATGGTAGCATTCCATGATACTTTAAGGCCTTGAATAAGATAGACACCCATTTAGGAATCCATTTGTCAGTCTGGAGTTTTAAAAGGAGTTGTTTAAAGAAATCTTTATGTCCTTCAATTAATCTGGTTGCCTAGGACCTATTGGGAAGATGAAAGTTCTAATGAATGCCTTTATAAAGAACACAGCATTGTGTATTCTGGGAAGTGAAATATGTGCATCTTGGTTACTATTAACAATGTTTGAAACTCCAAGGGGATAAGGAGTGTTTTGTGAGACCTGATGTTGTGGCCACAGTATATGTAAAGGAGTGTAACCTTGATTTATATTTTGAATGTCTGTGGGGCAAGAGATTCCCAGAGTTTATTATCCTGAAGGGGACAATTTTTAGGCAATTGCCCAAGAGTTTGTAAAAATGTACAGTTGAGGCTATTTGCTGACATCCAGTGTTAAACTGACTGCCTGAAGTTTAGCCAACTGTGCTGAGTTTGAGTTTAGGACATATTCATTAAGGGCTGTAAAACAGCTACATTATACTTCATTCTATCATTTTTATGTTGGTGGCAATGTCATTTACACTGACTCTGAACTCCCACTGTTATTGACCTAGTTAATCCCAAGGAGTTTCCTAGTTAGCCAAAGGGATATGGAAAAGGATGATCCCCTACCCCCACCCTCAGGATATAGCATCTTGTTAGAGACAGAAACTAGAAAAAAACACCACCTTGTGCACATGGAAAATGTTAGAGGATTCAGGCTTGGCTCCAAAATTAATCAGGGAGGTCTTGTTAACCTGGCTAAGCTTATAGAGTACTGCTTCCATGACCCAAGGCATAAGGGTAGGTAAGTATACAGGATGATTGGCTCAGGAACTGTCTCTGTTTTCAGAAAAGCTCAGTTTGTGACCAGCATTTTTGCTTTTATAATATATCACATTGAGTTGAGCAGTGCTATAGTCAGAAGTTTCTGTAGGCTTTGTAGTCAAAACTCAATCAACAACCGACTATCTTCTTAGATGATGCAGAAAATGCAGGAGATGTGACAGAAGATCATATATAAGGTATCCATAGTCAAGGTTCCTCTGGGGGGCACTAATGGGAGTGTCAGTTGATTTTAATTTGAATAGATTTTAGATTTTTTTGTTGGAGATTTGAACATAGTGACATCAGAGAGATTAAGTAAACGGAGTAAGCAATATATTGCCTCCAGATCTCAAAAAAGACTAAAAGATATTGAACTAGTAGATCCTTAATGAATATATAATAATACTCCTTGGAGGAAGATGTCATCAATATGATGTCATACCTGTGCTTGTGGAGAAAGCTAGATGCAGTTAAAATCTTGCCTGCAAAAATTGTATGCAATGACAAGATGCTAACATAACCCAGAGAAATCCTAGAAAAGGTGCATATTGCCCCTTGGAGGTGAAGACAGACTGTGGCTGACAGGCTATTGAAATAGGCACTAAACAGAATGCACTAGTCAAATCTATAGTAGCACAATGTCTACCAATTGTTGATTGGATGGAGTCAGTAACTTTAATAATGTTGGGTATTGGGTTTGGGAACTTAATGAATGGGGCTACAACATTAAGCTTACTTTAAATCACTCTGAGGCACCATTCCCTTATTTCTAAGTTCAAGAAGAGGCAAAATTGAACTGCCAGTTCGATATGTGTGAGGATAATCGCCTATTCATTCATTGTGTCTTATATAATATGTTTCAATGTTTAAAGGTTTTGTTTTAACTTACATTGAGCCATCCTCACCATTTTTGAATGGCATGGCCATAGCATCTCCTTTTGTGAAAACCAATTTGCAATTGTCAAAGACTTATTTTAATTATAATTTGTTTACTCCCAGTATAGAATATTATCTAGCCATGGACTTTGACTATGGGAAATTAAGCAATGCCACAGTTAAGATGAGTTACATTTAATCTTTCTCTACCATATTTAATTACTATCTCCAAATTGTAGAAGGAACCATGTTTAAATTTAATGATAACCCCAGGCATATCTAATTTAAATGCCAGTATTGATTAACTCATGAAGTTTTGTCAATTGGTTCATTTGAGTATGTTAAATGAATTTTGAAGCTTCTGTTGTAGAGGCTCAAAAGCCAATCAGTGTTTTTTTTTTTTATCTTTACACTATATAAATTCTTTTAGTAAATTGTGGATTTCCAATTGTTTCAAATTATTTGTATATATATATATACACTATATATATATATTTTAATTACTAAAATGTTCTCAGCTTAGATATGGGAGGGAAAAAAACCTTGTATGAATCATTACAGTACAGATTTATGACCCATTAACACACTTCAAAAATAAGGCCAATTTATAGAACTTTATTGAGAAGATCTTCATTCACAGCAAGTTATAGTTCATTGAAAGAACAACCTTGCTTTCTAGTCACAGATATCTTGAATATTCCTTCAGAGCTTCTCAGAAGGAAGAGAAAAACAAAATATTTTAAGGATTATTATTTACTAACTTTGAACTGTTATTGAAAACTGATGATCAATTGGGACACTTCGGAGGGCTAGTGATAAATGTAATCTTAACCCAATTCACCTCCAGCACAACTTTACAGCAATCCCACAAGTTATTTCTCTCAACCCAAAAATATATTGAGGGCACAAGACCTAAAAAATGACTGTCAAAATTCCTCCATTGATCCTCTGATCCATGGATGGAGGGTTGTTATGGTAAGAAGACCAAATAGAGCAACTAGAATTGCAACTGCCTGACCCTGATTTGTTAGAAAACAAAATAAAATAAATATATCATACCCTTAGAGGAATAAATAGATTAGTGCCATCACCCATGACTTGAAATATGCAAAGTGTGAATTCCTACCACATCCCCATTTAATATGACTATTTGGACAGTGTAAAGCCAGATGTGTCAAGGAGAATGACAGTCGATTATCACCCACATAATTAGGTAGTGATTCCAATCACAGCTGCATTTCCAGATATGGTGTCTCCCCTGGAGAAAATTAACACAGACCCTGACACCTGGTATACAGCTATTGAAACAGAAATGCATTTTTCCCTATCTCTACCAGCAAAGGGAATCATAAGCAGTTTGCTGTCACATGATAAATACAATAGTATATCTCTCTTGTCTTGTTTTAGAGCTATGTCAACTTCCAGTTCTTTTTCATAAAATATTCTGGACTGGGAACGTGTGTTTTGTTGATATTGTGCAGCATACACTGTCCATTATATTACACATTGTCTGGTCATTCCAAAACAGATTGACAGTATATAGCCAGCATCCTAGATCCTTAGTGAAAACACAAAGGTGCTAAGGGGTGATAAATAAACCTCTTAATATTCAGTGGTCTATAAAATTAATGAAATACATGGAAATAAAGTAATTTGGCACATATTTTCTTACGCTGCTGATGGAAAAAATGTTGCACTTTTAAATAACTACTATAGGCACAATATTCACTAGATTTTGTTTATGGATTTTGAAGGTAGTATTTACCACATTTGGCCATACTATTCCAGTCCATTTCCTGGGTAATTTAAAAGGCTGATTATTTTGAATTGGGCCCAAAAAGGGCCCTATCATAGAACCAGGTTGTTGTGCAAACTGCTTTGCCACTGAGTCATACAACCCAGAAATCTATTGTTTTTGACAATGTCTGTGTCAAAGAGATAATTTTCATGGAGTTTTGACCAACCCAGTGAGAGATTAGGAGGCCCAAAATCACAGGATTTGGGAATAAGTCCATGATCTTTTCAACTTATTCTCTATTTGAAATGCTACCTGGATCATACTGTACTTTGGATATGAATATGTTACTTAATAAGACAAATTTAAAAAAAAAATCTTTGCAAAAGTAACTAATTTAAGGGTCTTTGGATAGAAAAGATATCTTCGATTATATAGGTGAGTGTAATAATTCCAAGGAATTAATAATAAGAGGAAAGGGAGAGTTTTAAGTTCCAAAAAAAAAAGGAGAAGACAAAAAAATAGAAGCGAGAGGGGGATGAGGAGTTGATAGCTGATTTTAAAGATGAAGGCGGGCACCATGAGCCAAGAAATACAGCTTTCTCTATATCTTCTAGACACCTAAAAAGGCCAGAAAGCAGATTACCCCCTAAAATCTACAAGGAGATTGTATTCTTGCCAATACCTAAATTTTCAGCACTCTTTCATCCATATTTGTAAGAAAATAATTGTCTATTTTTGAATGACAAAGTCATGGTAATTTGTTACAATGGCTATTGTAAAGCTAATATAATCAGATACAGAAATCATATTTAACTTCGACTGTTCATTATACAGTAGTTATTATCACACAGCAAAGTAAATACATACATTAAAATGTATGTATTCATGTATATATAAATGTGTCCATAAATTATAAAAATGTATTAACAGTGTTAAATTAAATAATAGATATGTTACTTAGGTAACTACCTGAGTAAGTACAGAAAGTTCCCCCAAAAAACTCAAATTACATGAATATATATTATAGACTCCCTTTTAACAGTGTAACACTGATACTGATATGTTTTATTTTCCATAATCAGAATGTACTTCTGGGAATCAAAGAATGGAAATAACACCACCAATTACATGTTTACCCCCAAAAAATGTTTGGAGAACTTTTTTTTCAACCTTAAACTTTAGTCTTGGGTAGCTTGGATGTCTTTAAGCCCAAAATATGACTGTTCTCTCACTGGGCTGGGTTACTCAAGCTGTTGAATAAAGAAATTTAGAGGTGTACTGGTCTAGGAGACTGACCCCAATAACCAGAAGAAAATTGGTTTCTGACATACTATTGAAGATACCAGGACAGTGACTGGAACCTTAGGTATTAACTGGTATGGTATCCCTATAAATGCTCTCTTGCTTAATAATCTTGACTAATGAAAACCCGAGGCAAAATTAAGTAGAAAAGAGCTCTAAGAGGTAGGGTTAAGCTCACGCCATTGGTTGGAAATACCATCCTGCAGATTGGCTTTGTGGTAAAAAGATAGAAACCAGATAAAGAATGCTAATAATACAGAGATTTAATTACAAATTCAGTTTTTCTGATCAACCAAAGAGCTGAAGACAACTATAATAATGATAGGGTTTCCCCATCACCTTAACTCCTCTGTCTTAATGGGAAACCACAATAATATCTAACCTATTCAGTTTCAGATAGCACTTGCACTGTGTTGACATAAAAAAATTCATATGTGGTAGCTACTGGGAATTCAAATATTCCTGTGTTGTAAAAATTAAAAAAAAATAATTACAGAGTAAAATGTAAGAAAATGTAAGGATGAATGCTGAGGGGTAAAAGCATCAACTGTTCTAGAGATCTTCCTTTTGAAGAAAGGTCTCTAGATTTATTCTCCTTTTTCTCCATCTGTTCTCTGCACTGGAAGACTGATCTGTGATTTGGAATCCCTTGCTACTTGGGTTCAGATTGTAGAATTGGAAACACTAGATCTGAAAGAACAAAGAGCAAGGTGGTATTTATCCTCTTTGTTTGATGCTTCAGTAGTTTCTGTAGGTTTCCTGTGATCTTAAAAGAAGCCTCACCTTCTGAAAAATCTACCTAACCTGGTTTCCAAAGATCTTACTGTCTTGTGCACTTCAAGGGATATAGGTAACCACAGCACCTTAGAGACTTACATTTTCCCTTTTTCTTTTTTCTTTTTCTTTTTTTTTTTTTTTTGCCAGATCTCTTCTCTTTACTAAACTCTTATCAAAGTTTGCTAGTTTGAATTTAAATACACTCTTCTTCCAGAGAGTTCACTGATATATTTCTCCATAGCATGCCGGCATCATAATCATATTGATGCATCTGGAGGCAAAAAGTGAAGTAATTTTAAATTAGACTCTATTTTTCACTTGAAGAAATGCAGCACAGATGAAAGTGCTAGCACTTATTTGTCTGTAAGGTAAAAATGGCAATAAAGAGCAAAAATACATGGGTGAAACAACTAAATTATTATCTTGCTATACAACTTGTGATATAGAGGAAGTATCAACTTATGCTTAGAAAAGACTATCTGTTATGCAGGAAATAAAATGCAAATACTTTTAAAATAGAGGTTTAATGTCAATTTGAGAGAAACATAATTCATATGTTATATTTGAATACATATTTCTTTTTCAAAATGCCTTTTTAACTTTCTGCTATGTGACGGATCAAAAATACCCTCACAGTGAATGTAACAATTTTGGCACTTTAGAAACTTACTATGAACTGGGAAGAACCCCAGATATAGACTAACATATTATGGTTGATAAAACTACCAAATTTACTATATGATTTTTGTCATTGCTTGTTGTAATTCTGAACTAAAGAAACAACAACTTATACTGGGAAAGTAAGGATCTGACTTGAAGTGATTTATTTATGAAATTTGGAACTATTTTAACAAGATTCAAAAACACTCGGAAAACCTGGGCTGTGGTCAGAAAATTCAGGGAAATTAGCGCTTAACCACTAATTCAATGACATAAGAATACAGGTGACGATAGTTGATTTTATGTTTAGATGCAGAGCTGTTAAATAGTCTAATATTCTGAAAAGATAAGTAATACTATAAGATAACTGGAGAGGGGTCAACATGTGGGATAAAGGTGTTTTTTAATCAGGACGGTTAAATAGAGGTAAGAAAAGGTTGTGGGGAAACTGTGTTTAAGACAGGGAGTGTGAAAATCATATTGGAATCATCATTAGTAGCATAATTAGTGTAAGTATTTTAGCAAGTTTGTTTACAGCAATATCAGATGTATATGAAGGGGCTAAGTTGTAATGTAGAGGATAAATTAGAAAACTGTTACACTAATGAAGGGCAGAATGCATAGGGAAGGATGACTTTATGAGCAGAATACAAAATTAACTGAACTCATTAGCAAATTGCTCTGGGAAATAATGAGAAGAAGTAACCACGGATGGTGCTGCTGTGGTTTCTGGTTTGTGGAATGAGATATTGTTGGTACCAGTCACTAAGAGGAAACATAGTGAAGGCATAGATTCCAGAGACAAGTAATTTACATTTTATAAGGATTGTATTTGTCAAGTTCCAGTGGGAAAACTTCAATTTTATCTATTATTAGACTTGTGCAGAGTCATTAAAAAGGTTGTCGAAAGAAAGTGTATAGCAAGCTTAGGAATAGGAAGATGCTAGCAGCAAACTTACTGTTCAATGAATACATCAATAGCTGAAATCCATTATTTTTACCCTATCTCCCTAGCATGCAGCTGTATATTATCACATGTAGTTTGTCTCGATGAGAGAGCTGACATGGCTTCAGACCATTTGCCCTTAATAGGATTAGGAACAAATGAGAATAGTGGTAATGGTTACATTTCTTTCTCCACTAGATGTTTTCACCTGTCATGTGGACCTGTTAGTGTGTAGACTGAGGGATACCCTGAAGCCCCTAAACTTGAAGGCTCTAAAGAGGTTCTGCCATTCACTGATAAAGACAAAGCATACTCTTCATATGTAAGAACTTTAATAGGTTAGTGTGCACAGAAAAAGAAGAGAACTAAGCAGACTAGTTTCACAACGAATCACACAGAGTTACCCATCCCCTTATGGGGAAATACCCAACCAAACAGGATTGGCCCAAAGCAAGGCTGCTGAGGTCTGAAACTTGTACAAGTCTAAGGTACCTTCTAGCAGGGAAACAGGAAGGAGGCAGACAGGGCCAGGTAAGTCTGGGATGCAAAAAGCAAAATCAAACTATGAATCAAGGTAACAGCTACCATTGCCAGCCTCCTCACAGGCCTCTTTCAAGTGTCTCTCCATGTCTCAATTCTCTGTGTCTCCTTCCATGTCTTTTTCCACATGTCACCCCAAGTCCTCTCTCCAAGGACCTCTCCAAGTATTCTCTACCTCCCCCCATTGCTCAGCTCTAACCCTTATTAGATGGGGTAGGTAACACTCTCCTTTTATTGGAGATCCCTTTCTGTAACATAAATGACAGTATTTGTACACTTTAAAGGCAAAAAAAAATGTATACGTATTAATAAAAGTATGGTAAATAAATCCAGTAAATGTTACTCAGCTTCAGTTTCAAGTCTATCAATGTACTGGGATACACATAAAATGCAATGCTGTTGAAAGTCTGAAAATAAAGAAATGAAAAAAAAAATACCAAGTAAATGCTAATCCCAAATGCAAACATCAATTTTTAGAAAAGAGCATTTTAATATGAAGTCCATTAGAAGAGATGAAGAAATCTAACAATTAATAAAATTGATTTAATAATTATTGTAGTAATTAAATAGTCAACTTCAATTTATTATTCTTTAGAATTGAAATAACTATCAATTATTTATTGATATAGAGTCAAGGCATTCAAAACAACAATCCACAAAGAAATTAAAGTAATTATAATCTTGTATAAATATTGTAAACATGAAACAATTATGAAATAGACAAAACAATTATGTTATATATATATATATATATTTCTATATACACAATAAAAATCATGAATGTCCTTACTGGAAAACCACCAAGGGATTGATGCATTTTCCCACAAATTTTTCAGAAATAAACACACCAAGTACAAATATTGAAGAACTGTATATGACAATTGAATAACTCAATTAACAAGTTAAAACTAGTATTTTTAGCTCATTTGTAATATTTGTATATATTTACTAAGAAATTAAACATGAAAGAATTATTAATAAATCCACAAAGATAAATATAAAAATAGGATATTTCTTGATTATAATGCTGCAATATAATCTAAATTCAATAATAAAACAATAAAAAAGTAGGGCCTCTGCAGTGGTCTAGGGATTAAGTTTCAGAACTACCATCACCATGGCCTGGGTTTGATCCCCAACCAGGGAGCTATTCCACATATGATGTAGACCTCTCCTGTCTGGCCCACTGCTCCCCTCAGCAGTGTATTTCATTAAATCCTCCTATTCTACTTCCCACTCTCTCTAGTGTGTCCTCTCACCCCCCTGCACTTCCGGCCTACCCCCCATTCTTCTGGACAAAAATAATTTTTTTTTATAGAGGCATGCTTTATTTTATTTGTTTGCTGGTTTGTTTGTTTGTTTTGTTTATACATGCACTGGGTACAGTCAGAAGTGCGGAAGGGAGGGTGAGAGAATTCACCAGAGCCAGAGCGGGGAGCAGAGCAGGCAGAAGGACCGAAGTACACTGCTGAGGGGAGCAGCGGGCGGCAGGAGAGGTCTGCGCGCCATGTGGGACCCTCCTCTGGTGGCCGGGGAGCAGCCGGGGATGGAACCGGCGCCGCAGAGGCCGCGCGCAGTTTCGCAACCCAGCGCTCAACCGCTGCGCCACCGGGGAGGCCCATAAATAGATGTAAATGATGGATATAAGAAAATCAAAGGCCATTCATGGATTTAAGGAATCCGTGAATATTTTCCTAATCCAATTAGGAAAATACAGAATTATATAAACAAATTCACAAGAGTTAAATAAATATTAATGATTTAAATAAAAACACACACTAATGAGCTCAAATTAAGTGAATAGAACTGCATTTCAGATTCAAAGAATGGCAAAAAAATAAGTGGAGAAACTCATTTGTTAAGGTGTATGTGGTCCCAATATTACCCTTACTGTCTAGGGATTAAATATTTAATACCCATGCAGGGTTACAAAACTAAATATAATTATTATAATCATAAGTCAACTAACTAATCCCCCATATTTTGATAACAGTTAAGAGTTTGTTAACTACCTGAGAAAGAGCATCCATATTGCAGAAACAGAGGCAAGCAGATGCCTGAACACATGGTCTGTGATGAAGTGATAATCACCCATATTATCACTGCAGAGACATGGTGAACAGGAAATCAGACCGAACCTAAGCAGACTTGTGCTTGAGAGCTTTCCATGTATAGCATGCTCATCATTGTTTCCTTTCTCAATCTAGGAAGTGATTGTAGAAGAGAAAGGTTAACCTTATGTAACGGTTCATACAAAGGAATTCACTAATCATTATAATTGCCCCCATTTCTATCATCACAAATGAGGTAGGTCACGTCTTCACACGAAAGCATAATATTTTATTTGTGGAGACAAGAAGAGTGGGGGGGACAATTAGGTATTTTATATATTAATATTTTATATTAATAAAATATCTATTTTTATATATTATATATATTAAATATTTATAGTTTATATTAATATATAAAATACATTAATCAAATTTACCCAAGTTAATAAGAGGCTAAATTAAAGAGGTTGAGATAATATTATCTAGTTTCACCAGGAGGAAAATAGATCTTATAGAAATTTAAATTGATTTTAAAAATTCTAAAATTGAATAAAAAAAGGTTTACGTAAAAACTATGCACCCAATGTAGCAGTATTTTTATTTTACTCATACTTCAAAGTATATCAAATCATCCTAAAATGGAAAATAACAAAAATGCCCACTAACATAAAAATGGATAAATAGACTTTGGTATAGCCATGCAATTTATGCTATTATACTGATATTATTATATCAATATTGACACTATATTACATTGATAGCATTATATTAATTATATTGATCACAATATATTAATTTGTGTAAAATGCATTTCAAAAATGATATGTTGAGTTGAAGAAACCACATGTTGTATGTTTTCACTTAGTTATTTTCAAAATGGCATAACTACCTGATATTTGTGGAAATTAAGAGAATGGTGATACTGAGGTGGCAGGAGCTGTGGACTCTAACATAAATGAGGGGACCTAATGGCATGCAGGAAAGGTCTTATACTTTGATCCACTGGGGGTTACTGAATACAGATTTATTGCAATTTATATATAAGATCAGTTAATTATGCACTTTACTAAATATCACTCAAAAAAGAGGCTGGTGAAAATGCAGAAATATGATATGACCAAATATTAGAAAATACAATATTGGGAAAATATCTAGGCTTCATAAGCATTGTCTAAATGAATGGAGACATTTTTATGTTGCTATTTATCATTAATGTGTTTGTAGTTAGTGCTTTATTTTATTTATTTTTTGGCCTCCTCCCAAAGAAAGCAAACCATCAGCTATGTCAGCATTCAGTGATTTCTCTTTGAATACTGTGCTCTAGAGACCTAAGACTAGGTGTGAAGAGATGATGCTGGAAACACCATTTCTTTAACAATGTAACTTATGGTTTCATTCAGCCTCCCACAATATTCTACAAGGTTTTGTTTGGATTTTATAGACTGATTTTAAAATGTCTGAAAAGTAAAATAATTACAAATCAACTTAGGGACATAACCACAAAACTTTCCTGAAAAAGAATAAGTCAAGACTTAAAATACCACAGATAAAAAAAAAAATCATTAAACATCAATAATTAAAACATATGATAAAGATTAGTTTATAGAAAATTAATATACCTAAAAAATCAATATACCTAAAAAGAGAATTCAGAAATAAAGAAAGACTATATCTAGTCATCAAATTTATGATAAAAGTCCTCTTAATAAAATGGAGAACTTATTTTTAAATAAATGATGAGTAAATTGGACACCTACTATGAAAAATTATGTTTTTATCGTTGTTATATAAAGATAGCTGGATGATACACTTAGAATGTCTTCAAGAAATTGGGACAATCAAAATTACATTTAAAAAAATAGCAATAGCTTTAAAAAAGAATAATGGAAGTTTAAATTTCATTAACTTTAAAGATGTTCATTCAAATATATCATTAGAAGAATAAAACGGCAAGTCACATGTAGAGGAGATGTTTGTCATACATATATTTGAAAATGGTCTTTATACATCACATAAAATGAAAACATTAATGAGAACAGCCAAATCAATTAAAAGTGCATCTTTTTTAAATAAGGTATCATTGATTTATAATAACATTCCAAATTGTAAAAATAACTTAAAGTGAAAGGAAGGGAAAGTGCTTAGGTACAAAAACCTCAAACATAGTATTTAAAAGGTAATATAAATCCTAAAATCCTGTGTTTTAAATTTAAAAAGCCACCTTTTTGACAAATATGTATGATATTGCATCATTTTTGCCAATATTGTGGAACACAAAAATAACCCTATTTGGTATAGGCTTTTCCCTATCCTATACGCAGTTTTTATTTTGTAGCTTTAAAATCAGTAGGAGTACAAGAAAAACTTGCCAAATTGAAGTAAAATATTTAGTCTGGTGTGCAATCCAAACTCTCTTAACTTCTCCCATTTACTTGTTTTTTTTTAAGATTTTTTTTATTTATTTATTTATGCATTCAAGAGCTGGGGCACAGGCCGGAGGTGCAGGGGGTGAGAGGATTCACCAGAGACAGAGTGGGGAACAGAACAGTCAGATCGACCGAAGTACACTACTGAGGGGAGCAATGAGCAAGGCAGGAGAGGTCTGCTGCGCCATGTGGGTTGCTCCCTGGCTGGCCGGGAATCGAACTTATGCTGCAGAGGCTTTGGACTGCCTCATACTGCTGTGCTTAACCCCTTGCCCCACCAGGGAGGACCTTCCATTTACTTTTTTGTTTCATTCTACTTGGATTTTCAAAAATTATACAAAGTCCCACTTAAAATTTGAAGATCAGCAATTCAACACAACAGTTGATCTCTTTCAAGAATTCTTTTGTATGTTTCTTGGTATATTTCAGGATAATGCATGCAAAAATAGATACAGCTAGATATTTAACTCAAAGACAGATGTAGAACAAAGACTTGATTCTAAAAGTATATCCCCCCATGTAAAAAGAAAAATAGTTCTAGAAAGTATATATTACAGAATTATTGGTGGAAAAAGTTTAAAATTGAGTAGCTAATGAATATAGAGGTTAATTATAACGACATGCAATTTACTGACATGGCTTAGAAATAAATGATTTATCATACCAAATAAATTTAACATGCAAGTAATATATTTTTGCATGTGAGATATCACAGTACTAAAGCAGTATATATATTTTTAATATGATACCAACTTTCATTCCGTCTTTGTGTTTTTAATAACTTTCTAAAAATGTCTATGTCAAATTAAACTGCAGGCATAGTTTGAGGAGAGAGATGAAATATTTGACATTCCATTGATATATAATTTTTGCATTATGACATCATGGAGTGGGAGATCACCAAAATACTTTCAAGTGTGCAAGTATCAGGAAACTTCAAGAAAAAGTAGATTGTCTACTACAACCTATGAAATATATATTAATAGAGGAGTCGTCTATTGAAGATGAAGTTTATAAAGAATCTTTTCATTCTCTGCTATAAGAAAACCTCATACATCTCTCATTGAAAAGGAGGAGGAAGAGCTCACTGGAATTGCATAATAAAATGTCAGTACAGGACGGTGATTAAAAACACCATCTAAATTCTATCTGGGCAGGGCACTTGAGAATACAAATCAAAATAGGCCATATATCAAGAGAAAAGCCTAAATGTCACAATGTTCCATAATGACAAATTAGGTAGGTGCCAGAAAAATATATAGGCCTTAAAAGGCCTGAAACAAGCATCTTATAAGATGCTTCAAAAGCATTATTTTAAATCAGTATGAACATTTTAAAGGGTGGTATACGTCACTGAAGTGTTTGTAGGATCGTTTAATTTTCCTAAATTTCAACATGACCTGGAGAATGCATCCCATTTGATATTCCAAAACTCAATGACAAACCATGAATATGATTCTAAAGAGCCTAGGGTTATGTGTGAAATGATGGTGATTGCCTATTATTTTAAAATAAGGACACAATTATTAGAGCAGTTTTAAGTTTATAAAAATTGACTTGATAGTAACAAGAGTTCCCATTTACTCCCTCTCCTCTTTGTCTTCATAATTTCCTGATACCCATACCTTGTTACATTATATATGTTACATTTGTGACAATTGATGAACTAATATTGGCATATGATTATTGACCAAAGTCCATATTTGTATTAAGATTCTCTTTGTATTATATAGTTGTAAGGATTTTGAAAAAAATGTGATATATACATCACTGCAGGGTAGCATAGAAGAAACTCACAGCCTAAAAAGTCCCGTGCCCCATCTATTCAACCCTCACCCTTACATCTCCCCCAAATCCTGATTATCAACGATCATTTTACTCTTTCTCTCTAGTGTTAGGTTTCCAGAATGTTATATAATTGGAATACTATAATATATATTTGTTTCAGACTGGCTTCTTCCACTAAGAAGTATTTATTCAAGTTTCCTTCATGTCTTTTTGTGACTTAGAGCTCATTTCTTTTTATGACTGAATAGTATTCCATTGTACAGATGTGTAGTCTCTACTACAACAATCTCTAATTATAAAAGCGATCACTTCCACATATCAACTGGAACAAGTAACACATGGTAGCTTCCATAACAGTCTAGATTTATGCGGTTCTATATAAGGGAACTGCCTGTAATGATTTCAGTGTATTTCTGTGAAGTCCAATATGCTAGCTATCAGACACAGCTGACTATTGTGCACATGGAATATGCTCAATGATATTCCATGACAGAATAACAGAATGACAGAATAACTTGATTTTATTAATTTTAGTTAAATTTAAATTTGAACAGTCATGTACATAGACGGCAACCATTATATTGGACTATGCAGTTTTTGATCTTTCAAATAAAAGGAATTAAGTGCTCAAATGTGTGTCATCCTCTGGGAAAATAAAGGTAAATCTTCAAACCACTTTCTCCAGAACAAAGAAAATAATTTTAAAACGGGCCTCCCTGGTGGCACAGCGGGCTGAGCACTGCACTGTGAAGCTGTCCAGCTGTCTGCAGCCTCTGCAGTGTGGGTTCGATTCCCATTTGGACAGGGAGAAACCCATATGGCGTGGCAAACCTCTCCTACCTCGCCTGCTGCTCCCCTCAGCAGTGCTTTCAGTCCGTCTGCCTGTTCTGCTCCCCACTCTCTCTGGTGAATTCTCTCACCCCCCTGCACCTCTGACCTGTAACCCAGTTCTTGTATAAATAAATAATAAATCTTTTAAAAAATAATTTTAAAATGCATGAAGATATTTTATATCAATAACCTGCTTGATATATTCTTATTTTGCCATTGTGATGGAAAATAAACCAATTAATCCCCCATGGTCTATTAAATCAGTTAACACTTTGTGATAAAAACCAATGGGAAATGACGTGAGGTTCTTCTTTTTTTTTTTTAACTCTGTGGGTATTACAAGGCAGTTTTAACCCAAATTTTCAAAAAGTAAAAACAAGTCCCAAAACACCCTTCTACCTCGTCCTCTCCACTATAAGATCCTTCTATAAATCTGCTGCAAAGGTGACCTGCAAAATTATAACTTACTGAAATGAGCCCTCAGAGTCTTGCTCAGGATCTGAAGCCCACAATGAAAGATTATTGATGTTTTCAGCAGAAAAGCTGTCAATTAGATGTACAGTTTGCCATAACAGCTCCAGGGTATAAGCGTGAACTCCTCTATGAATTTACTGGATCTACTTTGCAGCCACAGAGCCAAGCATACAACTCTCCCTTTGCTTCAGGATATCCAGATGTTCACCTTATTTAGATGTGTGCTGGAAATTGGATTGTGAGCTTGATGCATTTTGGCCTTATAGCAGTTTCAGGTTTTAAACTAAATGCTTATTTTTAAAAGTGCTTTTTTTTTTTTACTATAAAATAATACTTGTTCAGTGTGACTAATTGAAAATGTATAAAAATATGAACAAAATTACAGTTAATTGTAATTCTACAACATAGATAAAATGGCTTATTATTTCCTCTGAGTTGAGAAAACTGCTATTTTCATTAACTTTGCTTTGCTATGCAGTGTTTTAAAAGCACTTTCTCCCCTGTCTCTGCTTCCTCATTCATCATTCACACATCTCAATGAGCTGCCATCTGGCTCTCTTCCTGTCAATCCATTGTAGCTTTTGTTGCCAAGGTCACTGATGATTTTTTTGTCATTAATTTGAATGGACACTATTCAGTCTTTATCTTACTTGGCTTCTCTGCAATAGTTCAGAATCTTGCCCTGCTACCTAGGGAAGCTTTTTAAAGGCTGCCGAGTCAGATAACTTCCAATTTTTTTTTTCTCAAGCTTCTGAAACTAAATCCAGTCAACATTTTATGCCAAAAAAAAGAATTAAGACTAAGTCTCTTTTGCATCACCTTTTAGTTTACCTCAGAAATTCCCAAAGGGACACACATATCCACTCAGTTCTTATAAATTAGCCCTTGGTAGAAGTGTTTTTTGCCCATTAGCTCCCCTATGAAATGCTCCATTTTGAGTCAATCAGATTCCATCTTTTCTCTAAGCCACCATATTGGGACTTCAAGGTGAAAATTAAGTAAACTGCCTTAAAAAGAAAAAAACAAAAAAATGCAAGAAACCAAAAAAAGTGATTGACTGTTAATCCTGACAGCAGACACCCATATTATAACCTTTTATTTGAAGATGTTTGCTGACCGTTCAGAAAGAGGTAAAGGACTTAAGTGCCAATCCAAATATTTCACCACAAATGACAGAGCAACACCACCTGATGCCTTAAACTGTCCCTATTCCCGAACTCTATTGGATCCTATCTTGGGACTGCCTCTTAGGTCATGATTCCTGTTCTTGAATAAACCCTTTCCTGAGTAAATTACTGCTTGCTTATTTCTTGTGCACACCTCCTTGGCAATTTTATCTCCAAGAACATAGCATTCTCGAAAAGGAGTGAAGCAAATGGTCAACCAGACACATACAGGTATGGGTCTATAACACAGGAGGATCTTCTTGAAATCCAGCTCTCCAGGGCACGGGTTACTTCAAGGATGGGTACAGGTTGTTAGTAGAGATATTTGGGGACACTGATGTAGATGTGATGCCTTTGAAGGGCTTAAAGAACAAAGAAGCAGAGGCAAATTTTACACATTGGTACTCTTGCTTAAGACTGAAATACAAGAGAGGAAAAAGGAAAGAAGAGAAAGTAAGAGATGAGCCCTGGTGTCTAGTTTACTCTCGTTCGTTTCACTAGTGCGTCAATTAACTTCTTTCCTGCCCTCGTCTCTTTCTTTTATTTTTCCATTCCTATTACTTTATCTATCTTTGTATGTACATATATATATATACATATATATATCATCTATTTTTCACATATATCTGTAGCTGTTTAGTCTATGAAGTTACTAACTAAAGCAAAAGAGTCCAGACTGATGCCTTCTGAACACTGCATAACTTCACGCAAACAAACTCTTATTTTTTCTCTTTGTTGCATTTCCTCTATTCCAGCTGGACATTCTGGGACATGATTATAAAAATAATATTCATTTTAGATTTTTCCATTCACTTCTCTCTTTCCCTTTTCTGACAACTGACTATTCCTTTGGTGCCCTATACCTGGCCTGAGCTGCTTAGCATTGGAGACACCCAAATGCTTGTTAAGCAGGTTGCTGGGCCTCATCCCAGAGTTTCTATTTGTTTTGGGGTAAGCCTCAAGAATTTGCATTTCTGGGCCTCCCTGGTGGCACAAGGGGTTAAGCATTGCATTATGAAGCAATCCACAACCTCTGCAGCACAAGTTCGATCCCCAGCCACCAGGGAGCAACCCACATGGTGCAGCAGACCTCTCCTGTCTCGCCCACTGCTCCCCTAAGCAGTGCGTTTCAGGCCATCTGCCTTTTCTGCTCCCTGCTTTGTCTCTGGTGAATCCTCTCACCCCGCCTCTACATCTCTGGCCTGTACCCCAGGTCTTGTATGCATAAATAAATAAATCTTAAAAAAAGAATTTGCATTTCCAAAAAAGTGTCATGTTCATGTTCTTGCAACCAGTTTGGGAACCACTGTTGTAGACATTGTCTTCCTTCTTTAATAAAAAACCTTCGACCCTTTGAAAGTTATATATTTCTGCATCTTATGGAGTCTGATTTATAGAGACCCTTAGAAAATATTGTTACATTTAAAAGTTTCTAAAAAACTTAATACTCAGGTAGCAGTTTTCCCATTATAACTCATGTCATTTAGGTGACACTGGAACCCCTTTGAATAAAATATCCATGACATTTGCTCCTCAGCTCCTTGAGTACTCTCTTTACCCACACATTAATCTTTAATCCATACTTCTTTCTCAGTTCATCTGATGAGAATAAGTTATGATAACTTTTCCAGGAAATTAATACTCATAAATCTAATATATATATATATATGTTTATATTCTGCTCTGATTATATTAGAGGCCAGCTGTACTTGAATCAAACACCCTATCTTTCATGAAAATCTTTAGATGATTCATATCATGCCTTCTGTTATTTTCTTGCTATTTTTTTATATTTCTGAATAATATCATTTACTTTATCCATTCAGAGAAATTTTTACTGTTGAGTGTCTTTTTCATCATTTTATTATCTTTAGTTATTTTCATCCACTCTATAGCTCTATCACCTGTCTATCAAGAGATTAAGAATATCTGGTATGTGCAAAAGATTATTGCTAACAACAGGATGATATTAATTAACTAAAAATAAGAGGTGTAAGTTAACATGAATTTATTTCAAGCAAAGGCTCACTATACATTTGGAATACATTAGACTTGAAAACTAAAGATATGTAAGTGAGGAAGGTTATAAAGAGCAGTTATGAAGAAATAAGGGAACTCTGTGGGCAAAAAAAACACAAAACCATGAACAGGTGTTAAATAACAGAATTCAGCTACTGTCCAATAAAACAGAACTTTTTCATAAAGTTTTAGTTTTAAAATAATTTACTTTACATAATTTTCTCTATTGTTTCTGTGTTTTGATTCTTGTTCATGTAAGAAAATATTGCCAAGCAGCTGTTTTCTTTAATTTGAAGTCATGGCTCTAGGGCTCAATATACTCACTCTAAGATCCAAAAATTAAACACCCTGTGAAAAATAGAAAATTCCAGGTAAACTTATCTAGTTTATATGGGAGGAAGTCATAATTTATAAAGTCTAAAATATACCTGCAATGCACTACTCTTAGTATACAAACACATTAGAAATAATCTCATCTTTTGAATAGGATAACTTTTTTAAAAGAGGAATATTTCTGAGTTTATTTTACTTTAAATACAAAATAAAATTTCAGGAAGCACACCATATATGTATATCATGTTACAATGTTCCTGTGTTCAATAGCTCAAAATTATTTTAAAAATTGCTTATAGTTAGGGTTTAAAGAAGACAAAACTTCTAAATCTTGGAAGAGTAATATAAATATTTTGATACCAAAGACAGATTTTATGCAAATCAGACTTAGTTTCCAGCATTTGTAGTTGCCCTCTAGTTCTTGAATAATTTTTTAAAGATTTTTTATGATTACAAGAACTGGGGTACAGGCCAGAGGTACAGGAGGTGAGAGGATTCACCAGAGACAGAGTGGGGAATAGAACAGGCAAACTGACTGAAATACAATGCTGAGGGGAGCAGTGGGCGAGTCAGGAGAGGTCTGCTGTGCCATGTGGGTAGCTCCCTGGCTGGGGATCGAACTTGGGCTGCAGAGGCTGCTGACAGCCTCACAGCACTGTGCTCAACCCCATGCGCCACCAGGGAAGCCCTCTTGAATATTTTGTTCTACTTTTTTTAGTCTTTCTGTAGTCTGCTTCTAGAAAGAAAGCAGTTTTTGATGGCTCTGAATAAGTAAAAACTTGAATGTCCCAACTTGTCGCTCCATCCTCCACCCTCTGCATGTTTACTCCCTACTGGTTTTGCTCTGCGTCTGTTGCTGTAACAAACATTGGTTGCGGATGTAAATTTGAGTTATGAGTATTATTTTGTCTTATGTATCTTAGAGTGAATCATCAAATTTGATGTGATCATTCAACATCGAACAACATTTTGTGTCTTTCTGAAAATTTGTGTATATGACAAACACAGAACAGATAATCACCAATAATATACAGTAAAATAAAAAAAATGTGTTCTATCTGTGTAACAAGCAAATTAAATGATTTACTAGAAATATATAATATCAAGTGTACATATTATTTTGAAAACAACTGAGTCACACCTATAAGTTCCCTGAAAAAAAAAATAATTCTTCTAAGCATTCATTTATTCAACAAGTATTTTGTTAAATAAACACTCTATGTGCTTAGTGTATAACAAAGTACCAAATAATCTTGTATTTATTTTTTAATAGACTTTATCTTTCAAAGGATAAAGACACCTAGAGCACTGCCATGCAGAATTAAAAGTTACTTAGTAAGGGAATTATTATCATGTTCATTATTGTCAGTTCTAGTTTATATTTTTTGAGCAGTTCATACGAGCCAATTATTTTATTATTAATGCCATTTAGTCCCCATATAAATCCTTATGATGTGTGCCCAATTTTGATTTGCATTTGGCAGATAGAGATATGAGTCACTGAAAGATTGAGAGATATAAACATCCAAGGCCAGTAAACTGGGTCTTGGGATATGAACTCAGATACTTTAATCTGATGCCAGAAACTGTACTCTTTACCAACATCAATACTGAAAGTTATTTCAGAAATACAGATATTTCAAGCTTCGTGTTAATTATAAAACTCAGCATAAATGAATTAAATTTTACATTTGCAAAGACCCAAATTATGAGTTACACAAATTTTACAAGGGACATTGGAATCTCTACATGATTAAGGAGTATAGGTTAATCCCTCTTCAGATGCAGTTACCACCTCACATCCACCACCAAGCACAAATAATCCTCCAACACAGTCTATTGGATACCCCTTCCCTTTGACCCTACCCAGTTTCCTCCTAGGTATATCAATTCTTCAGTCAGATTTCTAGGTCTGTTTTGGTTTAGTATTACTGACTTTCCAAAAATCATTCATATTCACTGGGTAGAGGATGCTTATGCAAGTCAGATTTAGAAGTTACTTTTGTGAGTTCGATACACACGCACCCACGCACATATATATGTTTGGTTCCTCAATAATTTGTCTACATTCAGTAACACTGGTGCTCTATATTTCAAGAAAGTACAAAGAGCACAATATAAAGAGTTAATGTTTAAATATTGAATAAGGGCCTCCTTGGTGGTGCAGGTGGCTGGACACTGCACTGTGAAGCTGTCTGCAGCCCCTGTGGTGCAGGTTTGATCCCAGCTAGTGAGCTACCCACATGACACAGCAGACCTCTCCTGTCTTGCCTGCTGCTCCCCTCAGCAATGTATTTTGGTCAGTCTGCCTGTTCTTTTCCCTGCTCTGTCTCGGGTGAATCCTCTCACCCTCCTGCACATCTGTCCTGTACCCCAGTTCTTGTATAAGTAAGTAAATCTTTAAAAAAATAAATATTGAATAAGAAAATTTCAGATTATTTTGCTTATCTAAGTAAATTAAGATAGAAGTAAAAAATACAGCTTTCAGGAAAAGTTAAAGGTTATCAATACAGCTAAATAGAAATAACACTGTTATCACAGTAAGAAAATAGTGACCCTATTAACAAACACTTTTCTATAATTTGAAAACATTCGTGAGTGAAGATGTATTTCTCATTTTTCATCCCTCAAAATATTGGTTTGCAGAAAATAGTTTTGAGAGGCACTAAATATATTCCATTTGCTTTCATTGTAAGGTGAGATTCCTTGAAAATGCTTTATATACCTCTTATTATATATAATTACTTTATTCTGAGTGACTTTTGTTCCTTTTTCATTTTGTAGGTAGTGTCATTTCCATATAGGCTATACGCATTACTTCTTTTAATATATGGTATTTAATATCTCTCATTTAACTTTTAAAATAAAATTATCTTCATAGCTGCCTGTGAATACTAAATTTTCCTGACATTTTCCAACCTCCCTCATTTTCTTCCCCTCTTCTTTTTGTCTTGAAGATCTACTATCGTTAGGACAATATATTCACTATGGTAAATAACTTTTTGGAAAAGAACTGCAAGAATAAGACAAGCTAAAAAGAAAAAAGAAACAAGCTCATATTAATAACAAACATACTCACAAGCAAAGACATTATGTGTGTTTATATACACACATAACACATATATAAGTGTATTTAAAATAGAGGATTTTGAATTGTAGCTTTTCATAGCAAAAATAATAATCACAGAAGCTCTGAAAAATAAACAAAATTTCCATAGGACTGTGAAAGCTGATTCTGGATTTACCAGATATAATTATAATTTAATAAAATTATATGTAGTTATTATTAAAACAGTTTATGATGTTTAGAAACAAACCAACTTGTATTTAACTTGAAGTAAAATATTATAATTAATTAATTTATAAGATCACTTATGAAAAATCATTTGGAATTGATGTGGCAAATGAGAAACAAAGCCACAAGAATAATATGTGTAATCTACCATGTTTATTTGACTTTGAAAAAGCTGCATAACTTAGTCAACACTGTAAATTCTATTAAAACTTTTAATTTGTTTGTTTAGTGTACATGATTTTTTAAGTGGAAATTATAACCTTTTCCACTAAAATACATGAGCTTCATGATGAGAAATGGCAATAATAGAATAAATAATCAAAACATTTATATGAGTCTATACTTCATTATTTTTCTTAATTGATTTTCCCCTTATTGAAATGGTGGAAGAAACAAATGTGATAAAATACTTATTGTGCCAAATGTGTCTTTAAATGTAGCATTATATTTGAATGAATCTATCTAAAATAGAAAAAATATTTGATTATGTACTATTATGCATACATTACAACAAATTTCCCTGGGGAATAGAAGCTGATAAAAATTTAAAATCTTTATTTTTAATATGTGTCTTGTCACAATTGTTCAGAGAAAATAATCTCTCCTAAGAAAATCTTTTGAGTGCTGTTAAGTTTTAGTATACTATCATACCATACATTGTAATGCACCCTGGAATTATAATGTCCTATTATCATGTGCCCAACTGTAATAATAATGCATAACTTGCAGGGTCATTGTAAAGATATTATAGTAATACACAAACATTTAGTGCAGAATGTTGCACAGAAGATCTACATGTCACTTTTCTTAAGTATGTTTATAAAAAAAAATTAAATAAGTGGATAGGATTTGATGTTAAGGAATTGACATACAGTCCTTTTCCTAAGTCTAGGGTATTTTTGTATTGTTTACTATTCTCATAATGAAGAAGTTTACATTCTGTAAAATGTCTATACCCTTGTGAAGTACACACCTCCAAAGTAAATGTAAAGAATGGAAATGCTTGTGTTAGATAGGAATTATGCTGATATTTTGAATATTTAAAAATACTTATATCATTGTTCAAATATGTTTAACCATATTTAATACATTCTTTATTCTGAGAGGTTATCTTTCTTATGGTTTTAACTGGGGAGAAATATTTAACAGAATCTCTCTAAGACATGATTTTCCAGATTGATATTTGAATCAGAATGAGCCAACTCACAAAGTTTCCTTTGGCTGTCCTTTTGAAAGGACTGTTCATTGTCATTTTATATTTATGAAGCAATCCAATTTAATACTGAAAATGAAAATGGAAATTCTCAAAGGTACAAGAAAACAGATTGTTGATGAGGTTATTTATATAAGAAATATAGGACTTTACTAACAAAATAATCCTTGTATTTTAATATTTAAAGTGACTACTTGAATAACACATATACACACACTAAATGACAATCATTTTACTGTATAATCATTAGATTTTATTATCTTTTTTAAAGTCATGAAATAAAGAATCCACTAATTTTCAATGCCCCTGGATCCAACGCATCATTGAGTACATATACATTTTTGAATATTTATATTATCTGTAATTTCAATGAAAATTCGATATGAATTCCCAAATTAATCATTCATTCTTTAATCAGTATCATGAAGGACTTACATTCCCCAAGCTCCATTACATTTTAAATAAATAAGTTTAGAGAAAAAAACAATTATGACAAACTGTGTACTTTGAATTTAGTAATTTGCAACTGTCACATCGTCCACATTGGTTAAAGAGACTATCAGAGAGAAAATTAGTGTGAAAATATTTTTTATGAGAAATTCAGGAAAGTAGCTCCTTACAATAGTACATAAAATCTTTTATTCAAAAATTTTAATTTGTAAAATTAGAGATCTTCAAAAGAATAAAGGGGAAAAATACTAAGAACTATATATGACACTATGTTAAAAGGAAAGACATTCACATTTTGTCATACATATACACAATTTTGATGGAATTTAAAGTTTTCATTATGTGCTAACACTATACATATATTCTTATTTGATCATTAAAAGATGTATATCTGTTCTATACTATGTTTTAAATGATAAAAAAATAAACAAGTTCTTTGTGTTGTCAAAATTAATGATCACATTTTAATTTTTAATAGTAATAATATTCATGTTAAAATGTATCTAATATAATGAAAACTTTCCTTTATGAGTGATATATTCAAACAAGTTTCTTGTTCAGAACCATGTTGCATCTTGTCATTATGTCCCTTGAGTCTTTAATTTAGAAAAATACATTTCTTTAAAATGATATTAAACTCTTGAAGACACTTGAGCTAGCAGAATTTACCATCTGCTGGAACTCATGGTGCCATTAGCTACTCTTCTCTCACCAATAAATGGAAAACTAAATGTGATTCCACCTGTTTATTTCAATTCCTTTAAACAGTCTTTACAATACAATATAATACAATACAGCACAATACAACATATGTAAATTTACATCTATACTGCTCCACCAATATTTGTGTCATATAAACAATTCATTAGAAATGTTTGTTTTTCCTCCCCTGAAGCAATACGTAGTCTATATGATATTGTGCTGATGCTATAAATGTTCAAATCCTTACCAAACTTTTGCCTGTTGGATTTTAAACAAATTGATGATACCTGTTTGATGTGTGCTCATGCTCTCTTTCTTCTAAAAAATTATCAACTTATTTATCAATATTTTATCAATTTATAAATATTTTTATTTAGTGGCTTATAATATGCATATTTTGTTTTTATTTATCAACATTTAATCAATATTTTAGCTTTTATCTTAGTTTTTCACACTTAGAAAAATCTGATTCCAAAACTACCACATTATTAAGTTCTAATGCCTAGTTTTAAACAGAATATCAACATGCACACAACTAATGGATCCATTCAAAGGAAAATAAACCTACAGAAATTATCCCTAGAAAGAGAGAAACTTTAGAGCAACAAGAACAAAGTGACTAATTTTATATAAGGGACTATGGGAAGATTTTTTTATTAGAAATTGGAGGTCAGAAGACAGGGTCTGGTAGTGTCAACATGATAAAAAACCATCCAAACAAAAATGAAACTTCAAAGTGTTATTGTAACAATGGCTTGTTCACTTTATGTTTACCATATTATTTGAAATAAACACCTAAAATATTAGTTCCTAAAACACCTAAAATATTATTAGTTCCTACTTCTTGATAAACAATTTATAAAGATGTAAAATTTTGTCAAGACAGAAGTTGAAAAAAGGGAGGACAGAGATATAAAGTTGCAGTAGGTCATTAAGCTTAAGGTGGTACAGAACTAAGTTAGAGTATTAGAACTTTAAGATGTTAAATGCAGTCTTCATGATAACCACAAAGAAAATAACCATAGAATATATCCCTAAAGAAATGAGGATGGTATTTCAATGGTATATTTCAACATCAACTAAGGACAAAAGAAAACTGTAATGCAAGAAATGAGGGACAAGAAAAGCAATAAAGTGCAGAGAAAGCAAAGCAAAATGGCAATAAAGTAACTTATAAGAGGAAGGAAATCTGACATGTCAGCAATGTGATGAACTGTAATGATAAGTGAAATCATCTACTCACAGATAGACAGATACTATATTATTTCACATACACGAGGTCCTTTGAATACTCAACATTGCACTCAGAAAGTTGAATGGCAGTTGCCAGGGGCTGAGGGGAAAGTGGGGGATATAGTACATGTAGGACTGAAAAAAAGAAATGAATCAGAGACCACTAATTAGGTCATAAATGCAGTGATTTGATTAAATTAGAGCAGTGAGTGAGCAGAGGATTGAAAACCTTCAGACTGTCTATCAGTAAGAGGGACCAAATCTCCTGATTGGTTAAAAGATAAATCAGGGTTAAAAGATAAATCAAGAATGATAGAGCCTAGTTTTCAGGAATTTGTTTTGCAGTGTAATAAGTGATGAGGCAATTAAGTGTGCTCTGTGAACGTTTGGTAAAGAATGAAAACTGAGACTTGGGCGATCAGTTAAAATACCCTGCAGGAAGGGATGTGTAAGCTAACCCTGAGGGCTAAAAAAGTAAGAACATTAAAATTAGTTTTTTTTTTCCTGGTCCCTGTTTTAGGTTTTCTAAATTTCGGCTATGTGTGAAGTAAAAATCAAAATCAACAAGCAACCATGAACCAGAGACATAGTACAGCACAGGGGCAGGGGGAGAAGGGAGTAGGATCAAAATAATGGGGGTGGGAATTGTATGGGGACCATGACCAAGATGAAAATGCATACACTGTGCAAAAATGAAAAATGATGTTAAAATATATAAAATAAAAAAATGAAAAAAATAAAGTTTCTGTAACTTAGGAAAAATATTTTGGAATAAAAATAATAGAAAATCTAAATAACAATGAAAAAAAAGTTAAAATGAAAAAAAAAAAAGAAAGACAATTACATCAAGTGAGGAACAGTATATACAAACACCCAGTGTCTAATATCAGAGAAAACATTGGCCGTGTTGTCATTAAATTGAATCAGTTATCAGATAAGTCTGGAAAAGTAATCAGGAGTCAAGTTATGAAGGATCGTATGAAACATCTTAAGGACCCTGGATATTATTCAGAATGTAATGACAGCTTTCACAGGTTATTAAACTTGGGAGTGACATGATCAGATATTTTTTTCAAAAGACCAGAGCAGGTACCTCTTCAATAAATAAATTAGATAAAAGCAATACTATAAGAAAATCACTCATTAGACATCTGCTGCAGGAGACCTGGTAGGATAATGGAAACCCTAACTTGGGTAAAAGGTAAGGGAACAGAGTATTGTGGGGGAAATGATATTTTTTAGTCACTGGTCCATGATAAACATGACATCGGTTTCACAAATTAAACTCCTTATCCGTTGGACAGCCATGCTGAGGCATTTATAGGGAAAAAAGAACAAAGTCATGGACTTGTTTAAAACACGCTGCACAATTGCAAGCACAGAAAAGAGAACAAGAAGATATTGAAACTTTAGGCTATGAATGGTGAGTATAGAGATGTTTGGTATTTGATTTTCTCTGTTCTTTTTGTGCTTTAAGATTTTTGTTTAAAACATTTAAAGGTAAACAAATAAAAGATCCCAAATCTATAAATGCACAGGAAAAAACATGAGGTTATTAAACACTCTTACGTCTTGGTAGCACAGATGTGCACGCTTTTCTACCACGCAGTTGTCAGAGTTAAGGGGTCACTCAGCAAACCTCATGGTAGGGGTGCCAGCTGTCAAACTCTGTGGTCTGCTATGAGTCTGAAGCATGAATGAATGATTTTTGTCCACGTACAGCAATAACTCTGCTGCCTACAATTACTGGGCAGTGGCTCTTCAAAGGAAGAAATCTAGAAAGGGAAGTTTTTCCACCACAATTAAAACTTGCAGTTTTGAAGATTCGGTTACATAAAACTTCCTGATAATTTTCTTTCCTTGATGAGATAGTGTTTCAAAGAAGTGAGGACTTGAGAAATTGTGTGCCTACTATCAAATGGTTGCTATAATCTTAGTGACAACCTACAATTAAGTAAATAAGAACATCTAAATAAACTAAGTTATTGATCTCTGACACTATTTAAAATAATTATTACTACTCTAGGCTTGCTTACTTATATTAATGGACTAAGAGAAAGTATTTCCATGCAGTCTATTTTAAGAGCTAATTTTCATAATTTCATAAACCTATAAAAATGGAGTGGAGTGAAGGGGTTAAATGGAATATACCTTGTCAAAAAAGTGCCTTTGAAATGTCACTTTTAAATAATGTGCATGCAACTCTATTCATTTACAGGAGTTAATGGGAAGATTATAAGACAGAAATGAAATAAATTCATATTTTACATATACATGGACTATTATTACATACAACACCCCTTATATTTTACAAATATGGATCTAATATTATTCATAAAATATAACTAATGTGTCTGAATAAAATATAGTCTATAGTTATTTTAAATAGGGCCTTATAATTATATAGCATTCTAATGAAGATAGAATATAGCCATTTTTATTCTACTCTATTTTTCTGGAAACAGATAACATATACTTAGGAAAAATTCACATTAAATTAAATTGCAAATGATGCAGATATAAATAATGTCATTTAATAATATCTATCAAATGTCAAAATTTTGGATAAATTAGAATAAAGTTTGGTGAAATGATCCTGAAAAGAAAAACAAACAAACAAAAATCTTAGCAAATGATGCCTTATAGGGTCACAGATGTGGGCACAACATGGAAAAGAGGAAAATTCTCCTAATCTGATTCATTACATCACAGACAATAGTAACCATGAAAAATGGCCTGGAGGTGAGATCATGGGAGAAAAGAGATCAAGTGTCAATGACTTCTGTAATTGCTTTCCGGAGTCAGCTGAAAAGTAATGGAATCTCTGTAAATCACAAAAAGAACTCTCTGACACCAGTTTGGGGGCATGATATCTCCTACCTATAGCATCTATTCACCCCAAAAGGAGTTGCCAAAGTGCATGGAGAACTGTGGCCCCATTGATGGAAGACCTAAATGGTGAACAATAAGCTATTCTAAAAATATATACAAAAATAAACCTAGTAAGTTATTCTCCATCCCTGGTTACAGACTTAAATGCAAGTCCTTTGATGAATAAACACAGCTACTGATGAATCTGTTCTCTTCAAATATTCCTTTTTTTTTTTTTAAGATTTATTTATTTGTGCATGCAAGAGCTGGGGTGTAGACCAGAGGTGTGGAGGGGTGAGAGGACTCACCAGAGACAGAGTGGGGAGCAGAACAGGCACATCTACTGAAACACACTGCTCGGGGGAGCAGCAGGAGAGACAGGAGAGGTCTGATGCACCCTGTGGGTATCTCCCTGGCTGGCCAGGGATCAAACTTGTGCTGCGGAGGCTGTGGATAGCGTCATAGTGGTGTGCTTAACCCGTTTCTCCACCAGGGAGGCCCTCAACTTCTAAATTTTGTTCTATCCTTCTGTCACTTTGTCCAAACAATAACTTTTTTTTAAAGATTTATTTATTTATTCATACAAGCACTGGGTACAGTCAGAAGCGTGGGAGGGTGAGAGAATTCACCAGAGCCAAAGGGGAGAGCAGAGAAGGCAAAATGACAAAGTACACTGCTGAGGGGAGCAGCTGACGAGACAGGAGAGGTCTGTCACATCATGTGGGACCCTCCCCGGCGGCCAAGGATCGAACTGGCGCTGCAGAGCTTCGGGCAGCTTCACAGCCCAATGCTCAACCACTGTGCCACCAGGGGAGGCCCCAAATAATAACTTTTTAATCGATTATCTATCTATCTGTCTATCTATCTATCTATCTATCTATCTATCTATCTATCTATCTATCTATCTATCTATCTATCATCTATCTATCTATCTGTTGTATGCTCTAGCACAGTTCCTAGTACAGAACTGGTAGACATACAATGAAAGTTATGGTCAAGATATAAAAAAATGTCAGTTACATGTCTTTAGAAAAGTATATTATTTTAAATTGAAATTTTCATTGATTTTTAGTTTTTTTTTCTAATTTAAAGAAGTTTACAAATTTGTTAGATAGCAAATTGAGGTAGTTATTGGAATTATAAGCATAATTTTGGATAATATGTACAATTTTTTTTACAATAACTATGAAAGACAGAGTTAGAATAGTATAAAATAAGGAAGTGTTTAATTTTATGGCAGGAAAAAGCTGTTCAAAATATACAAAATCAAAACATTAAAGCAAAATTTGATATATTACTAGTCTAAATCTCTTCAAAATTTGGAATACATAGAAGTATCAATTTTAAAATTATATTCTGTACGTAGCTATACATGCTGTATCTTAAAAGCTGAAAGTTTTTTAGAGACTTTCAATTGTCTAGACAAGTTCACAGCCAGACCTGACCCAGAGGATCATCA
Source organism: Talpa europaea (assembly GCF_964194135.1). NCBI lineage: Eukaryota > Metazoa > Chordata > Mammalia > Eulipotyphla > Talpidae > Talpa > Talpa europaea. Next base: position 12,419,195 of record NC_140071.1, on the reverse strand, counting down.
TCTACAAAGAATATAAGGAAGAAACATGAGGAAAGATACATAAGATACATGAGTAAACAGCCTGAATGAAGTATAGCAATAAATCTATACTATTCTCTCGCTCCAAGAATTTTCTGATATTTCTCTTTGTCTTCACCTGAATGTGCTTCTGTTTAAGGGTTTCACAAATAATGCTCAAGTTCAGAGCCTTGTTTTGTGGCTTTCTGTTAAATATCAGACCAATTGAAGTCGAAGTCACATGTTTTCTCATTTTAGGGGAGTAGTGGGACCTTTATACCATGATGTGACATTCTGTAAGACATTTACATGTTTCACATGGACTCTGGATAATATTGGCATAGATTTATAAGACATGTATAAAACACATATGTTGATTTAATGCCTTGTTATCATTTCATGGGATTTTTATCAATTTACTACATCCTTGAAATGTTATATATGTTTGAAGGCTCCCCGGTGGCAGAGGGGTTTAAAGTCTCAGTGCTATCAAGCTATTGCCAGCCACTGGCATGAGTTTGATCCTTAGCCAGGGAGCTAACCCACATGGCACAGCAGACCTCTCCTGTCTTGCCCACTGCTCCCCTCAGCAGTGTATTTCAGTAGATCCACCTGTTCTGCTCCTCATTCTACCTCCCGTGAATTCCCTCACCCCCCTTCCACACCTCTGACCTACACCCCAGCTCTTGTATGCATAAATAAATAAAAATAAATCTTAAAAAATTATGTATGGTCAAAAGTTTTCTCAACTTCTATTATGTTACAGGTCTATGCTTTCAGGACAAATAAAAAGGATTAAGAACCTCAAAGTAGCTTATGTGTTCAATTAGAGGATTATTCTTTTTAAGTAATACTGCCTAAAATTATTTTGAGAAAAATATCATATACCTCCAGGTTTCAAAAGGACTGAGATACTTATGCTTTCAGTACAATTTTTCTATATTCAGGTTCTTAAGTTCAAGGGTATTTTTTAAAGTTTGTTCATTTTCACAGAGACTCGATCATTTTCTTTTCCTCCAAATAATATATGGTTTCACAGGCATTTTTACATAATTTGATAGTGCCTCTTTGTTGATGACAATTAGTTTTTATTATTCCCTATTGGGATAATCAAATTTTGGTGAGTATATTAGCTCTCTACAACGTTAAAATTAAACGGACTTTTATGTTATTTTTCATAATAGATTTGCTTATTTAGCCTAAAGATATAGCTTACTATTATAATTGGTTTTCAGTTAAATTTGCTTTTGGTAACCTTCACTTCTAGTTGTTGTTTTTTTTTTTTCATTTTTCTTTCTATACTACCTGTTTTATTAGCTTTATGGCTTTCCTTTAATATGCCTTATCAGTTTTTGAAAATGTTTTCTTAAAATTGCCAATTTTAGAGAACCTTTCAATTCTGTATAACCCACTTGCCACATTAACCTTTTTCACAAGTTTTTAAATATAATTTTCTTGTGATTATTACACACTACCATTGAGAACAAACATACCTTAAGTTCCTTCCTAAACAAACAAACAAACAAAAAAAAGAATGATGACAAGCAGTAATTTCAAAACATAAGCAAAGTGTAATAATGGCATTTTCTAAAGACACTAGAGATTAGAAGCACAGTTGAGAGAAAATGGGATATAAAATAAATACATAGAGATTAATGATGATCAAGATGTGCCTTAAATGACAGATAGGAACAATCAATATATTCATATCTGCTATCTTACTAATCAGTGTGAATCTGCTTATGAAAGACTTACATATTTGTATGTGAAGATCTTTGAAAGTTCTTTGAGAAGTATAGGTTTATCTCCTCATTTGTAGGAACTTAAAAGCTCCCAATTGAATTAGTTATTTACAAAAACACATTTTACAATCATCTGAAAGTTACATAGAAATACTCATACACACACTGATGGACCTGAAAATATATATAAAAAATTCATAAATGTATGCTTTCTCTCTTTTTGTCAGTAAAATTCATATATTTTGCAGGATATTTAATTTCTTAACCTTGAAATTAACACACTTGTTTATCCTCACTTATATGAATCTGAACATTGGATCTTATAAAAAACTTAAACACTATCATTAGTATCCTCAGATACCAAGAAAAGTATTCTCAGATGCCAAGAAAATCACCATCATTAGTATCCTCCGATACCAAGATATCAAATAAATCTAATTTGAAATTATCCTAAATTATATGTACATATTATATTTCAAAATTAGAAAGAGAAGAAAGCCATAATGTTGAAAAAGCTACTTTTCTGTGGATGATACATTAGTGAAGAATATTGTTAGCTAATTACTGAGGAATTTTGTAGGGAAACACAATTATAATAGAATAATATTCAGTTAAGCCACAGATAATAATACTACAGTCATAAAATATTTATAGACTTACTCATTTTGAAAAATATTACAGTCCAGAAAGATTATTCTTTTGCTATTTTCCTTTGGTGACTTGGCCTCTTCATTTATTTCCCCCCTGGTGATTTTTTCCACTGATTATCTCTAACACTGGAATTCAACCAAGACAGAGGAGTGGCAACAAATTAAAACTAAGAATAACATGACTCTTTAAAGTGTTATAATTGATGACTAACTGCAGTGAAACTGAATAGTGATTAGGTATATGAAAAGTAAAATACTCTGATAATTGTTTTGAACTAGTTATTGATAACAGCAGCTACAGAAGGAATCTCATATAACCATGATAATATCTGTCTTTATTTTATCTTCCTCAGTCATATATCCCCTGTACTTCTCCTTTGAAGCACTCAACACAATTGTCATTCAATAATCAATTTTTTTCAACGTTTATTTACTGTCCACTCCTATACTAACATCCAAATATAAATCTTGTAAGTAGGGACTAAGTCTTTGTTCTCAATGTGCTACCCACATTGAGAAAATTTAGTATATACAGATATTAAAATATTAGGTATCGTGTATATATGGGTGTGTTTATATACATGTGTATGGATGTGCACATTTTGAAGGAGTAGGTAAAAAGGAATGAAAACTATTGAATGGAACTATGTAGTTATCCATTTCATATAGGAATGTTATCTTGATCCATTGTTTAGGATCAATGTGTGTAATTCCCTTAAGGACCAATAAAACACATCAGATCATGATGAAGACTTTGTGGTTTCTTTATAAGACCAACTATAACATTTTGGTTAAGATATTCTTAGCACTAATGACAATATTGATACCTAAAGGAACATAACCATGGCATAAAGGAAATAGAAACTAAGATGTACTCTACCTCAGAACATAGACATTTGAGTTCCCTGCGCATATTAGTCATATTTTACCATATCATAGTTCATTATATTACATACTAATTCCTCTTCTAGAAATGTGAAAATTGCACAACAGATGATAACTCACCATTATTTTTGTTCCATTACGTTGAATAATCTATCCCCTTACATTGGAAAATTTATCTTGTTTATTCTTTTTTTTTTTTTTTAGTTTTAACAATGTATTTTTATTTTATTTTTTAAAATTTATTTTTTCTCATTTTTTAACATGTATCATTTTTTATTTATTTTTATTTTTTAATAATAAATTTTATTTTTATATTCCCCATACAATTGCAAATGCCCCATTCTGACCCCAATCCCTCCCCTTCCGGCCCCCACCCCCCAAAAAGTGTCTCTGGTTCATAGTTTTTTGTTGATTTTGATTTTCACTTTCTTATAGTTATTAATTTTCCTGGTCCCTTATTTAAGTTTTCTAGATTCCTGCTATGAGTGAGACCATCCGGTATTTTTCTTTTTCTTTTTGGCTTATTTCCCTGAGCATGATCCCTTCCAGCGCCATCCATGTTGCTGTAAATTGCATGTGTTTATCTTTTTTGAATGATGAGTAATATTCCATGGTATATATGTACCACATCTTCTTGATCCAGTCATCTATTTTTGGGCATTTGGGCTGTTTCCAAAGCTTAGCTATTGTAAATAGTGCTGCTATAAACATAGGGGTGCAGGTGTTCTTTGGAATTGATGTTTCTGTGTCCTTTGGGTAAATACCTAGGAGTGGAATTGCTGGATCATATGGAAGCTCTATGTTTAGTAGGTCCAGAAATCTCCACACAGCTCTCCATAGTGGTTGGACCAGTTTGCACTCCCACCAACAGTGTAAAAGAGTTCCTTTTTCTCCACAACCTTGCCAGCATTTGTCGTTGCTAGTTTTTTTAATATGTGCCATTCTCACTGGTGTAAGATGGTATCTCATGGTAGTTTTGATTTGCATTTCCCTGATTACAAGTGATGTTGAACATTTTTTCATATCTCTGTTGGCCATTTGCATTCCCTCTTCAGAGAAGAATGAAGCTTGACCACTACCTCACACCATACACAAAAACCAACTCAAAATGGATTAAAGAACTAGACATAAGACCTGAACCCATAAAATACATAGAAGGAAATATAGGTGAAACACTATGTGATATGCACATCAAAGACATCTTTACAGACACATCACCCAAAGCAGTGATAGTGAAGGCAAAGATAAACAGCTGGGACTGCATCAATTAAAGAGCTTCTGCACAGCAAAAGAGACAATAACAAAAGCAAAGAGAAACCCCACCAACTGGGAGAACATTTTTGCACCCAACACTAATGATAAGGGACTGATCACAAAAATCTGCAAAGAGCTGATGAGACTCAGCAACAACAAATTAAAATAACCCAGTCAAAAAATGGACATTTATCATTTTTTAAATTTTTTAGACAATATTTGCTTCCCCCACTGCCTCAGATTGAGTTCCCATAGAATTCTTTATTCTTAATGGCTGTGAAGATTTTCTTACTCTTCAGGAAAATTTATGCATTACTTTCTCTTTTTTCTACAATTTAAGGAAGACAGGTTTATTAGGAGAAGGAAAGGCAAGGAAGCTTGCACAGACAAAGCATGAAGAAAGAGCTGCATTTAAAAGGGACCCAAATGCCAAAAAATAGATGACTGGATCAAGAATATGTGGTACATATATACCATGGAATATTACTCAGCATTCAAAAAAGATAAACACATGCAATTTGCAGCAACATGGATGGCGCTGGAAGGGATCATGCTCAGCGAAATAAGCCAAAAAGAAAAAGAAAAATACCGGATGGTCTCACTCATAGCAGGAATCTAGAAAACTTAAATAAGGGACCAGGAAAATGAATAACTATAAGAAAGTGAAAATCAAAATCAACAAAAAACTATGAACCAGAGACACTTTTAGGGGGGCGGGGGCGGGAGGGGAGGGATTGGGGTCAGAATGGGGGGGCTGCAATTGTATGGGGAATATAACAATAAAATTTATAAAAAACAAAAAAAGGGACAGGTTTGTTAAAAGAGCCTGCATAGCACAGGAAGGTAGTCCTGGAATTAGAGCTGCTATGTGTATTACTTTATCAATAAAATAGTCTTCAATTTCTTGTGTCTATAATTATTCAGTCCCTTCTGTTCTAATTGCACATTTTAATAACCTTTGCAATTACACTTAGAAAGTTCTGCTAAAGGTCAGTAGTTTATATGCATGTTTGACCTGCGTTGTTAAATCCTCTCAAAAATGAGCCATCTTTGTATCTACAATATTTTGCAGAGTTTTATATACCATTTAAGCCCCTTGCAAATTTGCTGGCAAAACTAATAAAGTCCACTTACATTGAGAGAGAACTAAAGAGTTTTATCACTTAGAGTAGGCATTGAAATCAGATGGTCAAATCTCTAGAGACATTAAATTATATAACTTAAGATAAGGCAATAATCAGGTTTGAAGAGTTTCATCCCTGGTTTACCTCTATGATCTGATATTTAATATTTACTTTAAGGACTAGGGTGTATCTTAATTTGTTAATTTTCCACGTTTATTTTCCTTTACTTCATGACCTATATTCCATAATCCTCTGATGCTTTTACTGTTCAAAACCAATTATTTGTTCTTTAGGATGGTCATCACCTTTTCAGATATCTCAACTTTTACAATATATTATACATGGTCATCTTTCCTCAATCATAAATGAATTTAGCATTAATAAGGTCCATATTTTCAAGACATTGACTTTCATATATAAAACACAGGATGGCAATTTATTATAGCATATGAAGCTGATAGTAGAATATTCTGCATAAAACAAGCTAGTCTTCTACTTTGAGACAATTCTATTATGATAACAATTGTATTAAAGTAAAACCAGGAATGGAAAAATAATTTCAGTACAAAAAAAATTAACTGTAAGCTTTTTCTTTGTTGACTACCATGACCTCCAGTAGAATGATCATATTTTATTATTCTTTCTCAAATGTGTTTTTCAACATCCTGATTTTATAATCCAACTACATCCACATATTGAAGTGGGTTCTAGCCTTATCATTATTCAAAAGACTAGAAACAATAAAAGTTGGAGAGGATATGAAGAAAAGAGAATCCTTACACACTGTGGGAATGTAAATTGGTTGAAAGCAGTATGGAGATTCCTTGAGAAATAACAACTACAAAAAAGAAGAATTTCCATATGACCCTGCTTTCCTATGTCTGGGTACACAAAAAATACAAAACCACTAATTTAAAGAAATACATATACCTTAATCTTTAATGCAGCATTATTTAACATAGCCAAAATCTGGAAACAGGTTGTCTATCCACTGATTAGTGTATAAAGAACATGTGGTACTGATATACAAAGGAATACTACTCAGCTATAAAAAAGATGAAATCTAGCTATTTTCAATAACATCATTGGACCTAAGGATATTGTACTTACAGAATAAATAAGATAGATAAAGATAAACAATATATCATTCCCATCATATGTGGTATATAGAGAAAACAAATCAACATATGAACTGAGTAAAACAAAAATTAACTTCTGGGTTTTAAATCAACTAGTAATGACCAGAAAGAATAGGGACAGGGTTTGAATAAATGGGACAAAGGGCCCACTGATGTAATAAAGGACAGAAATGGACTCTGGCAGTTATTTAATGTAGTATGTTGATGCACACTTGAAATGCATAATGTTATATAATATGATGTCATTTTAATAAATAAACTGTGAAAAATATAATTATTTCAATTTTTTGCCCTTAAATTATTATGGAATATTCAGGTGAAAGTCTCAATGTGCTTTTGTAAATTATCCAGGAGAAAGCATTTGTAGGAAATAATTAGAAGGAGAAGTTCATACATACCTGACTTAGAATTAGACAACCATGTCCCACTTTATAAAGTGTGTGTGTGTTTGATCACCATCAATAATTGAGGTTACACATTATTAAAGTAATAATGTGTATCTCATTAGTTTTAAGGTGACTAAAATAAAATATTCCCTGTGATTTATTGGCATTATGCTTTCTCAGTGAGCTTACTGATCCGAATTATTTTGGTATATTCTAATATAGAAAGTGGGGAAATGCTAGTATCATAGATACATTGATAACATGCATCCCCCATGTTCCTCACAATTAAGGTTTTTAACATATTGTTTTTCCTCACAATTAACATTTATTGTTAAACTAAAATTAGTGATAATGAATGAAACTTAACTCACATCTAGACTCTCTCCTATCATTATCGCCTACTTTCTATAAAATATGATTAAACCTGCAGTCGTATATGGTTTATGTTACAGGAAAGTGATTTTATTTTTCCATGCACCCACTTTTAAAGTTCTATATTGCTGCTCTTATTTATTCATAACACCCTTCAAAAGCAAAATAAAAACAGCAGTTTGCATAAGCAACATTTTGACAAGGAAAGCATTTCACCAAAATTGCATTATGCAGTTTGAGGAACTGAAGACACCATTGTCAACACTCAAAATACACTGATATTTATTTAGGAGTTAAAGTTCAGAATTACAAAAGATATTCAAGAGGCATATGCTCTGCATATAAAGGATGCATTACGGTAAGCCTTGGTATCTGTAATGATATATAGCAAACATTTTGATTTTAAATAGATGATAACACGATCCAAGGCTCAGTGGAAAATGGAGTCTAATACTGGAACACATGCAGTTAGAGTGTAAATGTTAAAAGGAATAATACCAATGGCTTTATAAAGTATTTAACATAAATCACATTGATAGAAATGGTAAGTATTGGGTTCTTCTAGGTGTCATAATATCACAGATAAATAACATAGGGAAGTCCTTTAATGTGTGTCTATATTTAGAGAAAGACATATATACATGTATATCTATATCCATTCATTTGTCTCAGCATATCAATCTCTACCATATATCAACACACAAGCTTGCAATATGGAAAATAAGCAAAAGCAATAAAGTAGTAGTCTTACTTGGGTGGGAATGATAACGTAGAAATTACAATCAGTAATTACAATCATTCTATCAGTGAATGTCTGGTTAAGTAGTTCTCACTAGACACCACAAATCAATGAAATGAGACTGACGGACAATTAAAAATACATGGGTAATAGCCCTAAACTGGAAATGACTCAAATGACCTTTAATGGTGAATGAACAAATTCAGAAATAAGAAGGAATAAACTATTGAACTGTTGCTTAAATTAATCTCTGGACATTATGTAGAATGAACAAAGGCCGATCTCAAAGGATTACAAAGGCCAATCTCAAACGTCCAATTTATATAGCATTTTTGAAGACAGAAATTATTAATAATGATCATATATAAGTGTTACTATTGTTTAATTTGGGAAGGTTCAACAATCAAGGGTTTACAGGAGGAAATTGCTTTGTGATGATGGACAGATCTATATCCTGCTAGTGGTGACAGTTATTTGAACAAGTTCTATTCCTGTGACAAAACTTTCCTGGAATCAACCAAATCCTTTTCATTTCACAAAATAGTATACTTAAAACCTGCTGAAATCCAAGTAAGTTATTTACACACGTTAATAATATTATACTAATAGCAATCCTCTGGTGTTAGCAAAGTCCTATGTTTATATGAGATTTTATCCTTTAGTGCACATGAACTTTGTGCTATTTTTGTAATTTCTTCTTCAAGATAGTATTATTTCAAAATTAACAAAAAATACTGGGAAAAGAGCAACTGCTAGATTTCCGGTGTGAACAAATACGGCATGTTAGAGACAACTGTTACATTTTTACTGCCCACCAAGAGTACACACTGGAAAATGAATGAATGTAACTGAACAGCAAATATTCAAATATAATTAAAGTGGGATAATCAAGATAGATGTGGAAGAAAATGTTAGTGGAAATCATTGTTTTTGTTATGTTTTAAATTTTATTTTACTGTTACGGGAAAACATTAGAGTGTTTGGAAGAGGAAAGTAAATTGAATTCATTTATACTTTACAAAATAGCTAGTGAAAAGATTTCTCTCTGATACTAGTAATATTTACCATCATAAGAATGGCTTTAACAAGTGAAATAAGTAAAGAAGAAGAGAAAAGAGCTACAAGATAATAAAAAGGAATTGCTACTACTGGAAGAGAGTATGACCTATTCTTCGAAAACAATAGAGTCTTCAAGTAATTGGATAAATTTAAATGGTTCTTAAATATTTACTGTTGCCAAGGCCATTGTTTGCATCCTATTGATATATGCCAGTGATACAAAAACAGGGTTTTTAAAAAGTATATAATACACCTGAATGAAAAAAGACAAATTCCTAGGTACAATTCCATCAAAATATGTTAGCTTTATATAAAGTTATAAACCATTATAAAGCAGGTCATTGATAAAACCTAAATCAATGAAAGGTTGCTTAAAGTATTTCAAATCTCATCATAGCAAAGATTTAATTTATCTATTGATTTAATGAATCTTAATAAAAATTCCACCAAAAATTGTGGGTAGACTTGAACATCTGATTCTCTCTAAGAGAGTCAAAATATTCTTGAAAGAGAAAAAAAATAGGGGATTTTGTCTACTAGTTATTATTAAGGCTTCAACAATGAAATAATGCATTTGACAGTATTTAGATATGACCCACATAATCATAAAGAGACCAAAAAAAGACCAGATTTCTAAAACGGGCATCTCAAAAGCAGCACAAGAAAACCAGTTTTTCAATAAATAATAATTTTAAATTGGAATGCCCACATAAAAGCTAATTAAAACTTGATCCACCCCTCAACTGTTTCATAAAATCTGATTTATGTAGCATTTATATTCAAAAGGGAATGTTCAAAAAACAAAGGTTACATTAGGAGACCTATGAAAAAGGTTTCAGCAATTGAATAAAACGTGTTTCATTATTAACCTAAATTAACCTAAAGTTTTGGCATATGATATTGTTATTTCTTCCCTCACTCAAATGGAGTACATTCATTTCTGGTTGCCTCTTGACTTTGGATTTGACTATTTAACTTGCTTTGATAATTAAAATGAGTCAGAAGTGACAGGGTGCCTTTTGCAAGCTTAGGACTTAGGGAGATTTGAGTGTTTCATCTTCCACTCTGTGCTGTGTAGAGAAGAACATATACCAGCAAGACTTCTCATCTTAGGAGGAGGAGAAGAGGCAATTGGAGGGCCACACCCAATGAGCAAAGTTCTAAAGCAGAGGCAGCACAGCTGCACTGTATATGTGCAGCAAGAAGCAAAGCCATCCTGCCAATATGAAGCCTCCTGCATGCTTAATAGCTAAAAGTAAACACTGTTGCTTGAAGTCACTGAAAATTGGAGTGGTTTGGTTTTAACATTATTTCAGAAATAACTAACATGAATCTGGGAACGAAAACCTGATTTTCTTAAAACAGAAATTTAACACCAGTCAACATGAATAAAATACTCATATATTGAACTATATTAAAATTAACTGCTATAAAAATCATCATTTTATAAGTAAAATTAAGATTTTTTTCCAGAAATCATGAAAATCTTCTCCAAATCATTAGGATAATGGTGTTAAAATAGAAAAATATACAAGCATTCTACAGTCTTTTAATTAAATGTTATGTCTAAACTATTCCAAAAATGGAAATTCATTATGCAAAATAAAATATCACTACTTACATCAGAATGAACAAAATTTGAAGGCCTGAAAATAACAAGTGGTTTATTTGAGGCAACTGGAACACTTAAATGCTTCTTATGGAATTGTTAATCAGTAGAACAACTTGTAAAACCATTTGGCATTTTCTAGTAAATTTAATTATATGAGTTTGTGAACACTGACGCATCACAAGAATGTCAGAGCACCATTATTTATAAAGTCAAATAACTGGAAACAGAACAAATGTTCACCTACAGTTGTGGTGGACAATGAACAAAATATACTTAAACTCATCAAGGATGAATTTCATGAGATAACATTAGAAAAAGAAGTCAAATGATAAACACATATTTTGTCATTCATTTTACATTAACTTTACATTAGATCACATGAATCCATCATTTAGAAGGTATTATGGTAATAACAGAGAATCAAAAGAATGTAGTTATTGGTTTATACAACTAGGGTGCCTTCTGCAATACTTTCTCGAATGGGACAATGCAACATTTATTCAATTGTTCATTTAAAAATATATGTATTTTGAATTTGATTATAATGGCTTTGTGAAAATTTACCCACAATGCTCTGGTGATAGAAGACATAAATATTTTTGTTTTAATTATACAGAATTACTTAACATATATATACATATATATATATATACACACAAAGATACATATATTACCTTATCACATACTAAGTAAAGTTTTATTTTAATGATTTCTCTTCCACAAAAATATAGGAAGACATTTTAAAGATGTCATTGAAAAATGCTTAAAGTTATCATGAAAAAGATTTGCTATAAAATTTAAATTGCAAAAATATAAAAAGGGACATCAATTAGACAAGACATAATGAAAATCTGTTTCCTTTTCACTAAAATGTTCACTCTCATTAGAGAGTTTTAGTTTCAAACACTAGGATATATATTTGTAAATTATTTTTTCTTTGTGACAGCTTTCTGCACTGTTTGAGTCTGCTATAACTTATTATATGTAGCATCAATAACTGGCAGTAGTTATCTGCATTACATTTAAATATCCCATGATGTTATATGAAATGTTAAATGTAATCCAAGAGTATATTAAGTTCAGTTGATAAGATATGACCATTCATTATATGATGCAAATATGTAGACAGATTCTGTGCCAAATGCTAACATTCTGCTCTCCATTATTAAATAGCAAATAAATAAATAACTCACCATATTGAAGAAACATTCTTCATGACTCACATAAACCTGGGGGATGGGAAAGAACGGAAAATAGGAGAAGCTGGATCATTCTTTACTGTCTAATACTTCATGATACATTTGGCAAAGTCAGCATTAGAGAACAGTTAGTGTCATATCTAAGTTATCTAAAGAATTGACAATTAATGCTCACAAAGACTGTTGTGAATTATTATCTCTTTCATATTCGCCATATCTTGGCAAACGTTTGGTTTTGGCAGGTGGGAGGGATGGTTGTGCTCACAGAAGGATTTGTAGCATTCTGTTACTGTTTTCTGTGTATTGTACAACCTGGCTTGCCATTCTTATTCCCCACTTCTATTAAGTTTATCGCCATAATTTTATACAGAAAAATGGGAGTACTGCATCATGAGAAACCAAACTTGATACCAAACTGCCAATCAGTTAATCTATCATTCATGGTAAAATTGAATTGAGGCCATTTAGTTATATGGCCAAAATGTCTACAGCAAAATGCTTGCAGCAAAGAACTTCTGGTACAATCTCTCAGATATACTTTTTCAGTCTTTATAAAAAGATTACACTATTTGACCAAACAATTTATCAAAATGTGTAATTTGCATCACATAGATGTTATTTAAAATGTGCTTTACCATTTTAAGATTTGTGAGCATTTTACATCAGATTGTACAGAAAAAAAATATTACTCACTTCTTTCATTCTAAAACTCAGTTACAGAAGAGAAAAAAATAGTACAGAAACTTTTTTTTTTCAAGATAATGTAATTAAGAGAATGCCATCTACTTTTGATTAATGACGAAAAAGAGATGCATTAATTTTAGGTTTGTATACTGGAGGTAGTTATTTTTAATATACATGTTTAGAATACTTATGACACATTTCTAAACAGGGAAAAACCCTAAAGACTTAAAAAATAGCTTATGTCCCTCAAACATTAAGATAATATCAACTGCAAAGCAGCAGTCATTAGCATATATTTTAATAGAATTATGTTCATAATTTATTTTAATATCCCAAGAGATAAATTTCTAATAGAGCTATTTGGTCTCTTAATTCACATAGTTCTGTTAATGACATTATTGGAAACTTTGTTCTAAAGTACAGATTACAGTATATTTCTCTGAAGTTTCCTTTATCTGCATGGCTATATTTTGTTTTTTGTTTTTTTATAGAGGCATGCTTTATTTATTTGTTTGCTGGTTTGTTTGTTTGTTTTGTTTATACATGCACTGGGTACAGTCAGAAGCGCGGGAGGGTGAGAGAATTCACCAGAGCCAGAGCGGGGAGCAGAGCAGGCAGAAGGACCGAAGTACACTGCTGAGGGGAGCAGCGGGCGGCAGGAGAGGTCTGCATGCCATGTGGGACCCTCCTCTGGTGGCCGGGGAGCAGCCGGGAATCGAACCGGCGCCGCAGAGGCCGCGCGCAGTTTCGCAACCCAGCGCTCAACCGCTGCGCCACCGGGGAGGCCCAAGCATGGCTATATTTTGATTAATCCCAGTATATATTTATATTTTTAATTGTCAAATCCCACCCCCAATCAAATATAAGTCAATACCTTTGATTATGAAAGCCAAAATGGAATTATATATTATGCATATATGTATCAAACAGACATCTCTACACATATATGTATGTGTGTATGTGCATATTTACTGATGAGTTAAAGAGAATAAGACAGTTTTGGTACAAAATGAAGTTGCAGGTGTTCATTTTACTGTTCCTCAAATAATTTTAGTTGATTTTTCTACTTAATTATCTTCTTCAAACCTTTGGAAGCCACTTGTATTTTATCAGAATTTATTTTCTTCCCTCTCTGAACTCTCAGCAAACATCCATTAGTGGAAGAGAGAGCTGTGTGAACTGCGTGTGGAGTAGAAAAAGCACAGGCTGTGGAATGAGCAAGAACAGATGTCTCTCATTCTAGCTTAGTGATTTCCTTTAATAATAGGAAACACCTGTTATTAATTGTATTTTTTTCAAACATAATACCTGTAAATATTTGTCAAATGTATGTTCACAAATAAAAGAGAAAGTGAGTAAACAAACAGAACTATATGTTCACTATGACAGACAGGACTTTGACAATTTCTGTTTTGGTCTTGGTTTTGGTTGATAATGATTTTAAAAATAATTGCTTGCATTCACTGACTCTTAATATGCATTTTTTTCAGTAACTGATTCAGTGGATACGGTAAATACCAATAATGATGATGACGGAAATATTAACAATGTATTATTTCACTATTTGAGGTAGTCATGTTATATAAATTACAATAAATGCAGAAAGAGAAGATTCAGATGCTGTATAACTTGAGAAATATTATAATATCCACAAGCAATTGCTTGTTTTCCTCCAGTTATCCACAATAGTTTAGAAAATTCATCCTAGTTAATAATAAGCTAATTGTTTTTTCTATTGAGATAGCATTGGTTTACAACATTGTGTATGATTTAGACATATAGGATAATAATCTTAATACTCTTAATATGATTCTTATAACCCATGAAATATTTAATTTCTCAATGCACTGGGGGTAATTCAAAGGAGATAAAACTGCAAATGGATACCAGAATCAGTTGTGGAAGGTTTCATGTCAAGTTAATTAGTTTAGATTGTATCTCATAGTTGGTGATTGATTTTAAATAGAGAAGTGGTTATAGAGATTAGTATTTTGATTGACAGAATTCTTGACTAAACTTACACACTTATAAAATTAAATGATGATGAAGATTCCATAGCAATTTAAAACCTGGGAAGTAACATAATTACAAAGTTCAAGTTATATTTCTTAAGTTGATAATTATTATTGCTACCAGGCTGACATCACACCTATATGGTATTAAATTATTTATTTCTTGAATTTAATGAAATTTTATATGTGAAATATTGACTAAAGAGAGCTTAAATAATAGAAATTGAGGCAAATACATGACTATTGTGTCTTGTGTGATATAGATTTTTTAAAAGATTTATTTATTTATTTATAGATACAGCACTGGGTTCAGTCAGAAGTGCAGGAGGGTGAGAGAATTCACCAGAGCCAGAGCGGGGAACAGAACAGGCAGATTGATGAAGTACACTGCTGAGGGGAGCAGTGGGCGGCAGGAGAGGTCTTGCGCCATGTGGGACCCTCGCCAGTGGTGGACTGAATTGGAGCTACAGAGGCTGCGGGCAGTTTTGCAACCCAGTGCTCAACCACTGCGCCACCAGGGAGGCCCTAGAAAATTGTTTTCTTTATTTTATTTTGGCATATGGTATGGCAAAACTAATTTCACATGTTATGGATAATGGAAATTATGCAATGTATTTTATAAAAATATCATCCCATTTAATATCCATATGTAACACCCATCTTATTTTTACATAGGTATGCATCTGCAGAATAAATGAAAAATGATCATTAAAAATTCTACTAATACTCTAAACCCTCCGTATTGAAGGAAACACTAAACTAGTTGTCTATATTTAGAAGTTAGTGTCATTTGTTGATACCAAAAGGTAATGTCACTATTGCAGAATTATTTCAGAAACTCTTTTCCTAGTATGCCTCTTAAGAAACTTCATTTCACTATGTGCCGAAATTATACTTCTCTGCAAATTTATGAGCACCTTGTTTTATAATTTCAGAATCTACTTTTAATATATACCATTCCTCTTTGAAGCAAGTAAATTATATTAAAATTTGCATTGTAATCTCATCATCTAGTTTTCCAAAGAAATGATGAGAACACCTTCATATCATGAATAATGTACTTTTAACCTCATTTTATCTAAAATTAAGAAATTATGGTAATAAAGGACAGGAAGTGATAATACTACTTAACAGTATTAAAGGCTTTTTAATATTACATTATGGTATATTTCACAGATTTTTGTCTGAATTCCTGGGGAAAAGTAATGTCTTTCTTATTTTCACAAAATCCTCTTACTATATAGACACATTTATCTCAGGCATTTTAAAATTTGTTTTAGAGTGTGCCTTACTGTCTTAAATACCAAAAATCTAATAAGCCATGGTTATTTAGAAATAGGGAAGATTAAGATATATAATTGAAACAGTGGTGATTTAAATTTTTTAAATCTATATAAGGTAGCATATGAATTCAATAAACACTAATCTCAAGCAAATGACATTATAATACATTTCTTCAATATCAATTTTGGATTAGTCAAGTATAAAATAAAATTCAATATAGCATTTTCTTGATCTTCAAAGAGCAAATGATTTAAATTAACATAAATTTAGCAGTTGAATTAGTAATGGCCACAGAAAAGCTTTGTGGTATCTACAATTAAACATTTTAATTAATTCTGAAGATTGTACTTTATAAAACTAAAATACATTATATATGAAAAATGAAAATATTACATAGATTGGTACATCTATATCATTGCATTAAAAATACTTAATATACAATGGTTTATTTAAAGTATATATTGAAAAAATACTATAATGACTTGCATATGCTTATCTATGTGAAATAGGCATATAGGAAAATAATTATTCATTGGATAAATTGAAATTACTATGAATATATCATAATGTCTATATGTATATTCAAAATAGTAATTTATGCTAAATTTATTCCATTTTTAAGGTCATAAAATACAGAAAAAATAGTCACAATACTAAAGGTCATGGTTTTGGATTGCATTTATTTAAGTTAGAAAAACATTGATATGTTTATCCATCTACCCCCTCACTAAAACTCACTGGAGTTTAGGGGTTCTTAGAAACATGCAGAAAAATTAAAATTCTAGTGTAATAGAAATTTGTACCTAGGCAGAAGTTGTAAGTGGGGAACTGAAAGATTTTATTAATAGGCATACAAAATAATGGATCAACAATTGTATTTTTCTCTAAAATATGTGAGTTTGGTTTATCATTATTCATAATTGTAAAAAAATGCATTTTAAGAACTGAAATAAATCAGTATTTTAATTATATGTTTAAGCAGAATTTTTTTTTATAGTTTGAATTGTCTTACATGCTATAAATATCCAAAATCTTTTAGTACTTCAGTAAAATATTGTAGACACTGCAAAGTTCCATTTAAAATAAGGGAGAATGAATTAAATTAGTATATTTTGAGTACAGAATAAATTGAATTCACTTTCATAATATCAACATAGCTTGAGACTTGGTTATTCACAGGGTCTTCAATTTTCTACTTTAAGTTCACTGAATGGCAAATGATAATGTAATACAATGACTACCTTTTATGTTTTTGGACCTTTTAAATTAGTGCAGTTACATTCAGCTATTTCTGTTATTGTATAAAGTCAGTGCATTTGATAAGGTCTTTAATTCATTCCTGTCAATTATAGAAACCATACAATAAAACATCTTTTTTAGAGGCCAGAAGGCCAACACCTCCTAAGTACTATTCAAATATATGAGAATCTGAATGACTATCCACAGAGCAAAAGCAAACCTATATTCAAAATGTGAATCGTAGCATTTGTATCTCGTTTGAATACATTTCTGCTTAGCTAAATTTTGTCTTTTAGTCTACCAGTGTGACTCCTGATGGACTGTGTTATTAGGATTTCCCAAAGAAACAACCAATACAACATGTTAATATATTGAGAGAGAGATTTTTTTTTAAGGAATTGGCTTGTGATGATTGTGAAGGATAGCAAGTCCAAAATTGGCCGGCTGGGCCAGAAGGTTGCAAGTCGTAGGGAGGTTTAATGTTGCAGTTTTAACCCAATGGCAATCTTGAGATAGAATTTCCTCTTCCATAGGGATCTCAATCTGTTTACTCCTAAATCTTTAAGCTAACTGGATGAGGCCCTTTTACTCTTTGGAGGGCACTGATTTACTCACAGTTGGCTAATTTAAAAGTTAAATCTTAACTATAAAATGACTTCACGGAAACATCCAGACTGGCATTTGACCAAATGTTTGGGTACCCTGGCCTAACCCAGTGGATATGTAAAATTAACTATTCTTATACTTAATATATTAAAATAAAGTAGACTTATGAATAGCTGATTTTTTTTCTCTAGACCTTTATATGCAGAATTTAATGGAGATCCATACATCTACATGTGAGCCAACTCATGTTGAGAGCACTTTGGCTATAGATACCAAAAACAAGTCAGAGAATGACACACGACACCAAGGACAAACAATTCAGTTATGAAGGAAAATAAAAAGGGAAAATTTTAACATTACCAGCAATTTATTTAAGTTCAGTGAATGGGCATTCACTGTCAATGCTTGGCCATACTAGACAAAGTTCATGATATCAACTTTTATCTATCTTCATTTATTATACTTCCATGTTATTTACATTTTTGTAGCATAGAAATGACTTTTCAGATTTTTTTTTTTTTTTACATTAAAGGATTGAAAGCAATTGAATTAAGACTTTAGTGGTTAGGTGCTTCTGTTCCTTAATAACCATATCAGCTTTAAGCAGATGTTACCATCTGTTTTTAAAGCCTCTAGGAAAACTTCAGCTTGAGGTTTAAACCATAAGCAAAGGATGACTTATTTTTAAATTAAAGAGATGGAGTAACAGATGATATAGATAAAACCTCTTATACTTTACTAATGTTCTCCATCAAATGATTGTCAATCAGAATTGTTTAAAGAGATTCAACAATGAGAAAAATTTTAGTTATGTTTTATGCTTTTCATTTGCAATAGCTTGCCTTCAGACCTGATGGTTTTCAAAACCTTTATTTTCCATTTACTTATATTGCCATGCAAAATAGGGGAAATACACACACACACAAGAAAGTGATGATATGTTCAGTAAGAAAAAAAATACAATCTGTTTGAGAAATGATGGAAATACTCAAGAAAATGTACAAGCATCCTGGAGATGTACACAGGGATCAAATCAGGCAGATAAAAACAGAACAACATAGAAATCTGAAAGACAAGATATAAATAAAATACACAATAGAATATCTTATATATACTAGGTCATAGAATTTCAGAATTCTATTATAGAGTTTAGAAATTAGTAAATATTAATGTAAAATTAAGAACATGGCCCAATAAAGTCACAATTTGCTCCAAAAACAATCATTAAATGAATGTACCTCGTTTGGCATTGAAATTAAAATTAAACTAACATCATTAAATTATATTGAGAGAACAAAGATTGTTCTCACATGTTTTTTACTGTTTATTTTTTTAAATTTAATTTTTAATTTTGTTATTGAAGTATTATACCATTATGTTTCAGGTGTGCATCATTAAGAACCAAGATGTACATTTCTCCATTATTTTCACCACAAAATGTTCATTTATTTCTCCTTCCACATACAATTGTCCTCTTTTACAAATCAATTCCTCTTTTCACTTTTTCATGTTTTTATTGAGACACATAAAAGAGAGTAAAATTCAAGTTAACTATTGGAGGGATTCAATAGATAATGAATATAATAAAAGATAAATTAAGGAAATTTTTGTTTACCTTAGTTAAAAGAAGGTAAATAGTAGAAGGGAGGGAAATCAGGCCATTAAAGGACATCTCCATGCCCTATAAGGCTAGCATCAGGGCTTTGAATTCTTTTTTTTTTTTTATTTTTTTTATTCTTTTATTTTTTTTTTATTTTTTTTTTTTTTTATAAATTTTATTGTTATATTCCCCATACAATTGCAGCCCCCCATTCTGACCCCAATCCCTCCCCTCCCGCCCCCGCCCCCCTAAAAGTGTCTCTGGTTCATAGTTTTTTGTTGATTTTGATTTTCACTTTCTTATAGTTATTCATTTTCCTGGTCCCTTATTTAAGTTTTCTAGATTCCTGCTATGAGTGAGACCGCCCGGTATTTTTCTTTTTCTTTTTGGCTTATTTCACTGAGCATGATCCCTTCCAGCGCCATCCATGTTGCAGCAAATTGCATGTGTTTATCTTTTTTGAATGCTGAGTAATATTCCATGGTATATATGTACCACATCTTCTTGATCCAGTCATCTATTTTTGGGCATTTGGGTTGTTTCCAAAGCTTAGCTATTGTAAACAGTGCTGCTATAAACATAGGGGTGCAGGTGTTCTTTGGAATTGATGTTTCTGTGTCCTTTGGGTAAATACCTAGGAGTGGAATTGCTGGGTCATATGGAAGCTCTATGTTTAGTAGGTCCAGAAATCTCCACACAGCTTTCCACAGTGGTTGGACCAGTTTGCACTCCCACCAACAGTGCAGAAGAGTTCCTTTTTCTCCACACCCTCGCCAACATTTGTTGTTGCTAGTTTTTTTAATATGTGCCATTCTCACTGGTGTAAGATGGTATCTCATGGTAGTTTTGATTTGCATTTCCCTGATGACAAGTGATGTTGAACATTTTTTCATATGCCTGTTGGCCATTTGCATTTCCTCTTCAGAGAAGTTTCTTTTAAGCTCTTCTGCCCATTTTTTGACTGGATTATTTTCTTTGTTGTTGTTGAGACTCATCAGCTCTTTGCAGATTTTTGTGATCAGTCCTTTATCATTAGTGTTGGGTGCAAAAATGTTCTCCCAGTTGGTGGGGTTTCTCTTTGTTTTTGTTATTGTCTCTTTTGCTGTGCAAAAGCTCTTTAATTTGATATAGTCCCAGCTGTTTATCTTTGCTTTCACTATCACTGCTTTGGGTGATGTGTCTGTAAAGATGTCTTTGATGTGCAAATCACGTAGTGTTTCGCCTATATTTCCTTCTATATATTTTATGGTTTCAGGGCTTTGAATTCTTTCCAGTCATTTGTGTGTGTGTGTGTGTGTATATATATGTTTTAGCGCCAGAGTTTTCTGTTTGGAATGACAAATGTGCAGTGCTCTTCACAGAAGTCTTTTATCACTCACTCCCAATCCATCTTTACTAACTTGGCTTTATGTTCCATGTTAAACCCACAATCTTATTGGCTAAAATTACATAAATTATCCAGAATCGTGTCTGTATGTTACAGATAGATCATGATCTTACAGGTGACCTACAGTTGAAGCTTTTTCAATAATTACTCTTTTAATTAGCTCTTTGGTAATTAGAAGAACAGTCTGAGGTTAGTTTCATAGATACTGTAAATCATTCTGTCTTTAGAGTAGATGTCTGGAGAACAGTAAAGGCAGAACCTCAGATTGGAGAATTTTAACCTTCTCTTCCCTAACATATTTAATATCTTTACTAGCATCTTGTGTTGAAAGCTAATGATCTCTTCATATAAGATTCCAAACTCTATGTTTTTTCCCTAAATAATAAAAATATATAGAGTATGAAATGTAAGGCATTATATATTAAATATATATTTATAAATATATTTAAATTATTGATAACAATGTTATACTGCCAAGTTAGTATCTAACATCTGTAATACATAAATTCTGGGTATATAAAAGTTATTGCATTTTATCTTATTACCAGGAATGAGAAGATCAATAGTCCACAATGAAATCATTTTACTTATTTTTTTTAAAGGAGCAAATGTACTCTTACATGGTCGTTTAACTTATAAAAGTGTGTCCAACATTCTAATCAGTAAACTACAGTTGAAATTTATAGTGGGTGTCCGTAAAATTTTCCTGCTTGGAAATATCAGCAGTAGAATATGGTAGCTGTTATTTTCATACGTATCCCTTCACTCAGAGTCAAAATTGCTCATCATTTTTTACCTCCAATGAAACACTATCATTATTTGGTACTTTTATGCAGCCACTCCAGATTATTCTTACATCTTTATTTTTTACTGTTTATTAATTTCAGATGATTATGCTATTTTTCCTCCCCTACTTTGTAAAATATTTAGTAAAAAAATCTAACTTATTTCTTTATTGTAAACAAATACTGGCTGCATGACTAATTTATGAGTTAATCACCCCCCTTCTGAAATAATCTATGTCCCTAAGCTGGCATATATCATTTAATTTTCTGCAAATTTATATGAATTAATATTAAATAAACCCCTTGGATTCCACTTGATGCTCCCACATTGGCAGACATTGAAAATGAACCATAGGGAAGATATTTCCTTGAAGAAGATTCAAAGACAACGCCATTCTCATTTGACAGTCTTCAGGTTTCTTTCACATTCTCATTTTCTCTACTCTCCACAGAAATAAAGATTATTATTGTTAACCTTATTATTTTAAAGATTTATTTATTTATTTATTTATACAAGCACTGGGTATAGTCAGAAGCTCGGGAGGGTGAGAGAATTTACCAGAACAGGGAGCAGAGCAGGCAAACTGACAAAATACACTGCTGAAGGGAGCAGCAGGTGGCAGGAGAGGTCTGCATGGCATGTGGGGCCCTCCTCCGGTGGCCAGGGAGCAGCCAGGGATCCAACCAGCGCTGCAGAGGCTGTGGGCAGCCTCGCAACCCAGCGCTCAACCGCTGCGCCACCGGGGAGGCCCAACCTTATTTTTTTAAAAGAGAAAAAGGCCATTTTCCTTAGACATATTTAAAAATACAATTATTTTCAAGCATCCATTTACTCTGTAAAAGAGAGTACAAACTGATCCGCATTCCTTTGAATACTTTTCATTTTTTATTTAGCTAAATCTTTGTTCAAAGCAGTGACCATGCATGATTGGTTTTCTGTTTACTTTTAAATGATAACTATTTCTGATAATCTCTGTCCATATGAGAGTTTATCTAGGTTAAATTACAATCCAAGTAATTAAGAGACAATGTTTTGGAAATAATTAAAAGATAGCTCATGCTAATTCTGAAACAAAACCACTGAAGTCTAAACTGAGTAATAGTGTCTGGCTTTATAGCTAGATAAGGTGCTAATTATTTGAAGATTTAACAACATTAGATCCTGTCAAAGTCTTCAGTGGTTACAAAATCGTGTGAATACTAAGATAATAAAATCCTTTAGCTTTAGTAGATAGGTGCTCTAAAAAAAATATCGAGACTCAAATTGCAGTATTGAAACCAAAGAGTAAGTGTAATGCCGAATTCACATAAAGATAGGTTCTGTAAATTTCCCATGAGAGGTGATTCATTACTTTGAAGATGTCGATCAGACAGATGTTACATTGAGTTATTTCCTCTCGTTTTTTCCTCATTTATCCTTCACTTGCCAGTTAATGTGAGAAATACAGTTTTTATAGACTAATATTCCTGTCTAATGGTCATCTTTTTCTCTCCGTTCCTGAGATTTTGAACATGCATGTATATATTTTTGCAAAGAAATGATGACATAATTAAGTTTTGAATAGTAATGTTCTCTAAGTCATTATACAGTAAATAATCATCTAACATTATTCGAAACTGCATATATTTGCAAGTGAAACAGCTATATTTGAAATCTTGTCTATGGCACATCAACACATTGAGTGAATTATTTTGTGTTAACTCTCTATTTGTTTAGAATTTCAGTTTTTATTTCATTGTATTAAGGATATTTATCAGGTTTATTTATAATGTAGGCCTAGGATTTTTTTTTTTATTTTTCCATTAAAAGTGCTATTGAGGTATTTTTATGCAAAGGATTTTATCTTAGTTTTATATTTTTTAATTTATTTTTATTAGAAAAGTGGGGGTAGAGCAAAGGTGCAGATGTTGAGAGGATTCACCAGAGACAGAGTGGGGAGCAGAACAGGCGAATCTATTGAAATACACTGCTGAGGGGAACAGCGGGAGAGACAGGAGAGGGCTGCTGCTTCACATGAGTTACTCCCTGGCCTGGGATCAAACTCAAGTCATAGCAGTGATAACACAAAGACTTAACCCCTAGGGTACCAGGGAGACCCTTATCATATTTTTTATTTTTATTGAAATAACATTGTACTATAATGCTAAATAACTTTCAGTTGTGTGTAATACAAAAATCAACATAGTTGAGAGTCCTTCCACTACCAAAGCATCCATAATCTTCCACCACAGTTGACTTTGCTCTCCCCCCACTGTTTCCTCTCCCCCACCCCTTCTGGATGCCTCACATATATGGTCAGCTTTCAAGGGTTAATTTTAAAGTTTGTCTCTGTCTAATTCCTTGTTGATTTCTCAATATTTCACACATAAATACCTTATGCTTAATGTCTACAGGTGCTTGGTGGCGGGTATTGCATGAAAGCAGCACATAAAAGAGTGGGGGGATGGAATCTTACACCTCTAATACATAAACAGTGTTGTGAAGTAATGTTAGCGAAATTAGAAAAGGAAAATACATACAAAAGTACACTAAACCTGAAAAGTCATCAAGGAAGTGCAAATCAAATCCACAATGAGATGTCACCTCCCACCTGCTCAGATAGACCCTTTCAAAAAAGACCAGAAACAAGAAGTCCTGGCAGGTATATGGAGAAAATGACTTTTCTTACACTGATGTAGGGATGTAGACCAGTCCAGTCCCATGGGAACAGTATGGAGGTTTTTCAAAATATCAGAATCTACCATGTTCTAGAAGTTCCACTCCTAGGTGTCTGCACAAAAAATGCAAATATGCTACTTTGAAGGTCTATATGTACCTCCATGTTCATGGCAGTACTATTTCCAGCAGCCAAGTTATGGAACCAACCTAAGTGCCTATACTTCTCCAAGTCATACACAGTGTTGAAATCTAATATTACCTCAATAAAAATAAGATAATAAAAATTAGTAACAACAATATCTTCAGAATCCCCAAATATTTGGAAACAAATACCACACTTTAATAAGAAAGAATTCAAAAGAAAAACAAAGTTTTAACTGGATGAAATGAAAAAATAGAATTTGTGGGATGCTGCTAAAATAATATGCAAGGGTAGAAAAAACCTCTGAATGCTTATATTAGAAATGAAGGACAGTCTCAAACTAATCATGTCAGTTTCCACTTTAAGAATAAAATTAAGCCCAAGTAAAGCAGAAAAAAAGTAACAGCAAACACTGAAACAGAAATTTGTGTAATGATAAACAAAAATGATAGCAAAAGATGAAAGAAAAGCAAGCTCTTTTAGAAAATTGATCATATTGATCAAATTGTAGCCATATGTACTTATTTAAAAACACACAAAAAAAATACATAAATTTCCTATTTCAGAAGTGAGAGAAAGAAATATACCACTTTGTGACATTTTCTTCATTTCTACTGTGGATTCCATGGAATTAAACAAGTTGTTTTTAGTCACATTTCAAATATTCTTTTAAAAGTGTATTTAGGAAGTATATTTACAAACTGTAAAATAAAGGAAATACAACCAATATTTTAAAATACTTGAAGTTACCTTGTTTGGTTTTGTTTTACTACTTGTTCCTTCTATCATTTACTAGTATAATTTTAATTTATTGAGAATATAGTATTTTGGCAACAAAGTGATTCTATGTCTGTTAATAATTACCTTTCACATAAAAAGAAGGAAAAATACCATTTCAGAGTTTTACCATCATTACTACCTATATGTTAAGTCAAACTTACTGAATTTCTTCAGATGAATGGAACTGGTCACACATTAGAGAAAGGAAGGGTCTGGTTTAAACAGATGACTTTGAGTCCTCACTGATTCAGGAGGAACCATGGCAACTAACAAAAAGGGGGTGTTGCTTAGCAACTGGAAACATTAATGAAGAGATTTCCAAACTGTATCCAGACCAAAAAAAAAAAAAAAAAAAATGCTTTGGAAGAACTTCAGGACTTGGCATAAATGCACGCCAAAATTCATTTATGAAACATGCTGAGTACATAATTACAAATCTGGAAGGCATAACACTTTATAAGGAAAAGCTATCAAATAAGTGGTTTATCAGGCATTTCCTTTACAAATAATTTTACGTTCACAAAGGAATTTATGACAAAATATAATAAAAATATTAAAACCACAAAGGTTTTGCCTCAAGTTGAAATAGCAAGAAAAGCTAATTACAAAGTGTGTTGCAATTATATGCCATAATGCAATCTGATATTTAAGGTAAGGTACAGGATTTATCTGTTTGAGCTGAACCGCACTCGTTTATATACATGATACATGACTTTCCAGAGTATTCTCTCCTAAGCTATATTAGGCACCACCATTACAAACTGTCAATATCTTTACTGGATAAAATTATTCTCTCATTAGCATTTCCCCCTGAATTATGCCTTACAGTTAATCTTAAAAAAAAAAAAAAGGTTGATTCAAGAACTGTTTTAGGAGCTCATTTGTGAAAATGAAGCCCACTGGGTGTGTACTATTTTAATATCCTTGTATTTATGCCTTCCTGTGTGTAAATACAAAATTTACTAGAAAGTCCTTGTCAGGTTTGACACAAGAATAAATTTATAACATTCTCTATTTTAACATGTTTCTCTTATATGTTTATCAATGTATTAACAGTGACTTTATAATAATTATCACATCATTATCTTCATATCTTGAAAATTATTCTTCAATGATTTAGAGGTACTAATAAAGCACCAACATTTTACCAGCTACATTGGCAAACATTAAGCATATATTGTAAAGGAAAATCCTCCTGTGTTTCTCCTCAACTCTGGCACAACACTTCTGTGGTCTTGTCCCCAATGTGTGGTGGTTTCTCACACCGCAAGGCATTTGGTAATACCAGCTTGGAGGGGAATAAGGGTGATCAAATTTAACTCAATTATGATATTATCACCCTGAGTGTTACATAGTTCCCACCGGCTAAGGCCTCAGTCCCAAAGTAGGCCTGTAGCTTTAGCAATCAGTAACAAGCCCAGGTTGTTACCTGTGCTTCCGACACACAGGTTATACTAGGGAGCTCCCATCACCTCCTCCTCAGACAGGAGCTTCCAGAACTTGGGAAAACAATTACTTACGAGATAACTGTAGTGGCAGGAATGGCACAGTGCAGGTTTTCTATGATCCGAGCAGACAGGGTAAAGGAGGAGAGAGTCCTGGAGCCCTCAGTTTGGCTTGTCAAGCTTTTATTGGGATTTTACTGGGTACACAGCAGGCAGTAGTGCCAGGGGACTAGCGGGCCTCCCAGCCCCCAGCAAGTCTTCACTCTATCTGGGCTCTCCAGCCTTCTCCGGAGGTCTCTGCTTCTCTTTTCCTCACTTTCTCTCTGCTTCTCTGATCTACTGGCGTCCCAGTGACGCTGCCCTTATAAGGCCCGTCTCTCAGCCCAGGTGTGCCCACTTACTCATGCCCACACTCCACTCCAGGTGCCCGCCATCAGTCATGCATGCAAGGATCCATCATCAATCCTAATGGCAGGAGGACAGAAACCCCTGATACTTTACTTACTCTACAATAACTTTTTATTTATTTTTTTTAAAGGATGTAACTCAGTAGCAGTTATAAAGAAGAGATGTCTAGGGTATGGGACACAGGATGTAAAGGGGTGCTTTCACGCCAGTCACCTAGAATCTCCAGCGATACTGGAGACTCCACAGTGGGGTGTGATTGAGTAAATCATCTGCCATTGGCTGATGGCTCAACTTCCAGTCTCTCACCCTCCCTGGAGTTTGCAAATGTAGGGCTGAAGGTCCCAACCCTCTCATCATGTGGAAGATATCCTTCCCCGCCCTTATCCTTAGCAACTTCCCAGTAATTATCTCATTAACAAAACTCAGATGGGGTTGAAAGGACTTTTAGGGCTAATACTCACCTTTATCAGTTTTCTTGCTTTGGGAATTGCAAGGGCATTAAAAGTCATTGAGGAGGGCCTCCCCGGGGCGCAGCGGTTGAGCGCTGGGTTGTGAAGCTGCCCGCAGCTTCTGTGGCGCCAGTTCGATCCCCGGCCGTTCCCCGGCCACCGGAGGAGGGTCCCACATGGCGCGCAGACCTCTCCTGTCGCCCGCTGCTCCCCTCAGCAGTGTATTTTGTCAGTCTGCCTGCTCTGCTCCCCACTCTGGCTCTGGTGAATTCTCTCACCCTCCCATGCTTCTGACTGTACCCAGTGCATGTATAAACAAACAAACAAATAAATAAATAACACATGCCTCTAAAAAAAAAAAAATGTCATTGAGGAACAGGATAAAGAGTAGATATGTATTTCCTATTATAGATTATATTATCATATACATGTTGCTAAGCCTCACAAAATACCTGCAAATCCTTTGATGTCTGCAATTTAAGATGAGACAATGGAGACTGAAGGGTTAAACAACATGATATCATTACCTTGCCGTTCATAAACATTGGTCTCTAAATCTAAATTATGGTTCAAAACTCACCTCTGTGCAGTCTTGTTCAAGTAATTAAATCTCTCTGCTACTTCATTTCTTCATTTTAAAATATGCCTAAGAGTACTTCCTACTGTTAAATTAATTACACAAAGAAGTCATTACACGGATATGCCTCTGATGTTAGGGTAGCCTACATAAGTAATATCACATCTAAGCACTTAAATGCCTCAAGGTTACAAAGTTGAAACCTAAGGATAACCAATCCAAAGCAGCCAACTGGTCTTTAAGCTATAGCCACTAAGTATTACCCTCACTTGGTTTCTGCCTTTCCCTATAAAGGTCTCTCCCCAGCTTCTATCAGTTGAGTATTACCAGCTGGCTTGATTTTGGTGGTGTACAATTCAAATGCTCAAACTCTTATTAAAAAAAAATAAGCTTCAACTTGCCTTTAACACTGTATCAGGTTGTCAGAGCTTAAAATGCATGAAAATAAAATAGATTATGAGAACTGAATGAATAAATGCATTGATACATGACATTCCCAATGTTAGTGCATCAATGAGCATTGTTCATTTTGTTGCTTTGTATATTGATGTCATTTGTGTTATTCTTGAATAAGCATAAAAAAAGAAGAAGAAATACCATTTCAGAGTTTTACCATCATTACTACCATATGCTAAGTCAATCTTAACTTACTAAATTTCTCTGGATGAATAGAACAGGTCACACATTAGAGAAAGGAGGTGTTCTAGTTTAAAGGGGTGGTTATTGTTTTTTTTATACAGTTCTGGTTAGCCCTAAAACTACTGATTTAATATAAGTAATTCAAGATATGTTATCTCACCAAAGGAATACATTTTTAACATTAAAAATATTTTAAAGATGCATTTGTTTAGTTGTGCATTATTGAGAATCGACATGAGTATATACTACATAATGTTTACCACTTGAAGTCCAGTTCTATCCTGTCCCTTTCATAATGTTATGATGCATACTTCAGTAAAAAAATCATTAGTTCAAAAAATTCTTTAAAATTTTATTTATTGAATGTTCCAGACATTATGTGATGTATTTTTTACCATTTCATCCCCTGTTCCATATCCCCCCAAAAAAGTAATTAAAATTATTAATTCCTCATAAATTACTATAAATGTATATCCAAGAAAGTGGTTTCACATATGTATTGCTTTTCTGCTGCAGCACAACTGGGTGCCACAAACTTAAAAGAATCAAGCGTGCCATTCACTCTCTCTGGTAAGGTCAGTATCAGCTGCCCTGAGATCCTCCCTAGGGTTTCAAGGGCTGAATCAAAGCACTGTCAGAGCAGGTACAGTTCTAGAGAAGAAACTGCTTCCAAGATCATTTAGATTTTTAGCAGAATTCACTATTTTGTGGCTGTGAGTCTGAGTCTGAAGTACCCTCTTCTTTTTTTGTTTGTTTTTGTTTTTGCCAGCTGTCATCTGGAGGTCATTCTCCAGTCCTAGAGGCTGTCTCTGTCTCTTCTCACAAAGTCCTCTCCACCTAAATGTCAGAAACGATGCATCCTTCTCATGCTACACTCTCTCACCAGCCAGAGAAAACTCTCTACTTTAAAGGAATGCATGATTAGATTAGGCCCATCCTGATAATCTCCTTGCTTTAAAATAACCTATGAATAATCCTTTACCACTGCAAGACAATTTTTGCCACATTAGTTATATAATCATGGGATGATATTTATTTTTTATAAACTCTACCCACATTTATAAGGGAGGTTATAGAGAGAAGGGAATTATTGCAATTCTGCTGTCCTACCTACTCCTAAATCTCTGACACCACAAGACATCATATACACCATGTAATAATGCAGGACCAGATCCCATGTGGTCCTATTATTTGTCTAAATGAATATTAGGAAGAAAGACATTAGAAGAATCTATGTATCAGGATATGTAACTAGATGGGAAAAATATAAAAGAACCAATCCCTGCATTCCATGCTTTTTTTTTTTTTTAATTTCAAACACTCCCATACTTTGAGAATGCTACTAAGTATACAAATTAGCAGATATTTTGGCTCCAGATTTAACATCTAAATACATCATCGGACACTATAAGATACATATTTCAGAACTCTCTTTTTTCTGAGTTGTACAAAACCTATTCAGTTATAAAAATCAATTTACAATTACTTACTGTGCTCAATATAAACAAAGAACCCATTTCATTATTCCTCTTAATTTCATCTTTTCAATAATATGTTACTATTATATAGGAAAATAAATTTTTTACCATTTCTTACTTTCAGGTAATTATTATTTCTTCAAATAATTATTACAATCACTATCTGAATAAACAGCACTGACATATAAAAACAAAAATTAGTAACACTGATTACAATGTGTAAAAGTTGGTGATGATTCTCTTAGAACATCAACTGTACTGGAGAAGTGTTGACCTGATATAAGTATTTGTCACCAGCACATACAACACTGCCTGTAGCCCATGAATCATCAAAATAAGTTTTAAAGTAATAAACTTCATTAAATAAAATTGGTTTATTTTATAAACTAATAAATCAATCTAAATGATCATCAAATTAATATAGCTCTATTGCTTATTTCTTCATCTCAGTGTAATAACTTTGACTGTATCTTTTGGTGTACTCTTATTACAAATAAAATCTAATTCCTTCAAGATGTATTGTCAAATGCCAATATAATGCTTATTATTTATCTGTGAAATAAATAGAAATAAATACATCCTGTGCATTAAGCATCAATATACAGATTTTTCATATTTTCTTGTTTTAATTTTTAATTCTACATCTTTATTGTAAGTTATTACACTAGAATTATACTGAATGAATAAGGCAAAACTTAAAACAACTTAGTCAAATATTCTGCCATTGAGAACTTTACAGTTTTTGAGTTGGGCAGGAAGCAGGAAGTCCAGGTAGGAGACAACTAGTTGTTTATCAGATTATGGTGATAAACACAAGCGAGATAGCTGGAGATGTGCTAGGAAGTGGCTAAATTCATTTTTGGCAAATTGAATGTTTAAGAATGAATTCAAGGAAGACTCTAACTGGAAAAATAGAGTTGATATCAAACGGAATATAAATGGCTGCAAGTGCAAAAAATTTAGGACAGGCGATTAAAGTTCTAGCTTGGACATGTTAAATTAGAAAAATGTTTTATATATATAAGAATTCAGGGAAGAATTTAGGAGAAAAGTTTGTGCTGAAGACATAAATATGGAAGTCAGTTTTGAATAAAAACAAATTTTAGATGTGGAAGTGCATCAGTCCAGGAGTATGTATTGTCAAGAAACAAACAACACAAAGACATAGAATATGTGACATTAAGAAATATGGGAGAAGAGAAATAACCGATAGATTAGACTTTGAATAAACAGTCAGTGAAGTGGGTGGGGACTCATATTATTTGTCATCTTAGTATTAAATTTTATTAAGAAATGATTGACAACCATTATTGTCGGGTTAAATAAAATGAAAATTTAGATTTGACCCTTTAGAAGAACAACACAAATTCTATTTTGAGGACCTTGATAAAAGGAAATTAGATTGTTTGGTGAGGAATAGTATTTATCTAGAAAATAGGAAAAGAAAAAAAGGAAGCAAGTATTGTTTGAATGGAGAAATTTTGTTTGAAAGGAGGGAAGCAAAATGTGATAGCTGAGGATCAGGAAAATATTTCTCTTCCTACTACTCCTATTTACCTTTAAATTTTGAAGAAACATCTATTTTGTAGCAATAGAATGATTTGATAGAATGAAAACAAGTAAGAATACATAAGAAAGAACTGAATTACTGGAGTTATATTCTAAATTAGGAAAAAAAGGAAACAAAATTGTGTTTGCGCTTTGACATTATCTGTAAAGAGGATCATCAATGGTTCACATGTAACCACAGATGGTAAAACAGATAATATAAATGACAAATTCAAAGATTCATTGATAGGGAAGAAGAGTCTACAGAAGTTCTCTTTCAAGTATTTCAAGTATGGTTTTAAGTTTAAAGAAAGGACAGAACAATAATGGTGGACTCATGGTGCTATGAGTGTCAGGTACCAGCTTGACTCGATACCAGCCAGCGAAGTTTAATCCCTGCAAATGAAGGTAATGGATGGGAGACATAGGAATGAAAGAATTGTCAAAAATAATAGGAATATTACTGGAAAATAAAGATTACAGTCAATATGCCTGAAAACAATGAAGCCACTCTTGAAGTTCTAGTGTGTTTTTTCAATATTCAAAAAAAACCTGACTGATGCTGTTGCAAAAACAAACAAACAAACAAACAAACAAACAAACAAAAAAAAAAAACAGAGGTGATGCTGTGATTTTTCCAAGGAGATGGAATGGCGTAAGAAAAGCAAACAAGGGGCCTCCCTGGTGGCGCAAGGGGTGAAGCACCACAATATGAAACAATTCTCAGCCTCTGCAGCATGAGTTTGATCCCTGGCCAGGGAGCTACCCACATGGCGAAGCAGACCTCTCCTGTCTTGCCCGCTGCTCCCCTCAGCAGTATATTTCAGTCGATCTGCCTGTTCTGTTTCCCGGTTCCCCACTCTGTCTCTGATGAATTCTCTCACCCCCACCCCCGCATCTCTGGTCTGTACCCCAGCTCTTGCATGCATGCATGAATAAATAAAATATTTAATAAAAAATAAAAGAAAAACAAACAATGAGACAAAAAAAAAATGACTACAGTGAATGACCATGGAATTTGACGTGGGTAAGGAGATTCAATATAATCTCACAGAACTGTGAAAGAGGAAAAAGTTGGTTTCATCAATGTGCTGAAGCTTCCAGACCAAAAAATGTCTGGGACCGTAACAGCAGAGAGAGTGAGTTTGCAAAGAATTAGAAACAAGGGCTTCCTTTTGCAATCAATGTGAACAGGCATGGCAGGCAAAGGAATCATGGTGGTGCTGTGAGTGTCAGGTACCAGATTGACTTAATACCACCCAGGGGAGTTTAATCCCTGCAAATGAAGGCAGGGAGTGGTTTTGGAATGACTAAAGTGATTATTTTTGACAGGTATCAAAGTACAACAGATTGACCAGAACTATGCAGGACACTGATGATAGTGTTAGGTCTTTGCTACTGCAAATCTTCAAGTAGAAAGAATGAGAAGGATCTGGCTAACCTCAGTAGGGGATGAGATGATAACTCAGACTACTCAAGTCCTCTCTTGGCTTTAGGATTGTTGGTGAGAGTTTATGGAATATATGATTAATTACTGAGGGTAAGAATATAGTTAAAATTGTACCCTGCCTGGGTCCCTCTCTCCTGTACTGCAAAATTTATTTGGTCTTTCATTACTCATCAGTATTTGGTCTTAATAAAATGTGATCTTTTATTTTTCCTAAACTTAAAAATTAATATTTTTGGAGTAAGCAATATCTGTGTTAGAATAATTATTGTGTCATATTAGCCCCCAATTTTACCCATTTTTTGTATTATCATTACCTCTTCTTCCCACTTTTCTCTTTTATTCTCTCAAACATCTTAAAATGTTTAGAAAGAATGAGAAATCTTCTGTTGATAAAATGTCTAAATTGCGATTTTGCTATTTCAACTTACTGATAATTGAAAGCACTTGAGACCTACTTAAAAAAATCACATGTATGTTTTGATAGGACTGACATTGATTCCTCTTTCTTCAAGGTACATAACTAGTGCTCTCACCATACCTTGGGTAACTTATCAAATATTACACTGCATATAGTTGTTATTAGAGTGAGAATAAAAGTGACACTTATTTATTCCATAAAATTTTAAAGTATAATATTCATGCACATGTTCCAGTACTAGTTTCATTAGAATGGTAAAATTACTAGCCAGAAATTGAAGTGGAGAAATGATGACATCAAGAGTGAGCTATCCTAGGGAGAGAATTAATGTCAAAATAATTACATGGTTCACAGTCAAGGCTATATGGTTATTAGCAACTCTAGAGAAGCTAATTAAGTAACTCAAAAATTGTGTTTAAGCCAGTTAAGTCAGAGTGTTTCTATGGCTGCTGAACAAATAGGTAATACCTAAGAGCTGGGAATGTACTCATTAATCAAAGGAACTGAAAATTATATCACACTGATTAAAACCACATGCAGTAAAAATGCCTATTTAGTTTTCTTTTTTTTTTTTAATTAGATCTTAGAAAAAGCTGAACTGTTACTAACTTATTTCACTCCTACAATCAGATTTTTTTTTATTATTTCTTCTTTTTATTATTTTTGATAATTACCTCATTTTCTTCAAATTCACTGTCCCTCTTTTTTATCAATATTAATCGCCAGATTTTAAATTAGAAAGAAAAATTACACTTCTTTAAAATATACACCTACCTTCTTGTATGACAACTAAAACAAGAAAAAAATAACGTGCAATGAGTTACCCTTAACAGAAGAGCTAGCATACAGTGTTTATGCTCTAGTTATGTTTAAATAAATTTGCCCTTGAGTATGCCAAACACTTTATTTAGACAATTAAAAAAAAAAAAAAGGAAAGGAAATATCTATTTGTGTAATAGGACAGACTCATGTGCTTTCAGAAAAAAAAAAAAAAAAGAATTCAGTTTGTGAAAGGTGAAAAGGAGATTAAGAATGTAAACACAACATCAGCATAAGATTTAAAAACTTAGTATTCATTGCAGTCCATTAATGTTGCTGCCTTAATGACTGGAGTTTAGAATTCTCAAATGTGAATTCTTTTAAAGATCCATTTATATACACATACAAGTGCCGGGGTACAGGCAGAGATGTTCGGGGTGAGAGGATTCAACAGAGATAGTATGGGGAACAGAACAGGCAGATCTATTGAAATACACTGCTGAGGGAAGCAGCGGAGGAGTCAGGAGAGGTCTGCTGTGCCATGCAGGTAGCTCACTGGCCGGGGATCAAACTCCTGCTGCAGTAGCTGCAGATAGCTTCATGGGTTGCGTCTTAACCCCTTGCACCACCACGGAGGCCCTCAAATTTTTTAGGAAGATTCTCCTCAGGTTCTCATGAAAAAAATACTACCGATATATTAACTTGTGAAATATTTTCAAACTCCACATCCCACAACTGTCATCCAATGCATAAACAATAGTAAACAGTCAAAGAAATATTTGTTTTCAAAAATATTTAAAATATTTTTAATTAAGTAAGTCAAACTCTTTAACTTTTTGAATTCAAATAAACATTTTGGAATTTGTATTTTCAGGTTGAACTTAACATTAAAGAAATTAGATGACGGAGTGCATGTCTCTTAAAATGATAAAATGCGTGGTGTAGATTCCATACTATATATAACCGAGAAAGCCTACCCTAAGACCATAAAGGGATATTTTGCCATGTTTAATGTTTCTTGTTGACCTTTTGAATATGTATATTTTAAGTATATGCAAACCAGACAATGTACTCTAAAATTTATCCTAAATTTTTAGTGTTCTTCCATAGCTAAATATCTTTATTTTCACAGAGTTTAGTGAAAAGTATTACTGCCTATACCTAAAAATACTAATACAAAAGTGTATGGGGACGGTAATTTAACATGCATTTTAATGACTCCTAATTCTGAGGTTGTGCTAGTCTGCAGAGGATAGAAATTGAAGATGATCGGATCTGATGCCCTTTTTAACTTAGTCTTGACTTTTAAAATTATTAGATATTTGACATTGAACAAGTTACTCAAGTTTTGTTAATATCTATATTTCATCTCTAAAGTGGGGATGATACTATTTACTTTAATGAGCTATCTTAACAATTGGAGATATTTTATTTTGAACAACTAACTACATAGAAGACACAGAAGGGAATTAAGCGATTCCTAGACATTCGGAATTTCCTTCAATGATTTTATACCTGGGCAACATACTAGAAGCATCTGGAGAGCTATAAAAATGTTAAAACAACACAATACTCAAAGCTGAATCTCTGTGAGGGACCAGAATGTTGGCATCTATTTAAAACATCTTCAGTGATTATAAATAAATGACAATCATATTTGGGAATCATGGATTAAATGCAAAGCAAATTGGATTGTCCCTACATTGCCCTGCTCTAAACCATCCGTTGTGATAACTATACAACAAATTCAGTATTAACCACCCTTAACAAGGCCAACAAAAATAACATAGTGAGCAAATAGTAAGAGCCATCAGAGCATGCTTAGGAAAAACGACTAAATAAAGATTTAGGAGAAATTAAGGTGATTATTTTTTTTTTCAATTGAAAGGAGAGTAACAGCAAAGAAGCAGTTTTCCAAAGGAAAATTGAGACTTTATAATATAAGTATGTTCTTTTCATATATTTATAAAATTCTCATGAAAATAAAAAGGCAAATTCTAAGGTCAAATG
Organism: Talpa europaea; assembly: GCF_964194135.1. Taxonomy (NCBI): domain Eukaryota; kingdom Metazoa; phylum Chordata; class Mammalia; order Eulipotyphla; family Talpidae; genus Talpa; species Talpa europaea. The sequence continues at coordinate 12,382,678 of NC_140071.1, read as the reverse complement.
GTCTCACTCATAGCAGGAATTTAGAAAACCTAAATAAGAGACCAGGAAAAAAGACTAATCAATACAAAGTAAGAAGCAACAAGCAACTATAAACCAGAGACACACTGGCGGGTAGGGAGAGAGGGGCAGGGAAAGGAAGGACTAGAGTCAAATAAGGGGGGAGGTGCAACTGTATGGGGAATATAATCGAAATGAAAATGCATACATTGTGCAAAGATGAAAAAAGATGTAAGAATTATGTAAAATAAAATATTTAAATAAAAAATAAATAATAAATAAATAAATAAAAAGTGAAAAAAATTTCCAAAGTTACATCAAGTGATGCAAAAAAAAAAATGTAATTACATATGCAGATGGATACTTTTGCATGTAATCTGTAATTTACTATTGTTTAATTTGAAGGTTAGTTAAATTATCTCCTTTACCCATAGAGTTTTAGGATGGTGTATTTTTCATCATTTGAAATGTTCTAAAGTTATTCACTTGCATTTGCTTGGGGATTTAAAAACTGACTTTAAGTCAATACATATTGATTACAGGTGAATCCCATATAACTATGACAGTTTTCATAGCTTTTATAAAGTGAAAATAAGCTTGTTTATGAATTTTTCATTTATGATTTCTGTCAAAAATTATAAATTATTGAACTGATATAAAACAATGTATAAATTCATTATAATGCAAATATTTTTTTAGAAAAAAGAATACTGCATATCTGTTCTTCAAAATATTTCTAAAAAACACATATAGACAGGGCCTCCCCTGGTGGCGCAGCGGTTGAGCGCTGGGTTGCGAAGCTGCCCGTGGCCTCTGCAGTACCGGTTTGATCCCCGGCTGCTCCCCGGCCACCAGAGGAGGGTCCCACATGGCGCGCAGACCTCTCCTGCCGCCCGCTGCTCCCCTCAGCAGTGTACTTCGGTCCTTCTGCCTGCTCTGCTCCCCGCTCTGGCTCTGGTGAATTCTCTCACCCTCCCGCGCTTCTGACTGTACCCAGTGCTTGTATAAATAAATAAACAAATCTTTAAAAAAAATAAATAAAACACAGACAGTTATTTACACAAAAATACAGTATAACTTTATTTTGCAATTTTAAGAATGATCTGATTCCCTTTTCTTTATTTTACAATATATAGAAATATATATTAGAGGATGAAATACTTGTTTTGTATAACATTTTCTCTAGAAGTAGATTAATACTGCACACATTTTTGCATGCATGAATTTTATTTTAAATCTAACCCCAGAGGTGAGATTTTCCTTATAATTTCTCTTCTAACATTCTATTGATAGAAAATAATTAAAGCTTATTTTCAAGAGAACCCTCTAGTTTGCTGGACCAATCATTTATTAAATAGCACCCTGTGAACTTAAAAATCAACACATTTCTTTGAATGCTTTTTTCCAGGGAAGAATTAGATTTTTCATGAAAAGGCTATAGCCCATTAATGCTTCAGTTTGCAGGTGTGATTTAAAATACTCATTTCTTGAAACTCTTTCCTCTGTGTCTGAAGGTGATCCATTTCCTATTTCTCTCTAATTCTCTAACTCTCTCTCTCTTCTCTCTCTCTCTCTCTCTCTCTCTCTCTCTCTCTCTCTCTCTCTCTCAATCTGACACCTGCTTGAGGGCATGGGTAAAATAATCTGAATTGATTTATTCATTGTTTAGGTTCCATGCTGGAGGTATTCACAATTAAATCTGTTTTCCTTCCTAAGACCCTATTCCATCCCCCATGTTGCTTTCCACTTCACTTCTGCCCCTAAATATCTTGAACTTCCTAAGTCCATCAGTTATTCCAAAGTGGCTTTTCTTTCCCTTTGCTCTTTCTTTTAAAAATATTTATTTATTTCTGCATACAAGAACTGGGGTACAGGCTAGAAGTGAGGGGGTGAGAGGATTCACCAATTCAGAGTAGGGAGCAGAACAGGTATATCAACTGAAATACACTGCTAAGAAGAGTAGGAGGCAAAACAGGAGAGGTTTGATGCACCATGTGGGTTGCTCCCTGGCCGGCCAGGGATCGAACTCGTGCTGCAGAGGTTGCAGATTGCTTCACAGTGCTGTGCTTAACCCCTTGGGCCACCAAGAAGGCCCTACTTCCTTTTATTCTTAAGGAAAGAAAGAGAAAACATGCATTTCACCACTAGATATGCTTCTCACCAGTGAGATTTTTTCCTGAATTTGTGGTGTGGTTTCTTCTGTATGAGATCACATAGGAATGTGCCCAATTTCTTCTGCATTTGCTCATGTTCAGTTATTTTTTTGTTTTCTATTTTTAATTTCACCTTACTTAAATAACAATGCTTGCTATGTTCCACAGCTGTTTACTTTGTAAGGACTTTGCTAATATCGATGATCTAAAGTTTATACAAACTTGATGAGGAAGGTACTATGATAAACCCAATTTTCAGATAATTACATTGAGGAGAAAGGAGAATGGGCTAAGAGACAAGTTCCACTGCAGTAAGTTGAAAGGGCATTTTCCATATTCCAGGCTCTAGACTGCTCTTAACTATGCTGACACTTCCCCTTTAATTAATTAGTAATCCTCAAAAAAATTCGGAAACATAACCTCATTCTACTCTTACTACAAAATTATCTGACATTGTGAAGGGGTGAAATAAAGCTAGGAAGAAAAGAGTTTGCACAGGGATCAGTGATGTGATTATGGAACAGCATGAGGGTGTTCCACGGCTAGGGAAGCAGAGGCCCTAGGGAAGCAGTGAGGCCCAATAGCCTAGTGGCGGAGGAAGTCACAGGCCAAAATCTGAACAGCAAACCAACTAGATTTTCTTATAAATAGAGCACAAATAAACAGAAAAAAAAAAAACTAATATTGAATTTGCTGTAATGTTAATGGACTAGTCACAAATCATTCCAGAAGCATAGGTTGGTATTCACGGGAAATAGTTAATTGTGGTCCTTAAAACCCTAGAACAGGGCCTCCCCTACTGGTGCAGTGGTTGAGCACCTGGCTGCGAGGCTGCCTGCAGCCTCTGCAGCACCGGTTGTATCCTTAGCCGCCAGCGAGGGTCCCACATGGCGTGACAGACCTCTCCTGCCGTGCCCGCTGTGCCCCTCAGCAGTGTATTTCATCAGTCTGACTGTTCTGCTCCCTGTTCTGGCTCTGGTGAATTCTCTCACCCTCCCATACTTCTGACTGTACCCAGTGCTTGTATAAATAAATAAATAAATAAATAAATAAATAAATGAATGAATAAATAAATAAACAAACAAACAAGCAAATAAATAAATGAATGAATGAATGAATGAATGAATGAATGAATCTTTAAAAAACAAAAAAACAAAACCTTAGAACAGCCTGAGTGAGTGTTTACAGATTCCTTAGATAGTATTTATATCACTGTATTATGACCTTTACTACATCCATACTAGTTCAGCCCGGAGACATCTGTTGTACATATGACCTCTTCATTGTAGATCAGAGTTGCTGAGAATTGTTCTTCATTGTTTATAACAATATTGCTTTAAGCATTTCACAAAGAATCTCACTAATATGAAAATATATACATATGTGTGTGTATATACAAAGTTTTATATATATAACTTGAAATAGCCACATAATCTATTCTGATTATGACACATTCTTTGACTTTCTTAGGAACAGAAACATTAAATTGCATGTATTTTAAGTCACAACGGAAAGAACAGGATATGCGTAATGCTAAACTGCATGATATTCCCAATAAATCTCTCATTTTGGGAGAAGTAATTATTAATGCTCTTCTGAACTTTTGGTACCTGCTATTAACCCAGTGGGAAATTTTAAATTGTAACTTACCCTGAAGTCAACCACTCATAGAAATGAATGTATTCCTCCTTCTAACAGGAATAATAACATTCTTCTATTCCTTCTTTTGAACTAAAGGGGCTGAACATTGCATATAAATAGTATATGTATTGTTTTCATTTAAGTATTCTTTTTTTGCTGTATTATTTTATTTAAGCTAGTGTAAAGTAAAAGAAAAGTAGTAGGTATAATGTTTTCATTTTAATTGTTGTTATTTTGTACTTGTACCGAATGTAGATTAGGTACATTAAAGGAATAAGTATTTGTAATCTTTTACTTAGAACATTTACAAAAAAAAATACCTTTGTGTCTGTTTTCATATAATACTCATTGTCTACATATTTCATCTTTTCTCTAGCCTAACTTTGCGGATGACAATAACTGAATACTCTAGAAAATTACAACTATACAAGTCAGGCTTTTTAGTAATGTTTTCAAATGTATGTTTATATCACTTTCTCACTGTAGATATAGGCATAGGTCAAGGAGCTATAGTTTAAAGAAAACTGCACCTAGAACATCAGAAAATATCAAGTAACTTCTGATTAAACAAAATTGCTTTTGAATCTCAGTTTTGTGCACAAGTCGGTGGGCACTCTGCATCCACAACTAAACTGCAGTGTTCCAAAGCACACGGTCAAGTGAGCATTACAGGACCATGTAAAGTAATTAACTAAATAGTTATACCAATAAATATGTATTTAACATGGATGCTGTGCGGTGGGTGAGTGAGGGATTTGCATCATCCTGGGAAGAATCAAAGTGTCAAGGTCCAAAGGAGATTCAAGTTCTTAATCTGGAAATTGTAACGTATAGTTGGTATTAGAAAGGACCTTGCATTTTGGCATTTTATGAAATAAATGCCCAAGAGAATTGCTATTTACTTCAATATCTCATTTTTCTATCCGTTTTTTTTCTTTAATTTGTTCATAGGGATAAATCTTTCTCAAGGAATTTTGTATTTAAAGTGAATGCCAATTTCTGATTTATTTATGATAATGTTCACAAAACAATATGCCTCACATATTCAAATGGGAGAGATTTCTCTGAAAGCACATACTAGGCCATAAAAACATTTTTTAACATGAAAATGTTTCAGCCTTATTTAATCAATATTGTGAAATATGTTTCATGGCAACTCTGGGAAAATATTCCCATGTTTCATAGGCACTTGTAAGGAAGTAATAAATATGCTTAGAACAATATAAGACATCGTGAGAGCTCAATGCATACTTGTTGAGTACTGACTAAATAAAATATACCCTTTCTCATGAGGATGCAGTTGCTAAACAGATATTGAAAACATTCTAATTGAAATAATTCTAAAAATGTCCTGAATTGGTGAAATTCAACTTTATAAGCAGGAAACTTCATCAGAGATTCATAACAGCAAGTTAAATATATAAAACATACCACACCACTATATGGTGGCAGTAAAATAAAGTTTTACTATAACGATTTTATTAAGAAAAAGCTGACATTCAAATTATTTTTCGATTGTTATTATTATACAAATGTAAACATGGGGTCATTGAATGTTTTTATTCTGGTTTTATGTGATATTTTTCATCCATTTGATGAAATCCCAAACTCATGTTGAAAATAAGGTGCTAAAAATTACAACTTTCACTTTTAACATTATTCACAATCACTAAATGAAAGTAAAATAATACATGCAGAATCATGAAATGGTAGAACATGCATATAAGTGATGTATATATATTACCACTATTTAGAAAATTTAAATCCACTTTATTGATGTATAATTTCTACAACCACATTCATACTAAGCATATTTTTAAGATGAGTAGTGATAAATGTTTATATAGAAAGCATTTTTTTGAATCCCCAAAGGTTTCTTCATGCTCTTTTCTCTAATACCAGGTAATGACTAATTTACTTTCTGAAGCAATAGGTTACATTTATTTTCCACAATATCAACCACATGGAATTATACAGCACATGGCTTTATGCCTGACTTGCTTTACCCAGCATAATGTGTCATACATGTTATCAAATGTCAGTAGTGCCTTTTGATTACTTAATACCATTCCAATTGATTGTATTTATGATAAGGTATCCCTATGTATCCATTCTACCAGATTTTAGTTCCTCTGAATAGTGCTGTTATAAACTTTCATCTGAGTGCAAGACAAGCATCTTTCTCCCCTCAGTCAAGGGTGTGTGTCTGTACATCATTTAGCTTTCCCCTCACCAGGATCACTTATAAAATGGCAGCACTGCACCACGGTTAGTAGTTCTGTTCCACACTACAGCCCCCAGGTGCATTTCTTTCCACTCACTTATTTAATGAAACGTGAACCTCCTCAGTGTCCCTTCTGGTGTGATCCATGCTGGTTTCTGATATCAAAAAGATGTTCCAGTTTCTTCCCGAGCCATATGGCCATCTTATGCAAAAAGGCTTAGTGCCCTTCTGTATAACTTTCAGATTGTCATCCCAGGAGGGAAGCAAGGAATGTTCTCTGATGCTAACTTAGTTCAATCTCTGAGTTCTATAGATTCAGACTTGCTGAAAATTGAGAACTCTATATTTTTGTAATCAGTATATCTGCTCTGATATTATCAATATATTATCAAGTTAACATGAAAGCTGATCAATACACCACCATAGTAAAGGGCTATGAATAAGCTAGTGAAGAAATATTTTACTCTTACCACTCTGGGTGATGGAATAAAATTATTAATAATATAATACTAAACAACCACACAACCACCGTACTAACAGGGGAAACGGATGATTCTATCAATTGTTTAGAGTGCTATACAAAGAAATTTTAGAAGTTAAGTTTAGGGCCTCCCTGGTGGTGCAAGGGGTTAAGTCTCAGCACTATGAAGCTATCCATAGCCACTGCAAAACGAGTTCGATCCCCAGACAGGGAGCTAATCCATATGGCACAGCAGACCATTCCTGTCTCACCCGCTGCTTCCCTCAGCAGTGTATTTCAGTAGATCTGCCTGTTCTGCTCCCCACCCTGTCTCTGGTGAATCTTCTCACCCCCCCTGCACCTTTGGCCAGCAACCCAGCTCAGGGATGCATAAATAAATAAATCTTTAAAAGAAAGAAAAATAATAAAGTTCATAATGTCTTAACTTTAAAAATTAATGCCTTTAATATGAAAATGAAAAAAATAGTTAATCATTATGGTCAGGTGAGTGTATTTAAACACTAGAATTACTACCTTGGTGTCAAGTCTGGGTATAAACTAATTATTCTTTTCAAATAGATAGTATATCCAACATAGGGATCATTCTAATATTAATGGTCTACTCTTTACAAACATACAGTGATTTTAAGTGACAATAATTAATCTGAATATAAATATCTCACATGTTTAGCTTGATGTTAATGTTTCACTCTATTTAAGTATATATGTGAATTGCACAATACTGGAGACCCATATTTGTCTATCTAGTAGAAATAGCAAATAAGCACTGATGGATTATTTGAAACTACATAGATCATACGGTGCAGAACATAATGAAATATATTAAATCAGGATATGATAGCATTAACAGGAAGACATCCAGCAAAAACAGGTAATTAGGTTCTAAATTATGATGTTACTATCTTTATGCATGATTCCTTAGCTGTGAACTGTCAATAGACTCTATGTAAATGATGAATAGAGTGTGAGGCATGACACATTTTCAGCTTAATCAAAAATGCAACTGTCTTTGCCATTAATAGAGCTATGGAAATGTTTTTAGTGATATTATAAAATATAGTTGCTGATTCATTATTGATTAAGGTCATATTTCTGCGTCATTTAAAGACTATGTTATACCCTTTGAATTGTGAATTAAGAGTTATTTTAATTTAATTTTGAAGACTCCCATCTGGTAATTTGAACAAGTGAGACTTGTCATGTATAAAATTAATGAGTGATGTTATAGTACTAACATATTCAAAAGTTTTCTCTTAGTGCTTTAAAAGGGACTCTGATTTGCTGACACCATGGAGCATTAATCAGCCCTTTGTTATTAAGAAAGTAAATTAATTTTCAAACAAATAAAATTATATTTTGAAACATTTATATTTGGGGATTAAGTAAAATTTAGAATCGGACATAGAAATTATGAAGTTGCAGCTCTGGGAAAATTAAGGCAGAAAAGAAGACAAATATTTAAAGAGGTAGTCTGAATTATTTTTTTAAGAACTAGAATCAATAAAGTGAATGGTTTCCACCAGCACAAGAATGGCAATTACTATAAGAAAAAGGAAAAATAGTAACTACACAATAGCTATTCAACAAAGTAATGTCAATATAGAATAATCATAATGAATGCCTAATGTTTGGTCAATTATAATACTGATTCTTATGATGCTAAGTATTCACTACTTCTATAACACGATACATTCTAAAACACGATATGAATGTTTCTGTAAAGCATTCACTACTTCTATAACACAATATAAATTTTCTAGCCTTATAGAAATTATTTCAAAATTTATGCTTGAATGCCAAAACTTGTAATTAAAAAATATAAGAAGACAAAATAAGCTTATCTTTAGAGTGGGGAGATTACATAAGATTATTGTTTAATGGTTAGTAAGATCATGGAACATGCTATACCTGCAATTTTAAAAGTAAATATTTCTCAGGTCAAGTAAGTCGTAACAGTGTCAAAGTCATTTCCAATCACTATGACCCATTTGACATATTGGAGAGAATAGCATAAGCACATAACTTTCAGTGATTTTTCACTTATGAAAATACAGATTTTTGATGAGTAAAAACTGGAGAAAACATAGAGTAATTATAGATTTGACTAAAATGCTAGGAATGTTAGAATAAAAAAGAAAATAAGTTAAAAAACACAGAATTTTGGCTAAAATGCAAAACTTTCTTGAGTCATGCATGCTACATAATTGAGTCCATTACTAGGAAATATAATTTTAACTCTGCATTGTACTATGTACAAATAATCTTTAGAATATTCAAGTATTGGGGTCTCCTTGGTGGCCTAGGGGTTAAGTGTCAGTGCTATCATCACTATGGCCTTTGATCCCTGGCCAGAGAGGTGACCCACATGGCACAGCAGAGCTCTCCTGCCTCACCCACTGCTCCCCTCAGCAGTGTATTTCAGTAGATCTGCCTGTTCTGCTCCCTACTCTGTCTCTGGTGAATTCTCTCAACCCCTGCACCTCTGGCTTATGCCCCATTTCTTCTAGAAAGAAGAAAGAATTTCAAGTATCTTTTTGGAGAAAAAATATATAGTTTGAATCAATATTGATATACATTGCAGTTCCTATGTGCATGAAAATGAAAACAAACCAAAATCACCTGATTATTTAAAATAAAAGTGATAGTTTGAAAAACAAGAGCATGTTTTTATGTGTTCACAGTTATAGAAAGTAATTTTTTAAATGTTAATATAATGTTGGATAACAAGCCATCTTCCATTTTTTTTCCTCTTTGATGTCCAGATGAAATATAAAACAAAAACTTACAAATCAGCTTAAGATCTTATGATTGCATTTGACTACTATTGAACTGCCTTTTTGTAAATAAGTTTTATTAATTAACAAAAAGGAGGTAGACATTTAAAATCAAGTATTGAAAAGTGGGGTATCAAAACTTAGGTTTAAACATTTTAGATCATAACAATTATCAAAAACATGGGCCTCCCTGGTGGCACAGGTGGCTGAGCAAAGCGCTGTGAAGCTGTCTGCAGCCTCTGCAGTGCCAGTTTGATCCCCGCTGGCCTTGGAGCAATCCACATGGCCAGCAGACCTCTCCTGTCCCGCCTGCTGCTCCCTTCAGCAGTGTATTTCATCAGTTTGCCTGCTCTGTTTCCCACTCTGTCTCTGGTGAATCCTCTCACCCCCTGCACCTCTGGCCTGTACCCTGGTTCTTGTATAAATAATAAAAAAAAAAATCTTAAAAAAAAAAAAACAAATCTTGCAAATACAGTTTAAAGCAAAAAGAAAAAAATAAAATTACTCTTAAAACATTGTAGAGGACTTTATTATAATATTTAAAATTGTGGTTTGAAATGTTTCTACTGATGAAAAGAGTCTTTGACAGAGTTCTCTGTAACTGGATAGATGTATTCTAATGTCAATTGAATAAAATCGAGCAGGTCTATACTTTTGCAAAATCTAAAATCAAACAACAATATAGTCAAATTATTTGGGGAGTTTTCCTTCTAAAACTTCAAAACTTTTCCTTCCTTTCTAAAACTTTTCCTTCAAAAATTTGTATGTGTAAAAATGGAGGAAAAAAGAAAGTACTATAAAATATCTGAACTATTTACACATTTTAATATGAAAAATATTGGAATAGAAAATGTGCTTTACACAGCAGAATTTCCTACTTATGTGGCACCTCTGTCCTCTAGAGAGAGTATATTTTCACTTTAAACTTATTGTGCTATAGTCAATGTGTATTTAACTTTTCAGGAGCTTCTGCAATTTTCAAAGAATGCCTCTTGAATTGTTACTATTAAGATGTAGTATATAAATGGGGTGATTTGAATGAGGCATACCTGCAACTTATATTATGTTAAAATACTATGCTATTGCTATTTCAACTAAAAAAAAAAAAAAAAAAAACAGTTTGTGGTGCACTTAACCATTGACCTCCATTGACCAGCAGAGTTCATTGTGCTCTCACTTCCCTTTATTCACCACATTAATTTTTGTTTCTTGGCTTTGTCTATCATTGTTTGGTGACCCACATTGTATAAATTCATCATTGAAAAACAGAAGCAAGCATGCCAACAAAATTAGGGGTTGATAAGATGTATCTTATACTTTAGATTTTCTCCAGAGGAAAGCTGTCAACCTTCTCTTTAATTCTAATTCTTCTATGAAAGATCATGGTAATTACAAAACTCCTGGAATGGCATTTATGTTGCCATTCACCGTGATGGATGTACATTAATCAAATTGTCAATTCCAAAGCATAGAGATTGTATTTTAATATGTATTTGTTTTAACCATTTATTCTATAACAAGTTATAATATGATACAAATTTTGCTTTATAAACTATTTATATCATGAATAATACACTCATTTGTCTTTCAATCAGAACATTAATTTGAAACAGGAATAGACACATGAATTTTCTCTGCAAATAAAGGAAACTTGTATCATGATGCACTGAGATGTAGACATCTCCTAAATATCTTCTTCAGGTGTAAAGCTAAGCTTCTAGAAAGCTGCTACTAGAAGGGAGTGATGGAAAAAAAAATGATATATTTTTCTATGTCTTCTATGAAAAATGCGTCATGGCTTTTCCGACAACCCCTGTATTCATTGAGTATACTTCATGAGAACTGAAAGACTTCTATTGTGTTAAATTTTCTGCTGATAGATTTCTCAAGAGTCAACATCTCTGAATCTCTACATGGTGATTGTGTTGACTGTATTGCCCTGCTGCTGTGTTGAGTATAGATTCATGGAGAGTCATTGAATACTGAAAGTCATTAGCTGTATTTAATTAAGGAGAGTAGTATGAAATAAGTAAACTTAAAATACCATCAGGGTGGGTTTCTGACATCCAGATGTCTATGTGCTGCTATTCTAAGTATCAGAAACTTTCTGTTTAGACCAATGGAAACTCTTAATTATTTTTTATGGGTATTTTCTTACTTCATTCTAGGATTCTTTATACGTAATACGTAACTTGCAGGTTATACCATCTAGTATAGCAGTTGAACTATATTATTCCTCAGCATGAGAAGATAATGATTTCCACTCTGGGTTTATTGATTATGGAATGTCAGAACTTAGCATAAAACTTAACAAGAAGAGATCGAAATTTGGAAGTGCCAAAATATGAAATATCTACTTACATAGTTCAAAAATGGCAGACGCAGACCTTGATTTATATTATAAAAGTATTATTTTCACCGTCCTGTTTTCCTTTATTACTTATGTGGCATTTGTTTAGGTTTTTAACTCCATTTGATATTCTTACTTTAGTCTATTTTTACTCCAATAATAAAAAAAATATTTTCTAATCTTCTATATTCTTATATTACCCCTATATGGTAAGCTCATCTGCCATGGTTATAGTTGCACAGAACATCTTAATCTTTAAAGAATTACATTTTCTCAGTAATGATTTAAGGATCGAACAGCTGTGCTCATGAGTATTCCTATCAGAGGGCTCTTTGGTCATCTCCAAAAAAGAGCAGAAGGAAGCAAAAACAAAACTTTTATTGAAAGGAACTGCTCCATTGGTAGAGTATAGTTGGGTCAGAGAATACCCCCAGGTGAAAGTGATGGGCTCACTAATCTCGCTGATAATGTGAAGGGGCATTATGGGAATGAGTGATGTTTCTTATTTCAGAAAAAGGAAGGGTTGCCCTCTCTTTTACTCCTCTTCATTGGATCTTTAGAGGTCCCATGTTGTTCTGAAATGATTATGTTCCTTATCAGGGGGACAACCATTTTCTTCCCTGGGGCTGGGTGTGGAGAAAAGCTCTCTTCTCTGTAGGGCTAGTTCGATTTGTAAGCAGGATGCATCAGCCGCAGCTTCTTACCCTATCTCAAATGTAGAAGGAAATATTTTTATTAGTCCTTTAAAGGAAACATATATCCTATAGACTCACCAGTACTGGTACTGAGTAAATCTTACATTCTGACTCAATTATAGCATCTAATGTTGTTTGAATATAAGTCACTGATATAATCTTCATGCATTGTGCAACTTTCATTTATTCCATTGGAATCACTATATTAAATGTTCAATTTAGTCAACTTTGAGTACAAGGGTTACATGTGTAGGTAGGCTAGGAGATGTCCCTATTAATTATACATTTGCTATTATTTCCTGATATTATAATAAGAATGAAACCCACATTGTGGGAACATCTAAGAAGGAGAAAAGACTGTGGTAAACCCAAATATTTTTCCTCAAACAAATTCCTTCAAGTTAGAAGTAGTTTCATTTAACCTCTCTACATGTGACCTGCTTTCACTGTCTAAGAATTGAATTTCAGTGAGAGAAACTATAAAAATCAATTTGGATGTTTATTTATTTTGGGTTTAAAATTGAAATATGTCAAATATATTGCTGTTCTTCCAAAATAGACAAGTTATGAAAATGTTTTTCCTGTGTCTAGAATGTAAACCCAGTTTTCTATTATCAATCCTCAATTATTTTTATCAAAAGCAAAACTGAAGTTGCCCAAAATAGCTTCTGAAATATAATCCTTGTTACTGAAAGTTAAATACAAAAAATAAGCATGGCGATTTTTCTATTATTGGATATATGAATTCAAATCTAAGAAGATGTCTACTGAAATACAACACTAATAGTTTGTACATAGCTTTCTGTGTATAATTTAAAGTTAATTTTAAATAACAGTAATTTCATATAAACAAGAGTGAAATATCTCACAGCAAAGATAAAGCTCAGCAGCAAGAATCATTAAAAGATTCCTTCTCTTCCAGACCACTAAACTTCAGAGCCCCTTTCAATATCAGATAATTTACCTGATTCCACTTTCTTAATTTATAATATAGAGATAATAATTAAATTTTAGTGGGAGCAGCTAAGGGTTAGAACAAATGGATTTGTTAGAAATTTTTGCTAACTTTAACATCATTTGTTCTTTTGTTAAATTTATGCCTATTCAGGAAAACGCTTTAATCAGTTTATTGTCAATCACTTAGAAAAATTTGAAAACAAAGTAATTTTTTAAAGTTAAAATTAAATTATTTTTGTCTATGTACATATTATATATCATCAGATACATTTTATTACTCTTTTAGAACACTACTGAACAGTAGTCTTCCACTAAAACATTAAACATTTATAATTCTTACTTAAATGTATCTTTCTGTATCATAAAAATAACAAACATTTCTATTATTTCATAATCAAATTTTATTGATTTACTGTTCATTTGCAAAACTACAATATATTGTTTTTTTAGTATAGCTTTATACTTTGATATCTGCATATTTCAGACAACTACCAGAGTTCCAGTGCCATCAACACAGCTTATTGGTCCCTCTGAACTTTGCCTCTAGTATCTACCATATTTTTTTATAGACTATTAGCTATTTTTATTGTTTCGCCAGTTTGTTTTCTTTAATAAGTGAAACCATTTGGTCATTTTCTTTCCCTTTCTGGCATTTCATTCAGCATAATCACCTACATCCATGCCTATCAAAAGAGGGCATATTTCATCTTTTGTAACAACTAAATAGCATTCTATCTATATATGCCACAGCTTCTTTATCCACTCATCAGTCAATGGACATGTAAGTTGATTCTGTATTTGGCTATTGTGACAAATGCTTCTATAAATGAAGGGGTAAATATATTTTAAATGATAAAAATGTAGATTCTATCAAATCTAATTTTGATTTTATTTATTTATTAAAATGGCAACCTGTTTTTGCAATCCCCTACTTTATCTTATTTATACAGAATTTAGAAGTATCATTTAAAAATAAATCCCTTAGAGGGAAAATCTGATTTATGTTGTTCATAGACTGCTTAGGAGGAGAAAAAGACAGAAGAAAAGAAGAAAATCAAAGTATTTAATTCAATATAGTCAAATATTATTTAAACCAAATTAATTCAAACCAAAGTCAAATTAAATTTGTCAAGTCAAATCAATTCAAACAAAAAACCCAAAAATTTAAGGAAAATATATCTCAAGTTGTTCTTAGTAGATTTGTATCTTGTAAAGGCATGATTCCCAGAGATCATAGACAAATGTATAGCAGTATTTGTCAAGAAATCATCCCTTGTTTGTGTGTCCAGTAACAGCACTGTGTATTACCCTTGGGAATTTTATAAACATCTTATACCACATAGCATATATTATCCTTGGAATTTTTTAGAGTGAATTTTGGAATCAGATGCTAAAATATGAATTGCATCACCTATAGTTTCCTCATATGAAAAGACATAATAAGAACAGTGATTCCCATTTAAAGGTAATGTAGTTTAAAGGTAAAAAGCACATGAGCAGATAGACACAAGTACCCATATGTGTACAAGTGGTGTGCACATATACAGTATTGACAGATACACAGACACTTACAATATAAATAGATAGATGTTTAGATACATAGATACATAGAGATAACAATGCCTGGCATGTACTAAGTGCTATAAAGGTATTATATTTTCTCAATATTTCTACTAAGTTATAGTAGATAAGCTAGTATACATTATACCACAGAGAATTTAAAAGTAACTCATCTAAAAGAAAACTGACATGATCACAGTTTGGCAGATATACCTCATTAATTAGAATAGATAACATATATTTAGAAAGATAATAGCAATTGAGATCACACTGTCAACATCAACACTTTTGTGAAGTGATCCACATACTTTTGGATTCATAAAGCTAATATGAAGTCTATTAGTTCATGTTGACAAACTACTGTGATGTCTCTTTATCTTGATATTATTTTGTTGCTAAACTTGCTTTCATTGTGACATGGCACAACTCTGACCACAAGACGGGATAATTTTAGTTTCCTGATTATTCTAAAAGTAAATCCTAAGGTGCCACTGACATTTTCTGAATAGTAATACAAAGTTTATGATCTTTTCCAAGAATTGTGTAATCAATCACAGTTGTACTTACAATGAGTACCATAGAATTGAAAGGCTAGTATTATTATTAGAGAACAAAACGGCCTATCTTTGAGTACATAGATTTCTAATTCAATCAATTTGCATTCTTTTTTCTGTTCAAAATGAAGATTTCCTCCTAATTAGTCCTAGTCACTGCTCTAATATTTACACAGAGATAGAAATAGATATAAAATTTAGATACAATAAATATAGACAAAGAGATATCAGGGCAATAATAGATACCTAAATTATGTACAAAGAAACAAAAACATAATATACTTTAATTTACTCCTCATGTTGCTAATGTTAAATATTTCTTTCAATTATTATTTGATGAGTTATTTTTTCCAAAAGGAAGATCTTATTTTAATAAAAAATAATTTTATCTAAAAAGCAGTGAAACCACACAAACTATTAGAATTAGAGAAGGTAAAAAGGTTAAGATTTTAAAGTCCTATCCCTGGACTCATTACCACATGGAGTTAAAGTGTTAGAGTAAAAACATGTACTGCTCAGGGAAATAGGGGGGCACTTTCTGGGGTGACTATTCTATATTTGCAGTCACACTTGCAGACAGAGCTGGCTCATAGGTAATTCCACAGTGAATATTTTATTTTATTAGGTGATACCTTGTGGTTCCAAACAAAACACAGTTGAAATACACTAGTCTCCTTTTTTTTTAGTTAAGAAAAAAAATGGAATAGTGTATATGACTTAAGGGAACAGGTTCAAACCTCTTCAAGTGTATGTTACCACACCACACTACCCCCGAGGGACCTGTGATTCTTCACATTTGACCACTGGACACTCTCCCTACTTTGCCTTCCTCCCCCCTTGCAACACTTCCTCAATTCTACACTCATATTTCTAGGGACCTTTTGGTTTAGTTTTGTTTATTTTGTGTATTTATCTTCCACATATAAGAGAAATCATAACTGTTTATTTTTCTCCCCCACCCAATTTTATTAAGGCATTATTGACAAAATATGTGTAACACATATTTAAATTTACACAATATGATATATTTTTTAAAGATTTATTTTATCTATACAAGAACCAGGATACAGGCCAGATGCGCCGGAGGTGAAAGGATTCACCAGAGACAGAGCAGGGAACAGAACAGGCAGGCTGATGAAACACACTGCTGAAGGGAGCAGCAGGCAAGACAGGAGAGGTCTGCCGCACCATATGGGATTCTTGCTGGCTAGCCGGGATCGAACCCACGCTGCAGAGGCTGTGGACAGTTTCACAGCGGTGCGCTCAACAGCCTGCACCACCAGGGAGGCCCTATAATATGATATTCTAACATATGTGTACACTAAAATGATTACTATAGTCCAGCTAATAGACATATCTGTGTTGTCAGAGTTACATGTAAGTGGTAAGAACATGAGATCTATTCTTAGCAAATGGCAAATTAAATATTATTAACTATAGTCACTGAGCTACACATACTCTTTTCCATAGTGTCTGTACCAACCTGCTTTCCACCTATAGTGTGCATGGGTCCCCTATTCTCCATATACACATTGTCACTTGTTATCATTTGTCTTTTTGATAACAGTCATCTTAACATATGTGACATTATGTCTCATTATGGTCTTGATTTGTATTTCCTTGTTGGTTAGTGATGTTGAGCACCTTTACATGTATGAGCTGACCATTTGCATGTCTTCTATGAAGAAATATTTATTTGGTTCTTCTACCCATTAATAACATGCCAGGTACCTGAAAAAGTGATTCTGTTATTGGTTAGCCTGTCACCAAGGTCATGGGCAAGCATGGTTCCTTTCAGATTCCCAGGTGGAAGTGCACAGCCTTAGTTAAGCTGCACTGTAGCTAGTCACAGGGTCACTTTGGGCTGACAATGAGTTCACAGAGAGTGGGGCTTTTTCCAGAGGAATGGATGAGAGTGACTCCTACTGGTTTCCTATGCAACCTCCTGCCTAGTTTCTGAGCAGGTAATGCCTGGCCACATAGAACTGCTTCTGGGACCATGATCCAGCGTGGACAGGACAAGGTTTCAGGGCTACTTCAGGATATGCAGTCAGATCTACAGTTATTACCAAGTGTACGGCTACCTGGTCTATTTCTAGGCCCCGTGGTAGACTGGGTTGATTAGAATTCAAAGTTGAGTGGAACTGTAATGGGGATTCTTTTTGTTTGTAGGTGGGACCATGTTGGCAAATCTGCTACCTGGGATGCAGGGTTGCTTTTGACAATAGCTCTCCTCATTCTTGGGCTCACAGTATTTTTGCAATTTTCCACTTGCATGCCAAAGCTCCTACCAGAGCACCTTTGTCCACAAATGGCTAGCAGATTATTATTCATGTTGTGGGGGGACTCAAATTAGGGCCTCCTATTGTATCAGGTTAAACACTAAGAAGTACTTTTTTATGTACTCAAAATATGTATTTGAATGTTAAAAAGTTAATCATTATCATTGATTTAAAAATATATAGACCATCAGAAAACTTGTACAATTTTCAGAATTCCCATGCCTTCCAAAGATTTTCACACTTTCCTTTCAATAATACTGGAAGAATCATCACTCAAAGTTTATCTTGAGTTTTCCATTATTTAGATTGAATAAGCATGCCTAAGCACATTTGTTATTAACCTTGAATGGTTTCTAAGATTTGTCTCATTTTATATTAATTTACATTTAGATTGACGGACTTTTGAGAACTTTTGGGGGCAAGCTATTCTCATGAGTAACTAATTTACTACACATCACTTGTGATGAAATTATACCTACAGAAAACTGGGTCCATCCATCTATATGGTTTGTTTTTTCTGTCATTATCAAGGAGAAATAATACTTTGTTGTTTTACTTAAAAAATATTTATAATTTACTAGATATGAAATGCACTATTTAATACAAGAATAATAATGTTTGTAATAATTAAAATCAATTAAAATTCTTTTGAAAATATAGCAAATGAAACAACATGATGTAAATATAGAAAAATGATATAGGATTTATTATTATTAAGACTGACTTTGCTCAGAACCTAATATTATAAATCACACTGTGGCTTTTTAAAAATACTTGAGAAATAAATAAGTATATCAGGTGAATAATAAATTCAGGATAAGAAGAGTATGGATTGAAGTAGTAAAGCAAACAAATATATACCCTAAGGGACCAATATAATTATTTTAAATTCAGTCATTAGTTGATTTACAGAGTAAATAGGAAACAATGGATTGAAATATTTCAATGAATTCACAGTCCTTTGCCTATAGAATTTCACAGATATAATTGAGAAAGTGTAATAATTTCTGTGGGAATTACTACAAAGCACCAAAGAATTACAGAGTGCTAGCAATTTGGACAATGGATGCATGAACACATTCAATGATGCTTATTTTTAAATTTAAATTTGTAGTTAATAATGGGCATAAAACTTTTATCATAACACAATGAAGTAATTCTACAAGGTACTGGAACTATACAGGGCAGATGTGTAGCTTTCCAGGCAAACAATCCAAAGCTATAATTTAAAATATAAATATAAATAAATATATATATGTACAAACATATATATACACACATATATGTATATGTATTCTCTTTGAATATACTTTAAATTCATTTCCAAAAATGTGCACAAGTTAGTTTGTATAGGATTAACAATTATAGAACAATTTGCAACTGTTGCAAAGCCATTGAATAATTATAAAATAGCATAAAGTATATAAATTATGAAATGGGCAGATATCTTATATACTATGAAAATATTTGACCTATCAGAAGATAAATTAATTCAAAATAAATATATATTAATTAATAAAACCACAAATATTTAGTAAAAATTATAAGCAGGAAGAATGGTATTCTTCATATAGTTTAAGAAGTACAGCTATAAATTATAATATTTCTATGTTATGATATTCAAACATCAGCAATTCATGTTTAGCCTAACATATTGAATTGATTTCATACATGTCTGTAAAATATTTTGAGCTAAATATACCCCTCTATCACTTATTACTGAAGTTGAGGTTGGAGGGTGATATGTCAGAAGGTAAACTCTACTTTTACCTTACTCTTTATGCAGTATTTTCAAACATCATATTTTTACATGTGGATATTTGATAGACTATGAAATATAGGCATGGTATGATTATTTTGGATATAATATGTGATTCATTTGATTGTTTATAGAAAGTCTATATACATACAAAAATAGCTAAGTTGATGTCCCCTTCTTATGAAAAAATTGGAGTTTTACATATGCCTTGATGAAAACACAGTCACTTCTATTGTAAATCTGTTTGTTAATATCCTCAATGAAACAGAAGTTTTTCTTATGTATATTCTGAGTATACCCCTGCAAACTTATAATGGAAAAATGAGTTTCAAAATCCTACATCAGAGTATGGGCCAACCATTTTTTACAAGATTATGTTTAAGGCATACATTACAGTTGGTAATTGGCTCTGACTCAAATGGGTACAGGTAAGTCTATTAATGTCCATTAATTCTGAGTTCAGATTATAAATCTTCAAAATATTAACAATAAATCAACCAAAATAATAATTAAAATATATTTAAAATTCTTAGTGAAAAGATAGCAAATGAAAACAGCATGATGTAAAGTAAAATTATACAGGATTAAATATCAACTCAAGCCTCAATCAATATGCAACAAGCAAATCTTCAAAACACTAAGATATGATATGTTAGTAACTCAAATCATCCTAAAAAATGCAAAAGAAATATTCCACAGTTAATTAATTAGGATCAACTTTCTTTCAGCATAATTTTACCCTGCAACAAACCTAAGTAAAAATCCAATCAAATATAAAGGCTTCACAATTTTAGGAATTCAAGTCAACATCTTAGTACAGTTTTCAGTGAATTTTATACTTAAAAAATGAATGTTTATTTTAGCTAGTAATCATTCATTATTTGACTTCTTAGAAAGTTCTATGGTATTCTTGGCAGATTCTTGAAGAGAAATATTAGTATTTATTTGATATTTTTTTGTTTCTAAGATCCAATGTGAGGATTTCTATCATAGATGTTTGCATCTAATTTACTTTCTGTAAACAGAATAATATATGCATATTTTTTGAATATTGAAAATGCTCATGTTGGATTTATTAATGTAATATTGGGCTATTTCCTTTTTTCATTTTCTAATAATATCCCAAATCTGTTTTCAGATACTAGAAGCTTAGTATCTAAGACTGAAGTAAACACAATGACTATTGAAGTTCTATTGCCATTAAAATCTAATATTTCTATCACTGAAGTCAACATTTACTCACAGCAAATTAGAATTTTCAGTATTTGTTATATGCTTAACTATTGTATTGGTATTTCAAGTAAATGTATAACCCTAAAATTCCTTGTCTTTTCAGCATTAAGTCAACTGTTTAAGCTAATTTTACCTTATATAGAAGCTATAAAGTAAAATCATATTACAAAAATTAAGAGTAATATTGCATCCAGAATAATGCGCCTTCCTTGCTCTTTTTATTCTTTCTTATAAAGAATACAATCTAAGTCCACGTTGGTGGCACAAGGGTTAAGATGCAGCCTATGAAACTATCTGCAGCCTCTGCAGCACAAGTTCGATCCCGGCCAGGGAGCTACCCACATGGTGTAGCAGACCTCTCCTGTCTCCCCGCTGCTCCCCTCAGCAGTGTATTTCAGTCAGTCTGCCTGTTCTGCTCCTCACTCTGTTTCTAGTGAATCCCCTCACCCCCCACACCTCTGGCCTATACCCCAGCTATTGTATAAATAAAAAAAATAAATCTTAAAAAAAATACAATCTAGCTAATTAACATATTAATCAACTCACATACTTACCCTCCTTTTTCTGTCTTAAAAGCAAATGAGAGTTGCTCTTTTAGCAAATTCAAGCATATAAAACATTATTACTAACTCTAATCACCAGGCTGTACATTAGGTCCTATTGATTATCTCATATATGAGTTGTCATGATTTTTTATTAAATTCCATGCTAAACATTTAGTGGTTAAGAACTTTTTGTACATGGTTGTGTGTGGATGACAGTTCCTCAGTATTTCAGTAGTGTACAATTTGTAAATTACATAAAAATTTGAAATACAGCAATAATATATCTTAAAAATCATGGATGCTAACATTTATACTTAACCAAAATAAAAATTTGTTCATGTAAATTATTCATTCTAAAGATAAAATGATCACAAACACAACATGGTGAGTATCTGTCATGTTTCTCACATCTCAGTTATAATTGGAAAATTCCTAGTCTTATGTTTTTTAACACTAAAGTAAAACCCAGGAATAGAAATTCCTAGAATCATTGTCAGCTAGTACACAGGCATGGAAAAGAATCTCTCAAATAACAAATACTCCAAACTTGATCTGTAAATGAGCAAGGTGACAGGAGCTTCATGATAGTCCATTTAGATGATGGTCAAATTTTCAGATGTCAATAGTAGCAGGAATGATAGTTCAGTATTATGTTGATTTCAAGATTGAATTCCTCCTCCAAATATGTCTGAATTGATCAGGCAGGAGTAGTTTAAAAATAAATCTTACAGAATGAAGATGGAGTACATGTCAAGCTATAACTTCACTTGTACAACAGTTTGACACCAACAGTCATGTCACCTTTGGGTCATTTTTAACATATATTCTTAGGCATAGTTCCTGAAAAAATGTTTTCTGTTCTTCCAACAATTATTAGGAATACCTAATGTCATTTTATTGAAGTCAATTTTGCTATTCATACAGAGCTCAGTTCCACTTTTGGCAACTAAAACTTGTACATGAAACACACAAATTAAAAATGTTTTAAAGACTGTATTTACTATGAATTATAAGTGACAGAAAATATGACAGTAGCTTGACAATTTTGTGTCCCTTTATATCCTACAGCACCCAGAAGGAGGAGATCACTGCATTGAATGATTTAGGCCCAAATTTTATACAACCAGCATTTCTGTTTTTCTCTCCAGAATTTTTCTATGGGGCCATATGATGATTGCTATAGATTCAGCAGGGTTCCTAAGTAAGAGAGGTTTAAAAAGGATAATGGAAAAGAACATCAGATATATTTTTCTAGGAAGTCTGTGTTTGTGACTAATTGGTTAACACTGTGCCATAGAGTCACCATGATGGCAGTATAGGCTGCTGACTGTATTCTGTGCCTAAATACTCTAATAAACAAAATTAAATTGGGATGGTTTTCTAAAGAAGAATCTACCTTGAACATGTCATAGAGGATTAGATTATATATAGCTAATGCAAACCCTTTAAGTTATTTTATGCCAAAACAGCATGTTTTTAATATAGAGAATCTTATATTAATTATAATTAGCAAAAACTGGAGACACAGATATAATCTGTTCTTAAGAATAGCAGTTGGGCAATATTCATATCAGCTGAATTAGTCCACAAAAGTATATGTTCCCGCTCCAGTCAAAAAAAAAGAGAAAAATGCTGCTCTAATTGCTGACCCCTGAGTGATACCCATTAGTTATAATTTTGGACTTGAGAAGTCAGTACTATGAATGCAATATCCAAAATCATATTGTGCTGGCTCTGAAGCATTTTCCAGCCATTCAGTTGAACTTGCCCTGAATTCAAATCTCATTTGAAACCAATTGAGATAGAACCAAAATCACATCATAAAGACTATCAGTAGAGAACTGTTAAGGCTCTACTCCACAGGAAGATGCACCTCAGAACATGGTTGAAAAATATTTATAACCGTGTCTGCTACACCTGTGTAAAAATAAAATTGAATTTTATTATGTTCTATTACTTGCCATGCAATTACATTTTGCAAAAGATTGAATCATGGTATAACTATTTAGAATCATAATGATATAAGAGATAATGTAAAAAACAGCCTGCTCTCTATTACAACGACCTTCCAATGTAGCTCATTTGCCCTTTAAAATCTATGATCGGGCTAACAGAGTGTCCTTCTGATTAATCCTCAATTCTCTTAATACCTTCAAAGACATACTCCTCACAGCAACTAGAAAGGGAGAAAAGGAAATATTACCATTTATCTTACTATTCTACTTAATTGTCTACAATGGAACCTTGTCATTATAGGATTAGCAGTCAGTCTGAGCACAGAATTTTCTGCCAAACTCTTCCTAACCACATCCTGTGTTTATCTCTGACAACCCTGTCACACATTTTATATTCTCATTTGAGGCTTATTAAAGTTCTCTACACTCCTTTTTTCTCAAATTCATACATTTACTTCATAGTATTCTCCCTGCTTCTTATTTTTCTCAGTTAAATTCTGTTCAACTCTAGCTACAGTTGTGTCATCACATCCTACTGCCTCCAATAACATGGATGGAATTGGAGTGGATTATGCTGAAAAATATAAGTCAGGAGAAAGACAAACACAGATTGTGTCACTTATATGTGGACTATAGGAAAAAAAAAAAAAAGCAAAGGGTCAAACTAAAACCAAACAGATAACAAACCCTAGGAATTGAGACTACTGGTTGGGGAGGTATGGGTGGGGCGCCACGCAGGAAGAGGGCACATTGGACTATGTTGAAGGACTATGAATGCCTTGTGGTGGATGACTCATGGTAAAACATATTTGAAGAGTGCACTCCTATATCTCTAAATCCAATACACTATTACAAACCAGTGTTACTTCAGTAAAACACACACACACACACAAATATTCCCTAATACACATAATAGATCTACCACTACACCTGTGGCATTTTGTTTTAAACATCTATCTTGGAAAGTTTTATTTTTATGACATTATGAATAAACTGAGGAATAGACTTAAGTTCATTTACATGATGTGAATATGTTATTCAGTGCCTGATCCCTACTAGTCATCAATAAATATTTATGATAGGAAAACAAAATCAAATGATTAAAAACTACCCTCAGTAATAATGTAGAAACTAATTTTAAAGGAAAAGGTTTTCTCTGAGTGTTGGCTGAAGGTTTTTATGTGAATATTTCCTGAAAAAATTGGCAATTGATCAATTCTTTGGGGATAAGTAAATGTATTTGTACTCATGTAAATAAAAATCAAAACTTGTTGCTGATGTTATGAGTAGTAACTCAACTTTCTTCAAATTATTCATGTTTTCAAATGAAAAAGTTATTTATACAAGCTAAAAGATTGGAAATTTTTAGCATAACATTTTGACTAGGTTTCACCATTAGAAATTTTCAAATGCTGGGTTATACTCTATGTGAATAATACATCTTCTACCGAAAACTACACTATCTTCATGATCAGCATTATAGGATTTATCCTTTTAGAGATGAAAACTATATAACTAATTCTTTATATTTAAACTTTCCAAGAAATATTAAGTGGATTCTCAGGAAAATAGATTCCCTCTTTTATGATGAGTTGCATGCCTTGGAAGAGCACTGTGATTAATTAACTCACACCTTGTGTTTTTATTAAGGTATATGCTTTTTTCGATTCTCTAAATTCACTTAAAATCAAAGCAGTACAGACTTGTGGTTGCTACACTGTCTTTCAGAAAATGTTCTCAAACAAACAAACAAACAAAAAACTGCTCAGAAGTTATATACTTTATATCAAGTTATACTTTATATAAAGTTATATACTTTTTTTTTTTTTAAATAGAGGCATGTTATTTATTTATTTATTTGTTTGTTTGTTCATTTTGTTTATACATGCACTGGGTACAGTCAGAAGCGCAGGAGGGTGAGAGAATTCACCAGAGCCAGAGCGGGGAGCAGAGCAGGCAGAAGGACCGAAGTACACTGCTGAGGGGAGCAGCGGGCGGCAGGAGAGGTCTGCGCGCCATGCGGGACCCTCCTCCGGTTGGCCGGGGAGCAGCCAGGGATCGAACCGGCGCCACAGAGGCTGCGGGCAGCTTCGCAACCCAGCGTTCAACCGCTGCGCCACTGGGGAGGCCCAAAGTTATATACTTTAAAGTCTACTTTGTTATTTTGCTACATGATTTTGAGGATTGATACTTAAAAAAAAAAAAAAAACCTAATCTGATAAATTACCTTCTCAATAATGAGGTTTTTTTTTTTTTTTTTTTAATCCACTAACAAGTGCATTCATATAGAATTGCTTCGTGTAGGGCAATCAGCAACCATTTTCATTTGACTGCACCTAATGTTTTCTTTTTTTTTTTTAATTATTTATGCTTGCATACAAGAGCTGGGGTATAGGCCAGAGGTGTGGGGAGGTGAGGAAATTCACCAGAAACAGAGTGGGGAGCAGAACAGGCAGATTGACTGAAATACACTGCTGAGCGGAACAGTGGGTGAGACAGGAGAGGTCTGCTGCACCATGTGGGTCAACTCCCTGGCCAGGAGTTGAATTCTGGCTGCAGTGGCTGCTGATAGCTTCATAGTGCTGAGACAACCCCTTGTGCCACCAGAGAGCCCCCTATACCTAATATTTTCCCTCAAGGAATGGAATCCTATACATATTTTTTGGAAATCAAAGCTTAGGTACAACTCTCATAAAATACTTTCATATGGTCCTGTAGATTTTTAGTACTGGTTCTTTTTCCCTGAGCATTAGAATTCTGGACTCTGAAGGTTGGGGTAAAAGTCTAGTATAAATGTAATTGAGTTTTTAAAGGTTTCTCTAAAGTTCAGCAGGGATTTAAAATGAAGAATTTCAAACCCGCCTGGCTATAAATAAAATATGTTCTTTAATGTTGGAACCAAGTGCCTTTTTTTCTTGTCAGCAGAAGGAAAAAATACATCAGCATTGGAAAACAGTGAAATATGACTGATAAGTCAAACAAGTTTTTATCTTTGTCCTGATGTTTTTGTTAGTAGAGGTCAAATTCCTTGTGATATTACTCCTGCTTTTCTTTAATCATCAGGGCTTAGGGGGGAACCAGATTAAATGTCTCAGAATGGAATTTTTCCAATTATTCAGCTCAAAATGAGCTGGAAGGAAACACCCATTTACACCCACACCCATACATACATGAATATACGTATATACATACACACATACATACACACATGCATAGAACTGCCATTATCATTATTTCATGTTCTTAAATAACAAATATTTGTAATTTATTATCAGCAGAAGATAACTACCAAGAGATAGGAATATCATCTAAAACAACAACAAAAATGCTAGATTTATGCAATAAAGGATTTTATGTTTATGACTAATTGAATGAGAGTACTTCTGAAAGAATGAAATAGGTTTATGGGAAGAATTTAGAGAACATTAAGGTATATGAACATACTTGTGCATCTTTTTTATCTTATATTTTTATTGAGGTGATATTAAAACACTCTATGTGATTTAGGAGTATAGGTTCACAATTCCTCATATGAATGCTACCATGCCACATATACCAACAAAGCACCCACAATCCTCCACTGAAATCTTATTGAAATTTTTTTGAAAGTTTATTTCAAAGCAAAATAAATTTATTATTTTTCCATGTATTGATGTGGCACTAGATGAAATATATTATCAGTAAAAAATTATTTTGGTGACTAATTCTCTAAAAATATGTATACTAAGAATGTATGTATACCAAAAATGAATATGCACTAATAATTACACAATTTGTCTATAAATTCAGAAACCATAATAAAACACATCTGATATATTCAGAAATTATGTCCAAATTTTTAAAAGCATTTCAGGTAGATGAGATATATAGGCAAAAATTAATGTGAAAATAGATGAATTAGTTGAAGAATGTATCACTGAATTTAGTCTGTGCCCCCACTTTTACTGGGGTGGTTGAGCTAAAATTAATCTTTATTTTAAACACATTTTGAAGTCATAATAAATCATCTCATGTGATCAGGTGATTTTTTTCTCTCTGAATTTCCTGATAGTATTTACCAATTAGTTATATAGTTCAACGCAGTTTCAAATAATTTATGGAAATATAATTATGTGGTCTTTATGTAGTATTTATATCATTTGCTTTTACCACTCTCTTATTTTATTAAGACTCTGTTTACTAGAATGCACAAGTAGTGGTTTTTATAACTTTTTACTCCATAACCTGAGATGAGACCATAACTATAAACTTTATGAAGAGAACTTCTATTTAAAGTACTAGTCTTAGAAAAAAAAAATTCCCTCTTAACTGCATTCAGTGACAATAATTCAATTGGCATGTCCTATTGTATTGGATTTAGCTATGAATTTGCAACATTGCATTATCTAGATTATGTTTATATTACATCCTTAAGCAAATACTGTACCAAGAAAAAAAACTTAGAGAGCTTGATTCTATTACTTTCTGTAAGGGTTGAGCAGGTCATAAGAGATACTTGCCGGAAGGAGATATAAATCCCCAAGAATAAATACTGGGATAAAGGATTGCTCACCTATTGGACTATATTTTATTAGTGATTCCAGTTAAGGGATAATGCATTTTCATGTGACTTTCCACCTAAAATGCAGAGAATTTTTAACATTGAATAAAAATTAAAAATACTTACATGGAAAATATTAATCTAATGAAGTCAATGATGACTGTAAGTGTGAATAGTTTAAACACATAAATTAAATAAGGGAAGGTCAGAGTGTATTAAAAAAACTCTGTTATTTTCAAATAACCTAATTAATGAGTGAACACTTATATGTGCTGAAATTTATATGACAGAAGTAGTAGGAGATATGCTACTAAAGCTAAATACAATTGAAACTGCAGTAATCATATTTTTAATTAAAATTAAACTCCATTAACAGAAAAAACCACTAAATGAATGAATATGAAAATATTATAAATATGTCAGTTTTCCAAGTAGATGTAACAATCATATGATTGTCTGCATCTAACAGCAGAGTTTTAAATTATATGAGGCAAATTTGAAGTACAAATAGTTACATCATTATTATAGTTAAAGACTTCAACTTCCCTTTATCAGTCGTTTATAGGACAGACAGAAAATCAGTAAGGATAAAGTTTACTGGAAAAGATAATATCAATCAACTTGATGTAACTAACATCAAACACCAACAGAAAATACTTTCTTTTCAACTCACATGGATTGTTTACCAACATGGACTACTTTCTGAGTCAAAAATATACTTAAAAAAAAGTTGTAAGTAGGAGACAAAGTATGTATTCAAACATGCTTTAATTAAATAAATACTTCTAATCAAATTAAAAAATAACAGAAAATATAACTATAAAGAAAGTAAATAATTAATCTGCATATAATGATGGTCTCACAATAACTTAAATAGTTTGAACTATGCAAGACAAAAATAGCACATCTAAACTTGTGCTATGACAACGAAGAAATGACAAAAAAGAAATAAAGGAAAATGTGTATTACTTATCCATTTAGAAGACTTAACATCAATAATGTAAAATCCATCTTAGGTTTGAAATTTTGAGCCTGAAAGTATACAAATGATTAAAAATTAAATTATAGGTCAATGAATATTAAAGGATAAAATAGAGAACAGTAAGAAAACGAAAATGTATGTTTCAAAAGATTAATAAAAGGTATAAACATCGAGTCATGTTAAGTAAGAAAAAAAGTAAGAAAATTCAGAATATCAGAAATGAAAGGGGTCATAATAACTGGTCCCATGAAAATAAAGAGAACAAAAAGGATTTTGGCCTAAAGAATTGACTTTAGTGTATTCTGTAAGTGTATGTGCAAAATATAACACTGTATAGAAACACATACTCTAGCTGATATTGTTATTTTCCATGCAGATAATGTTAATATTCTGATGTATGGATGCAGATGGAGGAATTAGTTTTCTCATTGCAGGAGTGGCAAATTGTGGATAGTAATGGAGGAGGCTAGGATACCCTTGTGTGACAGATTAGAGTTGGATATATCAGTATGAATAGCTTAATACACATATGATGATGACATCTGCAGATAAGCTTAGATATGTATATATACATCTGTTATTACACATAAACATATGTTCTCATTGTGTCAGCTGGGTGTACCGACAAGCAATGAGATATCAGTATTTATGTATACACACAGCACCCCAATCTTGTTTTATAATACCATTCTCCAATAAAGGGTACTAGATCTTCTTGATGAAGTGACTGATTTAAGGGTGATGTAAAAAAAATAAAAGATGAGCCAGAATTAATGAAGCACCCAAAGCAAGAAAGAAATGGATCTGTGAAATCAACACAGGAGTCAAATGAAAGAGGTTCCAGTGATCAAACTTAGAGCAATCATCAAATGGTAGCATCGGCAGTAAGTCATTTTGATAGTATGTACTTTCATCATAAAGTGACAAAAATAATAATTTACCCGTGTAGTGCCCCTTCCAAAACTGTCTGCATAATTTTCATCATGACAATTCACCAGATAATCTCAATTAAAACTCCTGTGCTATTCCTCTAAAATCCCAAAATGGATAGAAATAAAAGACTGTAAATAATTAAGTGATGTTAAAGATATTGAGCAAACATAGCACTCACGTGTTGTTACAAGTATCTATTGACACATGTACCTTGGAAAACTGCTTTGTGCTATATTCCCTAAAGATAAACTCATGAATACTCACGCTGAGGGAAATCATGTTAGATGTATATGGAACAGAAGTGCAAATATTTGTATGCAAATAGAAACATCAAGATTGTATATATCTATATATATATCAAACATATATATATAGTAGTGTATTCAAAAATTAAAATGAATGAACTACTTCTTGAGGGAATACAAGTGAATCTTATAATCATTATTTTGAGCAAAAGTTGTCAGACAGTTAATTTAGTCTTCAAATACAGAAAAAAATAATTCATGTGATAGTTGAGAGAATAGAGTTTAGTGAAGAAGAAATGGCATAAAAGTGCTTCTCTGGTTGATTAGTAATATATCATTTTTCAATTTGGATGTTATTATAGAGAGTGTGTACTCTGTGGAAACTAATCATTCTTTTTACTAGAGATGCATGTAGTTTACATGTAGTTTAAAAGCATTTTTATAAAAATGTGTGCATACATGAACTAGAAGGCATGAATCTTAACAGAGATAAACAGAGAAGGTGTTCACTAATATTAAGGTAAATTTTAATTATCAAATTAAGGTAGCGTGCCATTTGTAAATAAATATGCATAAAGAGCAATGGAGTAAAACGAAAAATCCTAAACAGACTAAGCATTCCATCAAATGAATGTAATGATAATCATGAATAAAAACACGAAGATCAATGGAGTTAAATGAAACCTCAAGAATTTAAACCATTTTGCAAATTTAAGGAATTTCATTCTAATGCAGAAAAGACAGAATTGTCACTAAAGTGTAATGGTATGACGGATTAACCCTTTGAAAAAAAAAAGTTATAGCCTTATCCCACATTACACACTGTGATAAAATATAAGAGAAAATATTTAATTGCTAACTCTTTTTAAGTTCTAGAAAAAATGTGAGAATTCTTCACTTTTTTTTTCTGATGGTGATAGTTTTGTTTAAATTTGATGATTTATGATATAAAAGACAATTTGAAGACGGTAAATATTAAAATTTTTAACAAAGTAGGGAAATGTACATTTTGGAAGACAGTTTCTAGAGCTGCAGGATTTGATTATAGGGAGAAAGACAATTTTATATTTACTTTGGATTTTCATTTTCATAGCTTATTTTTTTCTATGACATTCACAATCCAAGTTGCTCTATGGGGATTTTATGGAGTCTGTAGTGAATGTAGTGGCAGAGATAAAGAACTGTGTGAAAATCACCATTTACATTTTGGAATCTATAAAGTTGTTTGGATTATCTCTCTTTATATTTTAGTTAGACAAATTTCTAAAATCACACTTAGTATACAAATAGTTCAAGTGTGTCTGTTCAATTAGTTAATGACTGCCTGTAGCTGAAATGAGAAAAATGAAACACTGTTTTTGGGTTTAGTAAGAAAGCAAATGGGCTGACTTTCAGAAGTTAAAGAAAGAGTGGAAAGATAATGTGGTCTATATTTCCTCTCTTTTTTTTTTACAGCAAACATAGAGATACACAATGTGTATAAGCCAGATAATTCTTTAAAACAAAGTGAGTTCTTCATTAGTGTGTCTCTTATATAGACCATTCACTTTTAGTACAGCACACATTGATATATTTTATCAGAATGTTTCAAAATTGTTAATGACTGTCTATGGGTTACCCACTGATGTACTATATTTGACATAAGGCTTGATATTGATTTTTTTAAATACATGCAATACCCTACACAACTATTAGGTTATTTGGTAAAATTGGTGAAATCACTGGACCTGAAACATGCTTTCTCATTATGTTAAAGAAGAATTAGTGCCTCCCCAGTGGTGCAGCAGTTGAGCGCAGCACTGTGAAGCATTCTGCAGTCTCTGTAGTGCTGCTTTGATTCTCAGCTGGCCAGGGAGATACTCACATGGTGGGGCAGACCTCTCCTGTCTCACCTGCTGTTCCCCTCAGCAATGTACTTCGGTCTTTCTGCCTGTTCTGCTCCCTGCACTGTCTCTGGTGAGTTCTCTCACCTTCCCGTGCCTCTAGCCTATACCCCAGTTCTTGTAAAAATAAATAAATCTTAAAAAAAAATAAGAATCATATTAGGCAGGATACTTTTAAAATGTCATTTATTTCTTTACAATTCTAACACAAAATGTATTTCTATCATTATGCATAAAAACAGGTAACTCTACTGGTTCATCTGAATATGGTGCATTCTTAATTTATCACAGTGTGACGATTATTTTGTTGTATTTTTCCTTTTGTTTTTGTTTAATTTATATTCTTCTTAACCTGTACTTCAAAATCACACCCATTCTGAAATGTGTGTACATATTCTCTTGGATGACTTGGCAAAATCTAGTATAAATATCTAGTATGGAGGGAGGCAAATCTCACTAACAGGAACTGGAAGTTTAACAAATGATTAGTGGGTGGGCTCAAAAAATATATCTAGTATGATGGAACTTAAAATAGTAAGGCAGTTACCATATTATTTATAAATGTTTCTCAAGCAAATATAGACCAAACTATATGGATAAACTCCTTCTAAATCCTTACTTTATAATCTCAATTTTATATTATATAAAAAATAACTTGCCATTGATTATTTAGAAAATGAGTCTTTATTGCTTCATAGTAAGACTAGGTAGCATTATGAGAAATCAATATTTTCTTCACCATCATGAAACTAAAATTCCAATTTTATAAAACAAATTACAAATTTGTTTTAAATATACTTTTATGCTTCTTAAAATGCTGTTCTATCTTTTAGGGAAAGAAAAGCAAATTCATGCATTGCTCTGCAGGCTCAAATAAAGTTGGCCACTGTGACCAGTTCTATGATGATTTGTTAAGGTCTTCTGCATTTAAAAGCAAAAACTCATCTGGTTTAAGGTTAAGCTGACTAGGGCATAAATTTCATATAGGGAAAGTATGGTTTCATGGACAAATTTTAAGTCTATGTGAGTCACAGCCGAGAGAACTATCATTCTAAATTATACACTTTCTCTGTCCACAACA
This sequence comes from Talpa europaea, assembly GCF_964194135.1. Classification (NCBI taxonomy): domain Eukaryota; kingdom Metazoa; phylum Chordata; class Mammalia; order Eulipotyphla; family Talpidae; genus Talpa; species Talpa europaea. The sequence goes on along the minus strand of NC_140071.1, from coordinate 12,349,854 downwards.
TTATTTTAAGTCCTCCCTTTGATTTTTTTTTTTTTGGTGCTCTTTAAAAATAAAAATGCAGTGATTTTCTGGCAGAAGCTAGAATAGGAAACTATCAGCCATTAAAGGAAATATCTGAGCTATTGACAAAAGCTTAAATTAAAATGAACCTAATGTGAAATGGAATTTGCATTCTAGTCGTCAGTGTGGTATATAATCATGTACTGTATGCAGTTAAATGAGTCTGTTGTCTGGCTGTAATGAATATCTACATCCATCCTAACAGTTAATGAGGAATAAATGACTTATTATCCACGAATGACTGTGTCTAAATAGCTCTGCAACAAAAACAGAATATTAAAATGTGTAGCAAAAATAGATCTTAAATGATAATGAACTAACTACGATTATTAATTAATTTTTTAAAGTATCATAAGGTTCACTGCTTTAGGATGAAATCAGCACTAGAACAAGTTCAAGCACAATAACAAATTCAAAGTCTGGAGTTCAAAATGCCAATATGTGTATGAATATCTACGTGTTTGTGGGTATGCATTCATAGGTGTTGTATGTAAATGTGTATAAATGTGTATATACATATATGCATACATACACTAACACATTTTAAAGAAAAAAATCTTTGTAAGATATATTCATACCTTAAAAAATAAAAGCATTTAAGTAAGCTTATGTCCCCAAAAGTACTGCAACTCATGCTTATTACATTCATAAATAATTTATAAATTATTTAAAGAATAGGATGATATTTTAGAATTATTTCTTGATAAGCCTGAAATCAATTCATATTTTTTTAAGATTTATTTTTTATTTATGAAAGAGCTGGGGTACAAGTCAGAGGTGCAGGAGAGTGAGAGGAGACAAAGTGGGAAAAAGAACAGGCAGATGACCGAAATACACTGCTAAGGGAAGCAAAGGGCAAGGCAGGAGAGGTCTGCCAGGCCATGTGGGAATCTCCCTGGTTGTCAGGGAATAGAACCTGTGCTGCAGAGGCTGCCCACAGACAGCTTCACAGGGCTATGCTCACCCACTGTGCCACCAGGGAGGCCCAACCCATTCATATTTTTTAATAAAGAGGGGATTATTTCATTTTAGAGATAAAAGAATATCATGTAGAATCTATTTTTTATTCACAACTTACTTTTTCTTGCATAATAGTTTACAACATGATTTTACTCAACAATTATAAAATACATCTTTTAAAAAATCTTAATAGTGAATTGTGGTGAAAAACTCAAAGGCAGTTTTTTTTGTTTAATCTATAAATGACAGAGTACATTCTAAAGTTGACTAAATTAAGGTATTTTCTAACTCACCACCAAATTTTCAATATAGATATTCAATATTTTATCGTGTATCATTTACCCTTTCCTTTTAACCCCAACAAGACTAAATTCTTTATCTCTAACTCAAGAAATTGTAATTGTCACCAAATGACCCAACAGAGCTCCTGCCCTCAATCCATATTCTTATCCTTCCAACCCATGTCCTTTCTGGAAGGCAGTCTATTAAGGTATTGTATTGGGGGCCTCCCTGGTGGTGCAGTGGTTGAGCGCTGGGCTGCAAGGCTCCCTGCAGCCTCTGCAGCACCAGTTCGATCCCCAGCCACTGGCAAGGGTCCCACATGGCACGCAGACCTCTCCTGTCTCACCTGCTGCTCCCCTCAGCAGTGTACTTCGTCAGTCTGTCTGTTCTGCTCCCCGCTCTGGCTCTGGTGAATTCACTCACCCTCCCGCACTTCTGACTGTACCCAGTGCTTGTATAAATAAATTAATCTTAAAAAAAAAAAGATATTGTATCTGTGTATGTCTGTTCCACCTGCTACTCACAATTTAAGTCTTCCTATTGCTTTTCCACAAAACCCAAATGCTTTCCTACCCATTATGCCTCATTTACAAAATGGCCTCTTTTTTTCTTTCATCGTAAATGAAACCATAGTGATATGCCATCCCACAATATGCCTTTCAACTTTTCCCCTCACTCTGCTTATTCTGCAAAAATAGTAAAGCTTGACCATAAAATTGGATAGGGTGAAAAAGGCAACAAAAATACCCAAACCCAACTTAAAAAAAAAAAAAGAATTTTCATAAACTGAGAAGTTGTGTGTCAGTCTATAATCTCAGATAATGTTCATTGTCCTCAATAGCCCAGATAGAAATTTCCATAGTAAATGGAGCTAAGATACCAAATTCATGGTTAAATGGACACTATTTAGGAGGAAGGAGTGTTCAATTTTGTGCACTTCTGAACCTACATCAAATTATACCATGATTTAACAGAAAGCAACCCATCAGACTCTCTCAACTTGCATTTTTTTAAAGAGTTGTTTATTTTATATATACAAGAACTGGGGTACAGGTCAGAGGTATGGAGAGTGAAAGGATTCACCATAGACAGAGTGGGGAGTAGAACAGGCAGATTAACCTAAGTACACTGCTAAAGGGAGCAGCAGACAAGTCAGGAGAGGTCTGCTGCACCATGTGGGTAGCTCCCTGGTTGGGGCTCAAACTCGTGCTGCAGTGGTTGCGGAGAGCTTCATAGGTTGCATCTTAACCCATTGCGCCACCAGGGAGGCCCAATTTGCATTTTTTAAAATTATTTATTTGTTCCTTTTGTAAATATATACAAGTCCAACCCTCAGGAAGACACATTTGTGCCTTGTCTCATGTCTTATTGGCAGACAACCTGCAATAAAAATTAGTTCTATTCTCAAAGCTTGTAACATAATGATTAGTTTCTGTATACTTTGGGTACAAAGATAGGTAACACTAATACACAGAACTTTTGAAATATCCTTTTGCAGAAACTTGTACTATTGCCACATGCCACTATATGAACTTTTCACATGCTATTCCATTTATGATTCATTTTTAAATGATTCATAAACTTTCCATAATCTGAACTTTCAGATTGTGAAATCTCTTTTTTCTATGTTTCCATACATAATCTACACATTCCTCTGGAAAGATTTCCAGAGTTATAAGTCTGTGTACATTGGTAGGCTGGACACAGAGTTCATTCTAAACCACAAAGCAACTTCACGTAAATCAGTAATTATGACCTAACTCAGTATATTATTTTGTGACAAACAGAATGAGCATCCTATTTCAGTTATTTCTTCACACACATAGTGGACTATAAAAAATAAAAAAAAAATTGACACTTGAGCATTTGAGACAGTTTATCTACAGTTAGCAAATTTTCTTGGTATTCTGACACACATGCCTAGAGAGGGCTGCAATATTCAAATATGATCTAGCAATATCAGTGACACTGAAAATTGTTACTGTGATCTTTTTATGAGTAAATGACTGAAATAACAGACATATAAGAAACCATCCTTCAGTAGCTCAACATTTTCAAGGTTAATTATATTTGAATACAAATTTATCAGAGAACTGTACTTTTGGGTTTAGTTCAAAGTGATCTTAGTTGTTTTTTTTTTTTTTAATCAAATGAAGGTATTTTAAGGTATCTCTACCTTCAAATGAAGGTATTTTAAGGTATCTCTACCTTCATGCAAATATCACAAGGCGTTTGTGGATATAGTAACATTTTTTGTGTCCCTGCTAAATTCTAAGACTATGCTAGGAAAATACCACAGATTTTTCTGTATTGGTATAGTAGTTAGGGGTAAAACTACAGATAGAGCATACAAATTCTATATTATACATGAAGGGAAATATCACAAAAAATAATTTACATTTTTAATTTGATTTTTAAGATGGCAATGTTTACTCACTTAATAGTATTAACATACTAACAGTTATAGTAGAATGATATAATTGAGAAATAAATATCATTTTGTATTCTGATAAATGAAAAACATCAAAAATACAAATTCATCTTACATTAATTCAAACAAATAGAAGTAGAGGTTTCTTTATGTAAATGAATATTTTTTTCCTAAAAATGATCTATTCATATTATGCAAAGCACTCTGAAAATACTTCAGGTGAGATAAATTTCTAGAAAAGTCTAGCAGACATTGCATGTAGACATAACTAGGCCAGACATAAAGAATAATGAGGTATCTCTGGGTTAGCAAGTCAGAGAGGAGAACTGAAGCTATGTAGAAGGACATAGTATATATGCATCTTTTTGTGAATTTCTATCTGATAATAACGATGAACGAAAGGCATAAATTTGAACCAGTGACCCTGCATAAAAATCTCTCTTATAGGTTTGATATTTTATGAGTCAGCCAATTTTCAAATTAGGTTGAATTTACGTTTAAAAAAATAAATTGCATTTTAATATTAAATCCTCCATAGGGACATCTAAAAAGTATAATAGTTTCTGAATAGAACCACACATTTTGGTCACAGAAGCAAAAGGTAAAAGAGAAGTAGGGATCTATTGTAAATATCATACATTTTACTTAGTTAGAATACAAAGGAGGTTTCTACATTCCGCAAATGCTTTGCCTTATATTTAAGGGTTATTATAATGTATCCCCTCATGATTTTTAAAATTCTTATCTATTTATGAATGTCTTAAATCAAGTATTTACAGGAGGATTACAACTTAGAAAGTAGTGTTTGGGGATCCTTATGTTGAACGTGAGCTAGTTTTAAAAATATTTATTTTTCTATAATACATATTTATATTGACAGTGGGATTTCAATGAGGCTTTCAATGACAGCAGACACTTTTCACATTAAACAAGACATTTTTAGTACCAACAAAGGATATCATATATTTTAGTCATCGCTGGAAGGTAGTACTAAGTAGCAATATTTTTTTCTTTGCAAATGATGAAGGACATTGAACTCCACATTTCCTGAAACATGTATCATTCTTTTAATATAACACATAAAAATATAGTCCTTCAATCTTGTACTTAAGCATCTGTCTGCTCACTGAAAGGATACCAAGAGTATTTGTAGGACCTAAAATGTGTGACTTATTTAGATGAGTTCATATTCTTCATAAATGCGATCAAAAATAATCAACAGTATAATAGATATAATGAACTACTTACATCTTCAAAGTAGATTATAAGAATGTAATCTGTTCTCTATGTAGTTGTTTTGTATATCTGAATCCCAAAAGTATTTAATGTCTTCATCCTTATGCCTTTAAGTTTAACCAGTTAACACAGTTTAACAGTATATTAAGGGGAATTGAAGGAAGCAGCGGACACTTTAATAAGGAGAGTTTCTTCCTTTATATGTATCATTGATGACCCTTTGAAAATATAATTAATATGTCTATATTTATGCCTATATAACCTATACCATGCTTATCTTTTATAAATAATAAGCCATAACATGAATAATGAAAAGTGAAAATATTCATGCATAACTCCTCTCTAACTGGTAATGTTTTTAATAATCGAAACCCCATTTTAACTCTCCAAGAGAGATTTCATTAAATAATTTTGTTCCAGGAAAATTGATGATCATGGCAGCAAACTTGGCTGGGAAAGGCTGCCTGACATTTATCCTACTTCCTAGATGTTTTTATTTGGCACCTATTTCTTTTCTGATGTCATACTAAAGGATACTGGATTAAACCAGCAACTTTTTATTTCAGTGTGAGGATAGCTCCTAAGAAGAGTTCCCAGAGTAAATGAAAAAGAAACTGGAAAACTTGTTCACTCCAATTTGTTTACAACAACATATAACTCTACCAAGAGTGGACTCAGCTGTGATGAATCTTTGGGAATTGTTTTCATGACAGCTACATCAAGAAGATTAGTATCTTCTATACTCCTTTTCCAACTTCTTGAGAAACCAGCCATAGACAAGCATTTAATATTAAAATACAAATATAATAGAGACTTAGCCAATCCAATTCATTTTTATGCCACTTCGTCTCTTTCCTTTCTTCTTTCCTCCATCGCTCATCACACTATATGAAAACAAATAAAATTACCGACAGTGTTTTTAAAACCTCACATGGTCATATGATGTTTTCTTTTGATTAAGTTTATTCCTTTTCCAGAAGATTCTTTTAGGGCCTCCCCAGGTGGTGCAGCGGTTGAGCGCTGGGCTGTGAAGCTGCCCACAGCCTCTGCAGCACCGTTTCGATCCCCAGCCACCAGAGAGGGTCCCACATGGCATGCAGACCTCTCCTGCCATGCCCACTGCTCCCCTCAGCAGTGTATTTTGTCAGTCTGCCTGTTCTGTTCCCCGCTATGGCTCTGGTGAATTTTCTCACCCTCCCGCGCTTCTGAATGTACCCAGTGTTTGTATAAATAAATAAATAAATTTTTAAAGAAAAAAAGAAGATTCTTTTAGTGCTAATTTGGTCCACCCCATCTTCACCTCACTTTTATAAAAATAAATGGTAAATTTATTCTCAAAATATCAGTTGTGTACCTTCTAGGGGTATTTACTGAATTATTTGAAGAAAAATTGAATTTATGCTAAAAATCATATCCCAAAATGCCACCCAATATATTGCCTTGATTGCATTAATTGCAAAATTCTCCAGAGCTTAAAAATTATGAATAATAATGCGATTAAATACATTTCCCTTTATTCCTTGTCCCCAAGCCTCTTGGCCCAGGATTTCTCTACAGTGTCTTGTCATTTATGCAGTGCACGTGACCTTTTCAAAACACAGAATGTTTTTCCAACAAAGAGGCAATAAAGGCTTATGCTGTTAGATCATCAGGCATTATTTATTACATAAAGTATCCCTGTCCAACTGCTAAAAGGACATGAGATTTAAAAACCTAATGTGTACAGTTAATCTACACTGTGAAAATAAATAATCCAGCAAAGAGACAAAGGTACAAGCAAGAATGGATGGGAGTAAATATTGAGCTGACTGGGTATCAGTTTAATAAGCAAATGCATAGACTATTTTACTGATAATGCAAGTAGAAGGTCCTATATGAGATGAAATGCATTCCAAAGATTTTTATATTAGAAAACAATAAAGAAATATTATATTACAATGTTAAAGACAGAGTTTTTACAAAAAAAAAAAAAAAAGGTTTGTTAAATGGAAATATTAGCAGCCAGTCAGGAAGAATGTCATGCCTATACCCATGAGTGTACACATTGGTGCTTTAATGTACCCTGAAAACAATTTTCAAAGAAACACACTCCCCAACACACAAAATTGATTTTAAGGTAAACATTTCTGTGGTTCTTTAAGTAAATTGAATATTGTATAGAAATGGTAATCTATACATAAAAATCCATGAGCCTCTACATACACATCAAGAAATAGTCCTGGGCCTCCCCTGTGGCACAGCGGTTGAGCACTGGGCTGCAAATTGCCCGCAGTCTCTGCAGTGCCAGTTAGATCTCCGGCCTCTGGAGAGGGTCCCGCATGGCGCAGACCACTCCTGCTGCCCGCTGCTCCCCTCAGCAGTGTACTTCCTCGGTCTACCTGTTCTGTTCCCCGCTCTGGCTCTGGTGGATTCTCTCACCCTCCTGCACTTCTGACTGTACCCAGTGCTTGTATAAATAAGTAAATTAATGAATTAAAAAAAAGAAATAGTCCAAATTGTATATTTTTAAATATACCAGGCACTTTCATAGGCACTGTATAACTGATTTGAAAAAGTAATTGAACCTAAATTTATTCTTATTTCATTAGGAATCTGACACCTCAAGGAATTAGCATGTCATCAAATAACTTTCTTCAATTAGGAAATGTAAATTCAAGTACCTGGAAAGGAACACACACCTTGGTCAAATAAAAATTGTAATAAAACCTTTACTTTCAGTGTCTTTGTTAGAGAAATAGTTTTCACTTAGCAGTGATTTTAAACTTATTTTAGGAAAACATAAAATAATACTTTGGATTAGTTTGTCTCAGTTAAGAATTTCTAAGCATAATTTATGGGGTATTGGCTTTCAGATTTTTCAGATTAAAAAAGAAGAGCAGATCATGTTAATGGAATAGTCAAGTATTTTTGAAAGGAGGCTTTTTTGACCTAGCAGGTCCATACCCAGGCATCTACACAAAGGATTCAAAAACATTAATTCATATAGATATATGTACTCCTATATTCTTTGAAGCACTATTTACAGTAACCATTATGAAATCAACTCTGATAAATAACAGAGGAGTACATTAAAAAGATGTGGTTTATATACATGATGGAACACTACTAGCAATAAAACAATTTTGCCATTTGAAACAATGTGGTTGAATTGGAGGGGATTGTGCTGTGAATTAAGTCAGAGAGAGACAAATACCAGGTAATTTCACTCATGTGGGATATTGAGAAGTAGGACAAATGAACTGACAAAGCTATGCTAAAACAAACACTAGAGATACAACTACAGAATTAATGCTAGTCATGGGGTAGGAATGGAGAGAGTAGTAGGAACAAAAAGGGAAATTTTATCCTGGTTAATAAGAACAAGACAGGAAGGTCAGAGTCCCAGTGGCAATGTAACCACCAAAGCAGAGACTGGAGTGATCCATTTTGAAAATGGAGACAGAGACCATGAACCAGAGAATTCAGGAAGCCTCTTAAGACTGGAAAAGTCAATAATGTAAATTTTCCCAGTCTCCTGGAAGGCAGCTATGCTCACCACTGTACCACCAACTGGAAGAATCTCCTGAAAATATGTAGCATACTGAGTCATGTTGGCTATCTGAACCCTAGAACTGCAAGGTAATAAATTTGTGTTGTTTCAAGGTACTAACTGTGGGAAACTGACAAAAGGCAATAATAGGAAGTAAAATTGCATCCTTCTTGACAGTGTAGTAGATCTTAAATTTTTCTGCCACCAACATCTTTCTCTAAAACAAAACTATCACTATGCCCTCCCACTTCAGTCCAGTTTCTGGTATCTCATGATTGGCTGGGCATTAAATATGCATCACTGTTTTCTTACTTAAAGCACCATATCAGAATTGTTAGAGAAATGATTTTCATGCATATATTTTTTTCTTACATTCAAGTGTTGAAAAATTTTTTTTCATATGGAAACCTATCCATTTATTTTCCTCATTAAATTTTATTCAATTTAGTCCTTCCAAAGCAGGCTTCATTGTGGGTCTCTTTGTGGATCTGTAAATCTGTAGGTCCTGATACCATATCTGATTCACTGTAGACACATAATAAGTCTTATTTTAAATATGAGTTGAAGTTATTATCAGCTAAAAAGTCTAATAAAGCACATGTATATAAAATATTAATGAATGCAATTCTCTTTATGCACTGCAAATGCTGTTCTATGACTACTTTTTAAATATTGTGCTGGCAGTTAATCAAAATAAGCATATTCAGTCCAGCACTATTTGATGTGTCTGAGAATACCTTTAACATTAATCAGCAATTTTGTGTGGGGTCAAAAATATCTACCTAAAAATAAGGTAGTCTTTGTAATTTGTTTCTAACTTTCTAGAGAGTGTATATTGGAGTTGATCAGAGGCTAATCATACTGATATGCCAACAGATTAAATACAGAAGCAGATATAAGAATCCACGTTTCTGAATAAGTCAGTCATTAAAGATATTTGGAAAATTGTAAATGAGTCTACATTTTCTCATTATTTTATTGGATTGTAAATTATAGTTATTTTTATTGAAATGCCACTTTGTTAACAAAAAATGGGTTTTATTACTGCTATTTTAAAATGAATGGCCTTGTTTTCTCAGTTTTAATTTCTAATAGAGTACACGTTGATTCATACATCCATATAACTGATAGATATTTGAGGTTTTCAAGAATATTTAAGACGCCAGAAGATTCTTGTCACCAAAGAGTTCGAGAACTATTGACACATGTGAAAGTGTGCATGATACATTGAGGGATCTAATCCTAGACTCTAGATGCTTATAAGATTGCCCCAGGGAGATTTAAAAAACACCAATATATAGTTTCCATCCATAAAACTTAATCTTTGAAAATATGTTAAATTATATTTTTCTTGATTGTATAAACCAGATGGTGTTCCTAGTCGCATAAGCATAGCGGAAACAGATAAATATACATTCATTGTGCATATTCCATTTTAGTTACAACCACACAGGAAATATTTCTAGAAATCTTCAAAAATATAAAATGCAAGATAGAGAAATTTTCAGGAAAAATTGACTGCTGAAGAGAATGCAGAATTTAAACCGTGATGCGGAGAAGGGAAAACAACAAAAGTGACAAGAAAGGTATGTGAAATAGAGAATCAATTCTGCATTCAGCACCTGAGGTTAACTGAAATCATTGAAGAGCCTGAGTAATGACTTAACACAGTTTTTATGGGTAATGGGTGATATATTGAATACATTTGAACAAGCTGGAGGATTTTCCCCCTGGTAATCTCTGTGATGTTTCTCAAATGGAAAAATCCTGAGTTCTCATCATCCATATTGTTATCCAAGGACTCACGCCACTTGAAAACAAAATGAGAAAATCAGTAGAGTTTTACATGAGAGTTAAACAACTAACAGTAGGTGCTAAAGCCAAAACAACTATACACCTTAAATATTCAATATATTTTTATCTATTTTTAATTGATCCCATTATTAATAACTTCATACTGATTACCTTTTTAGAATCAACTGATATTATAAATATTTCAGTTGCACTCACATCCTCTCCAAAAAAAGAGAAGCAAATGAACATCTAAAATGAAATTAGCAAAAATTTGATGCCCTTACCTCTTGACAAACTTTAATTATAGATGTTAATAATAAAAGTCAAACATTTATGATCCTTTGGCATTTTACTTAACATTAAACCATGGTCAGACTCTTAAACTTCAGCTTTCTTTTAGTATTCCATTTACTATCTACTAACTAAATTAGTATTTTTTTAAGATTGGTTTATTATTTACTTTTGCATAGAAGAACTGAGGTACAAGCCAGAGGTGCAGGAGGTGAGAGGATTCACCAGAGACAAAGTGGGGAGCAGAAGAAGTGGACTGACTGAAATACATTGCTGAGGGGAGCAGCGGGGGAGAAAGGAGAGGTCTGCTGTGCCATATTGGTGAGCTCCCTGGCCAGGGATTGAACTCAGGCAGTTGTGGTGACAGCGCTGAGACAACCCCCAGGCCACCAGGAAGGCCCTAAATTAGTGTTTTCAATGCAAATTTATTTTTGGATAATGTATTTATGTTGGAAAGTGAATCATGAAAAAGTGAACATGACAAATTATTTGAATAACCAGGCTGATTTCATCATAAAAGTTTCATCTTTAGGGCCTCCCTGGTGGCCTACGGGTTAAGTCTCAGTGCTGTCACCTGACCCACATATGGCCAGCAGACCTCTCCTGTCTCCCCTGCTGTTCCCCTCAGCAGTGTATTTCAATAAATCTGCCTTTTCTGCTCCCTATTCCATCTCTAGTGAATCCATCTACTCCACCCCCATACCTCTGGCCTACACTTTAGTTGTTCTACACACACACATACACACACACACACAGACAAAAGTTCATCTTTAATATGGAATTTATCTTTTAAACAGTCATTTTTTTTTTAAATCAAGGTAGTGTTAGACTTACAAAACTGATGTGAAGTATGGTTTAAACTTTACAGAACTTCCTTTTATATTAACATTTTGCATTACCATAAAACTTTTATTAAAGCTAAGAAATCATCCTTGACAATACTATTGATTGAAATACAGAACATATTTGCAATTATCACATTTTCTACTAATGTCCTTTTGCTAAAGAACAACATACTGAGGAATGATTGACATGGGAAAAGTGGATACAAATCATTTTATTTAGGGATAAGTATACACCCATGAAATATCAGGACCATCAATGTCATAAACTATCCCTCCCAGATATTCTATCCTCGCCTTTATTATCACTATTATTATTATTGTCATTGTTGTCAGTGTGTGTAATAAGAACTCTTAATGTAAGATCTACCCTTTCAGCAATACAGTATTGTTAGCTATCGGTTCTATGCTACCAAGATTTCCAGAATTTTGCACAAATGCAGCTCTGTATCCTTTGACCATCTACTCCCAACCCCTGGCAAACACCCTTCTATTCTGCAAATTTTAGTACTTTGGAAGTTTCAACTAAGTAGAATCTTAGAGTATTTATCCTTTTGTGACTTATTTTACTCAGCATGATGTCTTCAAGAGAAACTCAGAACCACATTGAAATGGGCATAGAGGACGATTCCTGTGCTGGTTGCTTTAAGTTGATTTTATAAATTTATCTTACTTTTACTAGCACTGTATTTTATGTGCTGTGTGGATTATTGTGCATCTGGCTCACCAAGGGATCTGATCATTCCCTACTCACCCACTGCACATATCCTGAGATAAACAACTACAGCTACTTAAATTCCTTTATTCCAGCTTTGTCAGAAGAATCTTTGTAAAAGTAAATCAGTTCATGTGACTTTCAGCACAAAAATTCTCCAAATACCTTCCCAATTCAAAGTAAATATCAAAGTCTTTGAAGGGCCCATAGGGTTTCATAGGGCCTGATTTTATTTTACCCTTCTGAACTTATATCTAAATGCATGTTCATTTCTCTTCTAGGCCAGTCTCTCAGGTATTCCTCAGATACATCAGGCAAACTCCTATATTGGTGCATTTACAGTTGTTACACCACTTATGTACATATCTTTTCTCCCATATACCTACAATCAAGTAACAATTCCTTCTGACTTTTGTCAGCTGAAATCTTCTCGTTATTGTCGTGATGTTTAAAGTTGTATCCTTCTTCCATGTAATACTAGCATCATGTTTATTCTAGTCTATATCTCATAATTATAACCCTTAACCTCAACATGCACATATATATCTTGATTTTTATCTATTTCCCCTATAAAGAGACAAATAAAAAAAATAGCAGATGTCAGTTTGGTTCCTAATTTAACTTGGATAAAAATGCATTTATGGGTATGCAATAGTAATGTATTGTGAATTGTGAATTTGAACTATATTTTATTTATTTTTTTAAACTTTTTTTTTAATAGAGGCTTTTTTTTTATATTATTTGTTTGTTTGTTTTGTTTATACATGCACTGGGTACAGTCAGAAGCACGGGAGGGTGAGAGAATTCACCAGAGCCAGAGCGGGGAGCAGAGCAGGCAGAAGGACCGAAGTACACTGCTGAGGGGAGCAGCGGGCGGCAGGAGAGGTCTGTGCGCCATGTGGGACCCTCTGCCGGTGGCCGGGGAGCAGCAGGGGATCGAACCGGAGCTGTAGAGGCTGCGCGCAGCTTCGCAACCCAGCGCTGAACCGCTGCGCCACCAGGGAGGCCCTTGAACTATATTTTAAAACAAGGTATAAGTGTTTTATTTGTAATAACAAAAATAAATTTGAATATCATTAACCCTATATTCAAATTTATTTTATTCTTTATTTACAGTAAAAGGTATGGATATCTAGGTCTCTAATTACAAAATTATTTTTAATAATTTAAGATCCAAAGAAATATTTGGTGCCTGGCAAAAGGAGTTATTATTATTTTTTTTTATTCCAGACTTTTAGTGTACCTGGCTTTTATTATATAATTCATAGGCTATCCAGACTGTCATCATCAAATTCTTTTTTCAAATCACAAGGATGTTTCATATTTTGTTCCAAGATAAAATATATTTATGATACTTGTAAAACTTTAAAATAGAGAATTTTTATCTTTAAAATATACTTTAAAATATAGTAATATATTTGTTCTTAGTCACTTATGGAAAGAAACATTCTTAGATAATAGCATAGGCTTAGTTGAGATGCCAGTTATTAGATGGGAACATTTCTGCAGTCTTTCTATTCTTCCAGAGGGTTTGGCAAACTTCTGTCATGGATCACATCCAGTCTGCCACCTGTTCTTGTTAATGTTCTGCTGGAACACAGTCAGACTCATCACTTTATGTATTGTCTGTGGCAGCTTTTGTGTTCTAACAGTAGATTTGAGTCATTGCAATGGAGACATATGGTCCACACAGCTGAAAATATTTGTTATCTGACCCTTTGTGAAGAAAGTTTGCCATCCTCTGTAGTAGTAGATGATAAGGGTTAAATTGTGTGAAATGGAAAAGTCTAAAGCTCTATGACTACCTTGATAATTGTTGTCTTTGCAAGCCATTTTTGTAAATATACTCCTCTAGCTCTCAAGAGAAATCAAACATTAAAAATGATATTTCATGAAGACTGGAATATATGCTTGATCAGGAATGGACACCAAATGCCCCATTGTTGGGATAAGTAAATGTAGTAAAAACAGATTATAACAAATGTAAGGGCCTTAGTTATAAGTCATTCTTTGTGGCATGGTTTGGTATTTACCTAGGAATATAAACATATGCTACCTTAATATGACCCTCTAGTATCAGTCCTTATTTTTTTTAAGATTTATGTATTTATGCATACAAGAACTGGGGTATAGGCCAGAGATGTGGGGAGTGAGAAGATTCTCCAGTGACAGAGTAGGGAACAGAACAGGCAGATCTGCAGAAATACACTGCTGAGGGGAGCAGCAGGCGAGTCAGGAGAGGTCTGCTGTGCCATGTAAAAGGTCACCTCCTTGGCTGGGGATCAAATTTGTGCTGCAGTGGCTGCAGATAACTTCATAGTGCTGGGTCTTAACCCCTTGCACCATCAGGGAAGCTCCAATTTGTTGTTTTTTATCAAAATATATTGCCTCATAAAATTATGAAGTTCTAAACAGAAATTCAATTGAACATTATACTTATCTGTTTTAAGCCATGTTTTCTTGTTTTTAAGCAATTGGGCTTACTATATAAGAAATAATAACAACACTAGTAGTGTTTGTTGAAGACAGATTGTGTCTTGGTCTATTTTTGTTGTGGTGATAAGCATGGTAAGAAGAGGGAGAATTATAAAAGTATGGAAAATAACAAACAGTTGGAATAGCCATACAACTGACTTCAGTAAAGTATCTGTTATAATTACCCAGAGGATGACAGAAGCATAATATGCCTATTGGCCTGTTCTACTGCATGCAGCATCACCAGAGGGTGGTTCAAAGGACAGCAGGGCTATGGAATGACTTCTGCTCACTCATTCATTTACTTTCAGTTTTGATATTTTGATGCTGACTCTTGGCTACAACATCACAACAAGGCTGACTCTTTGTGGCTGCTTGGCTTCCTCAGAGCATGCTGACTAGTTCCAAAGGTGAATATCCCTAGAGAACCAGGAAAAGCAGCAGCATTTTTTAGCCACAGAGATCATAGTTATCACCTCTGCCAGAGTTCAAAAGAAAGCCACCTATATTCTACCATTTTATAATAGACCAGTGCAGGTTTAAGAGAACAAAAGAACTCAAGATATTCTTGTAACAAATGTTGGAAAACAGAATCCACATACTGAGGTAAAGAATTATTTTAAATATTATTCACATCACCACATGTTTCTAAATCTTACTGACATAAAAAAAAATTGACTATGCTTTGGAATATATTGATCTTACAAGAAAGGCTTCTCTTAAAAAAGGCAAGAAGAAAATCACACTACAATGTGTTCTGGGCAGCATATAAAATGACACAACACTTTATTGCTAATTGTCATATACCTAGTGAGTAGCTGCTACAAAGTGAAGAATGACTGTTGAGTGACAATACAAGGAGTCAGAATTATAAATTATCTTATAATGTAGTTCACTATTAGCAGATGGCTTGTTACAGAGAGGCATATTTCAGCAGTCTTTTCCTGGTGCACTTTTCTCTAGTCTTCATTTCCCAATGAGGGGACCTTGATACCAAATTCATTGCCCAATTGAGGTTCAGAAGATGATATTTTTTTCCATTATCATTAGCACTTTTTATCTTCTTAGTCAGTCTCAATGGTTGATGAAACACTAGTGTGCACAAGTCATCCCACTAGGTAAATTCATGCTAATAGGTGAATACTCTAGATTTAGGATGATATTGGATGAATCAAAGGGCAAAAAAATCATACCAGATCCTGCCAGTTCTGTGTTGGACAAAATGCATTATTGCACAAAGGATGTGTTTACACTACCAATACTACAACACACCACAAACATGAATTGGTTAATTCATTATTTTAAAAAATCCTGCTCACTTCTAGATAAAAAAAAAAGCTCAAGATGAAGGGATATAGGGTCAACTGATGATGACTGTAATTCTTTTTCTCAAACACCCCAATGTACAGTAATCATATAATAAAGAAGGGGATGAATAGGGATTTTACATTTTGGTATAATTTTTGTCATTTTCTTTTTGATTGGTAGTGGAATATGAAGATTCGTAAAAAGGTTGGCCCAGGTACTTGCCACAATGGTCCTTGAAACTTTGAATGTGTGAGATCACTCTAAAGGTAGCTCACATCACCAGTTTTTCAATTTCACTGTGAAAATAGATGTTGATTTTATTCCAGTTATCCCAGCTAATTTTACCCTACACCTAACCAGACAAAACTGCTTTAGATCAGTATCATAATTTACCATATATCTTCCTCCAGGGTATCCTTACTCCTCTGTGAAAGTATGCTGATCATGTCTGTGATCATATTCAAAAATCTTGGGAATCATTGTGTCTTTAGTATTGCAAGGAAGTTAAATGGACTATTTTACCAAGGAAGCCAGCAAAATTGTAAGGAAATTGAAAAATAAATGAATTGTTGGAAGAGAAAAATCACATTACTGAGAGGTATATATACATCAGGGTAGAAAGGTGTAAAGGATGGTGTTGAATTTTATGAGTATGGAAGTGGAGGAATGTTTACTATCTACTCTTGGAGTCAACATTTTCTATTAAACTGCACATTCTTCAAATCATTATCCACATCTTGACACAAAATTGAGGAAGTGAGTTCTTTGTCCCGAAGCACTAATTTCTCAAAAATTATTTTGAATGTTGAAAATGAAATATTTCTCTGAAAACAGAATGATTTTATATATTGTCAACATTGTCACTTTTCTGGAAACACTGAAAGGCGAGTTTTAGGTATGAATATAAATGTAAATTAAATATGCATTGAATTATAAATAGTTGAAATAACATAAAAGATTGCCAGGTAAAAGTAGGGAAAGAATAAGACCAGAATGTCATGCTTCTGCCTGAATGATTTTTTTACTGCTGAATAATAGTACAACACAATGGACATATTGACAGAATATTAACTCCACTTGTGTTGGAGGAGATACATATTAAACTATTTGTTCCACTTACTTTTCAATGTCATACTCATATCCTTTATAACTAAAAGGATATTTATGTATTTGTTGGAGGTTTTGTTTATCTAGATATATGAATTGCTAATGTTGATAGATAAGGAACTCAGAACTGATTCAATTGTGCAAATATTCAGAATTTTTATTAGAATGCCAAGTATAATATACCATATGTCAACATTCTTTGATCTGTTTCTGAGGAGAAGATGGTTTTAAAAAACGGACTGTCACTAAATATTTCAGTTTATCTCCATGGATCTCAATGAAATCAAATCATGTAATAAAGGCTGAAACTTCATCTAGCAGCATAATATGCTCCTGTCACCTTTTATTAACATGACAAGGTTTAAACCATAATTCATGTGTGCAGGTTTGTTTCTCATTATTCATAGTTATTCTTTTGTCCTTAAGATTTGTAGCTCAGAAATTATATTCAAAATGTGGAATGGTAAGTAAAGCTCTGACAATTACATCAAAGCTATATTTGTTTGCTGCTGAATAACATTTTTAAGAAAAAGGCCTATTATTTAATATAAATGCTGATTTTATATATAGATGTAATATAAAACTAGTATCTTAACACAAAATTATTTTACCTTAGAAGATAAATTTTAAATAATATCTACCTATTTATAATAATTGAAGCTTATTATTATTATTTAAATTGCATTTTATATTTCCCAACAATTTCCAAGACATTTAATATCTTGGTTTGTAATGCTTCAGCGTTAACAGCTATATGCCCATGAAAACTTTTTTACAATTCAGCTTTCATAAATGAAATAAATAAGCCCAGTTACTGTTTTTACTAAGATAACATAAGCTATAAAATGATCTGAGGCAAACCTGAGACCATTATGAATTTCTTACAAATATATATGTGTGTATATATATTATATACACACATATATATTTGTACACATTATATATACATATATATTATATACACATATGCACATAAACAGATATACATATATCTATATTCACACTCATACATATATACATATATGTGTGTGTATACATATAAACACACTAAAGGAAAACACAAGATAAGTGACCAATCTGGCTGGATATTTAGATACATTTTGAAGATTAAATATATATAACACTACATCACTAAATTGATGGACAATGAAATAAAGTAGAAATTTTATAAATTGACTCAAATGCATGGAAAACATAATCTAGGGCAAAATATCACCACAAATCAACCATCAACCAGTTAGAAAAGTCTAAAAATTTTACCAAAAAATTATCAGAGATGAGTGAATTCAGCAATGCTATTGGAAGTTTAGTGCATTATTAAAAGCATGAATAAAGTCCCTCTCTTTTCTAATCTGTATGTCCTACAGCAAATGTTCTCAACTTCACTAAGTAGGATCTCTCCTAAAACGCTGAGTAAAAGCAGATGTCCTTGTTTTGTTCTTGAGCTCAAAAGAAATCATTCTTAGTATTAAAAATAATCATAACTTTAGTGTTGTTTGTCATAAATGTTCTTTATTTTGTTGAGCAAGTTCCCCTTTTCTTCTAAGATTCCAATAATTGAGAGTTTCAGTTTTCACATGCTGTTTCTGCATGTGTTAAGAAAGAAGTATGTGTCTCTTTTAAGTCTCTATGTTATACTCAAGTTAAATTGTGTAAATTCAATTTCATATTGTTTGAATAAGCAACATTTAATGATGACATATTTTAACTTTCATATTTCAATGCATTCACTATCATCTGCATAATTTGTAGGACACAGTGGAAAATGAAATTTAGACACCTTGTTCAAAAAGGCATAACATGAGGGCCTATAAAGGCATTACATTTTATAGCTTTTCTCTTTCTTCTGTGTTTCTCTTAATATACTTATGAATTTTTCTTTGTCACTGTCTACTTAAAGAAAAATAAAAATTTTGAACTATTAGCCTAACTTTTATGATGTATCCTCATATTACGTTTCAAATGCAGATATAAGGGTACTTACTTTCTAAGTGGAATCACCAAAATTATATACTTCATATGTTGTGTCTCACAAGTATATCCATTCACTCTTAACAGAAAATGGAAACACTACAGAAATCTAAATCAGCAATTGTTATTTCATTTCCTGATTATATATATATATATCCATCAATCTATCCACCCATCTGCCTGTCCATCCCCATTCATCTATCCATCTGTCTGTCCATCTGTCCATTCACTTACCTACCTACCTACCTACCTACCTACATACCTACCTACCTACTTACCTACCTAAGAAAGCTCTCCATCTATAGTTTACTGATGGGTTTGCATGGACTGAAAGGATAATACATTATGTGTTGCATTTTCCCATTTGCTTCCATGTCATGGTTTTCAGCATAAGCGGTTGATCAATATACACATTGTGGAAGGAAAATGCAGATTCTGGGGACTGTTAGTGCCCTACATATTCAGTCATAGCTATTCATGAAATGAGCACAGAATCCCTATGCTCCCCAGTGCATGGTTGTTCAACAAGACTCAGAGTGAATACAAAGCAAGTTACCATAACAAGTACCATGTCTTCACTTGCATCTCACTCAACTATCATGCATTTTGGATTCAGTAGAAATGCTGTGTTCATGGGGTTTGCAGTGTGCATGCAACAAGAGGGTATACAAGGGGTATAATGGAACACAAGGGGTATAATGGTGCTAATCACCACTGTTTGCATGTATAGTCGATGGTCACATCCAATTCTGTTCATAAAACCACAATTTTATACATAAACTTATTACAAATTTCAAGAGAGTGACATGAGAGCATTAAGTCAACCACAGGGACCCAATAAATTCTGTGTGCCATGCAAGTGCCCTGTTATGGATATGATATATATTTTCATGTTTTACAAGTCAACATACTGTTAAAAAGAGAAAACAAGACATTTAAATATTTCTCACTCTATTAAAAATCAAATATTTACATAAACACACATATTATTCCAATTATATTTCTCCAATAGTAATCTTTTTCAAGACTTTTACATTGACTTTTTTTCATTTGAACATCTCTAGGGAATCGTAGTCTTTTATAGACCTTACTAGCTGAAATTATTATTATTATTATTATTATTATTATTGTTTGTATCATTGTTACAACTAATGACATTTTCAAGTATTAATGAGAGTCACTTAAGCTAGTTCTTCTGTACCACATGTCATTTTTTATAGTACCATATTCTCTAATAATAGTGTTATCAGATTCAACCTGACATTATCTTTGCAACTTGAGGACATGGAAGATCAATGACATTCAAGGTGTCCCTTCAGGGGACAGTGGTGTAAGAGACAATGAAAATATAGGGCCAAATATGAGAGTGGGTAATAAGCAAGAGTGTTCAGATATTTTCTAGCCATATAATATGAACAGACTTGAAGGAAATGTCTTATAAAATATATGGGTTTTCAATGTATATTCCAATTAAAGATGTAAATTGGATAATAAATGTTATTATGCCTATTTTTCTCAGATACTATGCTTCACCTATCACCTAACTGTTCTATATAAGTGACAAAGATGGATTTTCAAATAACAGCACAGAATGTTATATTTTTACTTTCCTTAGATTTAAGGAAAAAAAGGTTAGTCTTCACCTCTTTTGATTGCCACTCTCTAAGCATAGAACTAATCTAGCATTTTACACTATTATTCTTACATAGTACCCACAAATTTAAAATGTTATTTATGATGTTTATATTATTTTGACTTGGATTTGTTAATTGTGCATTTACCTTTAAATAATTATCATAAACCTATTCAGAGAAATGACAAAATTACAAAAAAAACCCTTTAATTTGATGCCACCTTGACTAAAAACCAAGTTGTACTATTCTATAGCCACAAAGAAAGACATCAATTTTTTTGATTTACATATAATGGTAGAGTAGGATTCTTTCTGAATCCTGACATGATGTCAAGTATAACTTGAACTTTAAAAATATACCAAATAACCAGGCATGCCTGTCACTTTCCAGTTTCTTGAGAGAGTTCCTAAGGCATTGCTGCATCAATAGCTAATACAGAGATGGAATTTTCTGGTCATCAGCCTCAAAACTATCATTTACTTTGGAATGGCTCATATTATCATAGTGGCTGCAATGTGGAATCAACCAAAAACAAGATAATAAAAAAGAGACAATTATGTAAAGAACTAAAATAACAATATGTACTTGTGATATGAATGAAGGAAATGACTGTATATGTGTCTCAAATAAAGAGGTAGCATTTTAAGTCCAAGGGAAGAGGCAGTAATATCCAGTTTTATATCATATATATGCACCGTAAAGAGAAAATAGTATGATACTAGCAAATGAGAGAATAAGAATTTGTAGGAAGTCAGCTTTGGACTTTTTATATAGACTCCTTATTTTAGGCTGTATTTTCTGCAGGAACAAGTTTTGCATACCAGGGCTATATTAGAGAACAGAAGATTGATGCCCTTAGTAATATTATAATCTTAGGATAATGTCTTCTTGCATTCCCATATTTGCTTAATTAGGCAGAATGATCTTTTCTAGATATTACCTGGACATAGGTGAAGCTGGCATTTTGATTACTCTCAGTGTTAGGTAACAGAATCCCTATGGCTTGCTGCTGTAAGAGCTGCATCCAGTGGGGACCAGGTTCAGTTGTTGCCTTTGTTGGGAGCTGCTGCCTCTGGCTCCACTGCTTTTCAGGTTCTGTTCTAGGACTGATAGGAGTCTGCTGATCTACTCTAGGTGGGCTACTTCCAGGTCTGCCCTGGAGCTCAGTGAGGTCCCCAAGGGTGAACTACCAGTGGGGCCACTGCCATTCTGCTCTGGTGCTTGGGGAGCCCACTGTGCTGCAAGGCTTACCTTGCTTTACCAGGTTAGGAGCTTAGCCCATTCCACTGCCTGCTGGGTTCCCCCAAACCTGGTCATTGCTCCTAATATGGGCTGTAAGTGTCTGTTTTCCCTTAAGGACTTATTGAATTTTTTCTGCTACAACCTAGTTGTAAGTACAAGGAAAAGGTACCCAGCATCTTCACTCTGCTGAGTCTTACTTCTTTAATTTATATCTTTCTAGCACTGAAAAGATTATAGACATCTGTTGTGCATTTGTTACAAGACAGAAGTTCTGAAATCCAACTTCAAGAACTAATAACAAGATCCTGTGTTCCTTATAAATACAGATCCTGTACTTCAGTTCCATATATATATATATATATATATATATATAGTTATATATAACTATATATATATATATATATATATAGTTTTATCCTTATTCTTGGTGGTATATTTGGATGAACTGAATGTTTTCCCCATGGTTTATACTTGAAGAGATCAATGAAAATTCATTGACATTGCCTAGTCCTTTTATAGCTTCGAGGAAACAAGTTAAAATTTCAATACAATGGCATTCTAAAATGTACCCATCATAAGCAATCAAACTCATTTATTTATTCATTTTGTATTCTGTTCTACTGCCTTTCCCCTCTGCTATAGCCTAGGCAGAAAGTAAAGTTCACTGCCCTTAAAAATGTGGACAAATTTATGCTGAAGACAAAGCAAGGAGAAACAGCAGGGAAAGAAAAGGAAAAAGGAAACAATTTCTTTATTTTCCCACCTTTATTATGATGTAATCAGCATATAATATTACGTGGTTTTAAAGCACAACATGCTGATTTGATACCTATGTTAGAGTACAAATTAAGTGACATGCCAGGATTCCCAAACCGTTCATGCTAAGACACCATTAAAAACCCACCCCTTAAAAGCAAAGCATATTCTTAGTGTATAATATCTTTAATTGAAGAGTACTTAAATATAATTAGTGGGCATAGAAATAGAAGAGAAGGCTGTAGTGCAGGAGGAAGGATTATATATTGGTTTATTTTCTTTTCAGTGTTTTACACTTTCTTGAACTCAATGCCTTTCCTCCATGTTCACCAAGCCCCTGGTGCTCTGAGTTAATCCTAACCCAAAGCTGAGAAGCAAAAAAAAAAAAAAATATGTCTTCACATCTCTTTGTTCCATGTGCCTCCTCCAAATATTTCTCTCAAGGCTTATCACTCTTCAGTCTACCAAAAATGATATGGGGAGATAAAAGTCAATAAATGAGGTAATTATTCAAAAGAATTGCTAAAATCCTTCTGATATTATGACCTTATAAAGAGGGTGATGTTTGTTCCTCACAATTGCAAGCACCCCATAGAAAGTGTCAGGAGAACACAAACTGAGGGCCATGTAATTAGACTGATGCATCCTTCATCATCTCTGGAGGACATAAAAGTTTTCAAACTCGACAACCGACAGGTTTGAAAGGTAAGTGCCTAAATGGAGCTGATACAGCAGTGGCAAGAAAAAGAGCTGGATTGGGACATATCCTTTCATGCTTTAGGCATTAGGATGCTTACATTTTCCCACTGCCCCAGTAAATAGTGAGAAATCCATTGTGATTGAGTAAACACTATTTACTTTTGTATTATTTTTTATTGAGGTCATACTGGATTATAACACTCTTTCTGACTTAGAATTATAGTTTCACACCTCTTCAGGTGTGTATTACTACACCACACCGTTCTCCAAGGTACCCACGGCCCTCCACTCTAATCCATGGAGCCTTACTCCTGCTTTACACCCTATCCCCGACCTGACCTCCCACCCCCTTAACCTAAATTTTAGTCAGATTTCTAGAGTTAGTTTTTGGCTTGGTTTCATCTGTTCCTTTCTTTTGTTTCTCTATATTTCACATGAGAGAAATCATCTTGTAGTGGTCTTCTTCCTTCTAATTTATTTCTATTTGCATAATCTCAAGTTCTAACTATGCTGTCACAAAGTGAAGGATTTCATCTTTTTTACAAATAACTTTAAAATAACTTTGAATCTACCTAGACACAGTGGTTTGTGAAGCAGTGTAAAATTGCAGCTAAGAGAGTTTCTTTGGGATAAACTTTTAGAAACAGAGGTAAAGGCATATTGATAATAAGAATGGGCATCTAGCTGAGGCTGTCTTGTCTTGAGTGTTGGCCAGTGAGTGATAACAAAGAATTGTAACAATCAAGAACACAGAAAAGTTTCAATAATGACAAAACCAGCCTTAGAATTCCTGAGGCATACTTAAATTATATTAATTATGTATGTTTCTCGCTTTTCTTCTAAAATATCTGTCTTCTTCTTCAACAAAAGAGGGACTATGAAGACAACTAGTAAGTTCAAGAGAATGTGAAACTGCAAAGAGAAAATAAACCAATATATAACCCTTCCTTCCCCACCACAGGATTCTTAATTATTATGAGAATTATAGGAATTTTCAACCAATGTTTGGTAATATTTGAAAAAAAATCATTTTTGTATACTCTCAAAATCTGTGTTAATTAATATAAATTAATATACCAATTTATAATATACTTTCCTATTATACTATAGAAATTGGAAAGCATTTAAATTATACTTAGTTCTATTCCAGTTACTTTACCTATTGCTGTGGACATTGAAAAACCTGTAGGCTGCTCTACTGTTTTCACTTTTCTGGCAGGCCATATCCAATGATGAATTGTTTGGGGTAGAAAGGCCTGGGAATTTTAGCTCAACTAGAGAAAACTTTGAAAGACTATTCCTGCTCCAAAATTCTCCCAAGTGATAAGTTGAGGTTGTTGCCAGGCCTGCATTGCAGCTGAACTATTCCCTTGGACCATTTCTACTTCTTTCTCCTCCCTTGCACAGGTGTTGATATTAACAGTACTTAAAACATTATGCCAGCTAAATTTTGTCCCAGAGTCTGCCAGCAGAATCACCCAACAGTTGCATATATAATAATGTGTTTGACATTAAAACAACCATGAGGTAGGGATTATTAAAGTTCCCATTCTAAGACACAGAAATACAGAAATACATACACTTTTCAAACAAGTAAGTAAGCCTATATCTATAGTTAATTCTTCCAAGACTCATTTTAAGAAAAATAAATAAACAAATAAATAAAGAACTCCAGTGAGTAGAACTATGAAGGAAAACAGTATATTTGGACACATGAATTTATGAAATCAACAAATGATTATAGAGTAATCAACATTATTTCACCTGATAATACTACTTCTTCCCCTATCTGATAATTTTTGAAAAACCAGATATTTGTCTGTGATATCCAAGCAGAAAGTCTTAGACAATTGTTCTCAGTCTTTAGGTCTATTTACCTTTTGATTTTGTGTGTTCATAGGACCAGGTTTTATTTCCCAAATTTCAATTATATTCCCTAGTGCATCCTCTACTTCCCTAAATTCCATCTTTTAGATTTAAAATTTGAAAGAATCCAAGATAAGATGTTTTATCCTAGAGTGATAATGGCATCCAAATCTCTAATGATATAAGAAAAACAGGGATTGAGGACAGGAGACTGATTTCTCTTTAGAGACCCATGGATGCAGTCCACTTTCATGTTCATCACCACAAGAGGTGGTTTCCTGCTCATGCCAGCACAGAGGGAGAACAATAGCCCTGGAGTAATGCATATCATACCTGTTCAAGTTTCTTTACATACAACATAGCTCTACCTAATTATAAGAGGCCTGGAAAGTATAGCCTCCTAAGGCACAACTTTTGGAATTTTTTGTTTATTTATTTAATTGTTGTTAATGTGCTTATTTAATATTTTAAATTCATATTTATTGAATGGTTTGGCATTAATAATTTTATAAATTTAATGATCGAGGATAAATAATTCAATATTATGTGCATTATTTAAATTGCATAAATATTCCATAACATATTCCAAAAATATATTATATTCAATATAATCATGTGCATTATTTAAATGACATAAAAATATGTAACATAAACATGTGTTCTTATGCTTCCTGAAAAAAGAAGCATACCAGGTATTGATGAACATTGGTAACATTGATAATTCTCTATAATCACACTATGATTAACATGTTTAGTTCTACCAGTCATATTTGAGTCAACAAAAATATAGAATATTTTTCAATCACTCCAAATTCTCCAACTCTTACTAAAGAAAATAACTTTGAAAACATGAATGCAGAATACTCACTATTATAACCTAACTTTTGTCCTTATCTTTTGGCATCCTAGATTATATTTGGAGGGTCACAAGAATGATTAGCTCATGTACAAATAGTTGAAAATAATTAGCTTTAGTTGAAGTGTCATTAACCTAAAAGCAGACCTTTTGAAACAACATCCCAAATTGATTATTTTCTAATAATCTTTAGAAAATTTAACAGTGCCATAAATTCAAATCATGCATACTGAATATAGTGAATTATTGCTTATATTAAATATCCACTGTGTCTTGAAATTATAGCTAAATTTGTAGAACATATATCCTCTTTTTCCACAGGCTGGTGAGTTTTTCAATGCTTTTTTAATTACAAGTGTGCATCT
This sequence comes from Talpa europaea, assembly GCF_964194135.1. Lineage (NCBI taxonomy): Eukaryota > Metazoa > Chordata > Mammalia > Eulipotyphla > Talpidae > Talpa > Talpa europaea. The sequence goes on along the minus strand of NC_140071.1, from coordinate 12,323,435 downwards.
ACAATTAGAGGTAGTTACCATTAGGAAAACTAAAGCCTTTGATTATGCAATTTCCAAGATTGAAATAGTGAATTTAATTTAATAGTATAAACATGTATTGAGTGTGTTCAAAGTACAAGGTACAAAGATTATGGGAATAATGAATCCCATTAAAATGTATACTGTCAATTATAATGTTTTCTTAAAGAAAAATAATCTCTTACTAAAGTTGTAAGATTATAGATGAAAACTATTAGAAAAATTAAAACAAACACTACATTAACTCTCAAAGAGCTGTTTGTTTCTTTGATCTATTTAGTCAATGCTCAATGATTGACTGTCTACAATAAGTATATTAATTCTATGCATCTCAGACACAGATTGGAATGACTGATTTATAAAATGGCATTCTAGTAAAACTGTCAATTGAATAATTTCAACAAACCATATGCCTAGCTCTGTAAGCCAAGCTGAAACTTTGTTATGGGTCAGGAGATGCCTTGGGCATGTATGTTACATACCAGCTATTCTATTATTGACTCAGCTATAGATCATCTTGATTTGGCATGAAAACTAACCACTTCATCTTTTCTGCTCCAGTTCCTTCAGTTGAACTTCAAAAAAAGATTCTGATTGTCTTATAGAGAGGATATCTGTGTCATGCTGCTAGTTCTAATCACCTATAAGAAAAAAAAGTACTGAATATATTGTACTCTATCTCTACATGTGTTCCCTAACAATAAGAAATTCACACTACAGTTTTTAATATGTAAAATTAACATTTGACTAAATTTACTTACCATCATAGAATTTTGCCGTTTGAACCAGTAGTGTTTTTTATAGTATTTTTCTTTCAATATTTGGTTCCAGTTTAAAATCTGTCATTTTTCATGTTGCTAGAGATAAAAGGAAGTTTTTGGAACTTTATATTAATTGTTTAAGTGTTTGGATACAGGAAGAGATTGTTTCTGGTATAGGGTCAACTTTTTTAATAGGTCATGTCACAGAGAATAGAAAAATTGCCTCACTATTCTAGATTGTGCTAAAATTGGAGGAACAAACAGACTAACATCAGTCAGAGTAGTTGGAAAGAAGATAATATTAAGTAACACACATATGGAGAATGTATATGACTGCAAATTCTAAATCAAGTGGGGCAAAACAGGTCTTTATATACCCTGCTGTGGGACATGGGATTTCAAAGAGAGAGGAGGGAATAATTTCATAGGATAAAACCTTGCCTCAGGATGTTTGTCCTGCTATAAGATATGTTTCTCAATTAAAAAAAAAAAAAACTTATTTCTGGAGATATCCCTAAAACTAGATAACCTACATTATTTAAGTAATGGTATTAGTTTCTCCCTCAAGGTGGTGATTATCAGAAGGGCCTACTGCAGACATCTTGAACAAAGCCAATCCAAACCTTTTTGGAGAGACCAATTCCACATTGGCTGTGTATGAAAGACATTCAAACCCATCTATTAGCATATGGGTATATGGATCTTAACATATATCAGCATGAGGGGCAACATTTAATAAAGTAGAATATCTTTAAGTCCATCTCTACTATAAAGCATACAGGAAAAATAAGATCACATATCTGTATCTTAAGACTACTTGCTTCCTCAATGTATTGATGACAATTTATATAGAATAATTGTATTCTAATGAATTTATTGATAGAGTTACCAAATATTCAGTGAATATTTACTATATCTTGGATTTTTTTTTAATTGACAAGATGGGGAGATACAGACGAATTCACAAGAAAGCTCACTACTGAGAACAGGAGATTGGAGAAGGTAGAAAAGTATATTAGCAAGAGTGTTGAAAGTCTTGAGAATTTTAGAATATATTATAAACATGAAAAATTCACTAAAGATTTTAGACAGTACATTTACTTCTATTCTAGAAATATAAAATGGAATACTGTTATAAAAGTATATTTTAGGGCCTCCCTGGTGGCACAGGAGGTTGAGTTCAGTGCTGTGAGGCTGTCCGCAGCACTGTGAGTCTTTCCCGTGGCCTTTTCAGAGTGAGTTCGATCCCCGGGCAGCTGGAAAGCAACCCAGATAGATGGCTCAGCAGACCTCTCCTATCTTGCCTGCTGCTCTCCTCAGCAGTGTATTTTGGTACATCTGCCTGTTCTGCTCCCTGCTCTCTGGTGAATTGTCTCACCCCCTGTGACTCTAGCCTGTACCCCACTTAAAAAATACATATGTGTATATATATATATATATACATATAATATAGATATACACATATATATATACATATGTATGTGTATATCTATATTATATGTGTATATAGATATAGATATAGATATAGATATATAAAGTATTTGGTTAATTGACTGAATATGTGACTCCAGGTCACATCCCACTTCACCAAACCCCATTGATTCTATATCCACAATCCTTTCAATGTGACTTTGCAGCAACTCTTATCATTTACATCTCCCCAACTTGTCAATCTTGCTACTTTTAGCCAGTAGACTGTGTTCCATATCTGAGTGTAAGCCTCATAAAGCACTTCACACTTCTGTTTTCTCTTGGACACTCTAGATTCTCATGAAAACTTGCCCAGGCTAGGCTGCTGTATGAAGATATGCATGAACCACAGCCAGTAGTCTAAGGTGAGGTCATCCTACATGAGAGAACAACCAGCTGAGCATCTGATAGACAGACGTGTCTAAGCTAAAAGCTCAGGACTTCTCTGCCAAGATCACCAGAAGCATCTAACCGTTCTGTACATTCAGGAACCATCAAAATCATTTTTAAGTCACTAGGTTGTGGGGCAGCTGGTATGTTTTTCATTAGAATTTAAGTGTTGCAAGGAAACATAGGTGCTAAGGAGCACAATTAGAAACCTGTTCTGACAGTGGAAGTCAATGAAGATTTTGACATGGACTAAAGATCTATAGGAATGGAAAAAAATAACATATTTGGTATATGCTTTCAAGATGTCAAGACAAGTTCTAGATGGTTTGAATGGGATAAAGATTACTGTTACCCAAAACTCCTTTTACATTCTCCTTCTATTTTGTCTAAGCAAAGTTTTGATATTTCTGTCATTATGAAACGAACAAACATGTCTTTGCTGATTATCAGTTTATAATATTATGATCTGGTATATATACTTAGAATTGAGAATTTAAATAAAACCTCTTATCAGTAAGTGTTTTTAAGGGAAGAAAATACAATCTCTACTCAATATAAAATTGCCTTAACATTTGTGATAATTTGAGTTATCATTTAGAAATAATTATGTAACAATTGCTGATTATTCTAATAAAGCTGTACTTGAGAAAAGTGTCTTCTTTTCAAAATTTGGTATGAAAGCAATTTCCTATCTTTCTTTTTTTTAAAGATGTATTTATTGATACAAGAACTGGGGTACAGGTCAGAGGTGTGGGAGGGTGAAAGGATTCACCAGAGACAGAGTGGGGAGCAGAACAGGCAAACGGACCAAAGACACTGCTGAGGAGAGCAGTGGGTGAGCCAGAAGTCTGCCGCGCCATGTGTGTTTCTCTCTGGCCAGCCGGGAATTGAAACAGCACTGCAGAGGCTGCGGACAGCTTCACAGTGCGGCGCTCAACCCGCTGCACCACCTGGGAGGCCCAATATATCCTATCTGTCCTATCTTTCAATATATATTTATTTTCAAATAAAGTATTGGGAAATGATTAATGCATTTAAATATATTTCCTCATGCTGCAAATATTAGAAGTATACTGCAAGCAATGAGCTACTCATTTTCAGCTGCTTTTAAATGTCAAGACTCTGGCTTTTTAAGACTTTTTGTATTAAGAAAGCACAATTACCATTTCATTATTTTTTGTATTGATAGAACAGGCAAAAATATTCTGTGTTTTTTTTTTCTGCTGCTGTTGAAACACTATAAAATGTCATTCATATAGAAAATAAACTTTCACAAAGTGAAAAATAAAGCATGAAGAAAGCTTGGGGATGCCTTTTCAATGCCTTCAAGAATGTTACAAATGCCTTTAAAGAGTTAGGGAAATGACAAAGGGCCTCATGATCTACTTAATTACAAATTGATCATGACACTGATATAACATTTTACTTTAAAGTCTGTGATGGTTAAGTTCTATGTCAACTTCATTGGGCTTTGGTGTGTACCAATAAACATTATTCTAAGCATGCTTGTGAGGCCATTTCTGATAAAATTTACATTTGAATTGGCAAAAGATAGGGTCATTTCTTTTTTAGGGTAGAATCTAAAGACTAAAAGGCAGACATCTAAGAAGACTAACCATAGTTTGTATTGGATACCTTGAGTTTATGTTTCTATACAACTTGAGGGATATGGGAATCAAGGTTGTACTCTCTGGGGAGGAGAGGCTATCAAGTCCTTTTCCTTTACTCTGCATGGGACAATTCAACTCACAGAAGCAAACTCAATCAGGAACTAGAGATGCTACCTAACAAAACCTAAACAACATCAACATGCAAGTATCAGATAAAAAAAGTATTTTAAGCTATTTTTATTACTATTGGTAATAAGAAATATTAATATATTAGCATATTAGTCTTTTAAGCATACAAAGGTAGCCTGATTGTTTGCTTTTGGGGTCTCATCTGGCATAGAGTTCAGAAAAAGCAAAGTACATAATATAGTTTACTCCAATTAATATTGGCATTTGGATGCAAAGGATCATATTAATATAGATGATTAGCTTCCTTCTCATTGTATAATTCTCATGTGTGGTCTTTGGGAACTTTTTTTTTTTAAGATTTATTTATTTATGCATACAAGAGCTGGGTACAGGCCAGAGATGTGCAGGGTGAGAGGATTCACCAGAGACAGAGTGGGGAACAGAATAGGCAGACTGACTGAAATACATTGTTGAGGGGAGCAGCGGGTGAGTCAGGAGAGGTCTGCTGTGCTGTGTGGGTTGCTCCCTGCCTGGAGGGGGGATCAAACTCGTGCTGCAGAGACTGAGGTTTGCTTCACAGTGCTGTGCTTAACCACTTGTACCACCGCCACCAGGGAGACCCTTTGAGAAGATTTTGAGTGTGGTGTTAGTAGAAAGTATTTCAGTGCTTATGGATATTCCTGGAAATTTTCCAAGGCAAAATGATCTTAACATATTCACAGTGTTTTAAAAACACAACAAAGAGAATGTCAGTATTATGTGTTGTAAAATTTTATATAAACCTTGTCCCAGCTGCTTTTGTTAATAATGATTTGACAATATTCAATTAGCTTCTTTTGACTGGAACTCAAGTTAAACTATATATTTAGTAATATGTTGAGGTATCATTAATTAATTATTTCCCCTAAAACATTTCATTTGGTTAACTTACAAATTCAGCAAATCTAATGAAAAGGTTACTTAAGTACCAATATATTGTTATGTAAGTCAATTTTAAATTTTTGCATATTTTTGATGTTACTTATTTTTGCTTTATGTTTATTTCAACTTGATTTCTTCTGCTTACTTAAATAAAATGAACTCCATTATTTTTATGAATAATAATTTCTACTTCTTATCAATTATACATTCCATTCATAAGCAAATAATTTGTTGATGGATTTATATGAAAATTCAATGAAACCAGCAATGCATATATTAATATAGAAATCATACTTTGAGAAAATAAAAATAACTTACATTTTTAAAATGCCTCAATACAATACTTGTTGTTGAAATGGAAGAAGGGAGTAGTATAAGCAATTGTCTTATACTACTTTTAGTTCTATTTTCCTGTGGAAAATTTATAAAGAAGTGCAAGGACAACAAATTTTCAGGTTCAAATAAAAATTTATACCTTGAGATAAAAGCACGAAGCACAAGGAAACAACATAGATCTTCTCAATAGAAGGTTTCTGTTGTTCCTGTTGTAAGCAGTAATGCTATGTGGTCCAAAGTTCCTATGAATTAATCACCTTCTTGACACATTGCTGGGAACTGACTGCTAGCCTTCCCCATACAGAACATCTTTTTTTTTTTTTTTTTTTTGCAAAAAAAGGGAAAAATCTATGCTGTCTTTAACTTTAATTTTTATCTTTCAGGCAACTCTAAATCAAAATGTTTCTTGCCTTTCTATTATTTTACATGGTATTCTATGAAATGAAGGATGCCATTATTTTCTTTATTAAAGAATTTGCACACACTTCCTCTGAGTTTCTGTGTTATTGCTAAAGCCATAGTCACATTTCTATATTTCCAAACAATGGTATTCAGAATGGTGAAAGTAACATATGTTGGTACATACTTCTTTACGTATATCATAAACTAGTAATATTCCCTTATGATTTCTCTATCAATTCTAATTCTATTAATAACACCTAAAATATTACCTGAAAAGAATAATATATACAGAATGATTTCTAACCAAAATCCAAAGTATTAAAGCTACTATTAATAGTAAGACACCTGAAAATGCATATTTTGTCAAAATAAACAATAGCGAACATGCATCAGCACAGAAGATGTTCTAGAGTTTATCTAATTATACAAAACTCACTATATTTTTGTAATTATACAAAACTCACTATAATTATATAAAAGCTCACTATATTTCTCCTAAGTAAACACTATCTCTGTAAAGTGTCATAACGATTCTGGACTTTGCATGACTACATATTTCTTAGTCATTAACACATTTTTTTCTATCATCAGTGATCAAAAGTATTGATGCATGAAATTTTTCAATAAAGACAAAATCATTCATTCCAAACTTGTCTGGAGGATCCTGGACACATCAACACTGAGAATCAGCCTCCATTTAATGATAGATTCAGGTAAGGGACTCCTGGAGACATACTATTCCATATCTACTTTAACTGTGCAGTAACCTCAGTTTACTTCATAGCCAAGACAAGATGTTGATATCTTTAAACACAGTTTTGACACATCAAAACAGAACTTTATCTGAATATTACCTAAATAGGTTTTCTCCAAATTCTGTAATTGTTATCTTCTTCCTTTGTTGAATGAGACACTCATGTTTTTTTCTGATATAGTCTTGTTGCAATTCATGGACATACTAGGAGGTGAGTTACCCTGTGTTTGAGTAGTTAATAAAAGTAATTTTGACTCAAAATGAAAATAACAGTGGATGAAGCTTTTATCATGATGGTATAGGCCAAAGACTGAAACTAGGAAAGAGTGCCAATTCTCTCTGAATAATTTCCCTTCATGAATCTGTGCTGGTAGAAAGTGGGGTAGGGGTATGAAAACCTGAAGTTTTTCTCACTATTGAGGGATCTCCATACAAAAGTCTCTGGAAGCTTTATGAACCCAGCTCCTAGGTGAAGGGTCTGTGGGAGGACTAAGAATAGAAAAGTACCGAGCATTCACTCTCAGTGGATAAAATGTCTTCAAATATTCCCTCTCTTGCCCTCATAAGAAAACCTTGTCAGTGGCACCTGAAAAAGACCTCTATCCAAAGTCTCAGATAAAAGTGACCAAGCATTTTTAGGGCTTAGAGTTGGTTGGCTTTATATGACTGTTTGCTTCATTTCTCTATATGGTTTCGCCATGAGTAACATCATCTGCTATTTATCCTTCTTTTGACTTATTTCACTTAGAATCATACTCATACTCTTCCATCTATGTTGTCTTGAATGGCAAGAGCAAAATGGACAATGGTGGAGGACTCAGGGTAACTTGGGTGTGGACGTGGTGAGGTAAGAGCACTTGAAAAGGGAGATCCTGTACCTTTAAATCATATACAGTGTTGTAAACCAATGTTACCTCAAAAAATACTGAAATAAAATATTTAAAAAGAGACCTAAGATGAAGGTACTCAGAGGAAGAAAGCAAATATGGAAAGACCAGAACCATGCAGTGACATGACTTGTTCTGACTTGGTCTTCCTACAGAGACTGTTCAATAAACTCATTGCAGCAAGGTCAGCTCTCCTTTTATTTCAGGAAAAAATAAAAGCCTTTGCAATGATCTATGACTGAGGATAAAAAAAAAAAACACCCACAGGTTTTTAACCAGGGGTCACATGTTTCATTCAGATCACAATTGTATTCCTTCACAGTCTTAGCTGTCGAGGCTAAGTCAGTGCCTAGCTGTAAATGCATACACACACTCATATACACACACATTCACAGACACACACAATCACACACACACACTGAATCTAAACAATGACTAATCATGATGGATATAGGTGGAAATTTTCATTTTTACATTTGCTTATGTGCATGCTCTAATTTTATCTATTGAATGAATAACACTAAGCAATATTGAACTAATAAAAGTTTAGGAGATATGAAATAAAGATAAAAAGAGTCAATAAAATAATATTTGTTTAAAAAATAATGACATGAAACCATTTTCAAACTCAGCAAAAAATCACTTACTATCTCTGAAATTGAAAGTAAAGAACCTGCTTAATGAGGATCAATTGTCTAAGGGAAGACAGAGTAATTAAAGAAATAACTATACTCAAAGAATAAGACTGTTGTCAATGAAAACAGAAATGCAATTTGTCTATATATTCTCAAATATAGAAGAATGCTTTTCAATCGTCTGCATATTTTAAGATTATTGACAGAAACACATTTAGGAACATGAAATGCATTTCAGAGTGAATCAACTCATTTAGATTATTTTTGCAATAGTATTCCAACTTCCATAATTGAAATAGTCACACCTACTCCTCACTTTCTACTACACAATATCATCTCTCACAAAAAAATTAAACAAGGAAATACAGGATTGTAAAAATATTTTTAAAATGGCTTGAAAAACTGGAAAAACTAAAACCTAGCTGTATGCACTGGCTTTCTATTGGTTTATTATATGAGGATTTCTGATTAAAAATTAAACATTATATGAAGACTTGAACCCAAAGGAATCACCTCTGTAAGAATTATGCCCAGTTTTATGGCCAAACAAATGACTTCATGCCATCATAAGGATCAATCAAAAAAAAAAAAAAGACTTTTTAGTCACTGTAAGTAATCATGTTCTCTTTCTGGACTTAACCTTATTTAGAGTGAAATTCCTCCTTATTGTATTATCGCTCTTCCTCAAACTACACTTTCAGAAAGCTTTGTTCTATTTATTCTAGCATGACAGGCCTCTTGTGGCTTAACAAACTAATCAACTATCTTCATTTAGATGAATTTTCCATCTTTGGTTATTTTTTCAATACCTTCTCTACACAACATGATTTCTAATTATTTTACATGTTTTCTACACCAAAACACTAAGTGATGTATAACTTGAAATCTTTTTAGCATATATTTGATATTTTTGGTTTTGAGACTCCAACACTTCTTCCTATCTTAGAGCTCAGGGATTTTAAGTGGAAGTAGCTGTTTTTGACAGTGTTTCCTAGACTAGATAAAACTCAGGATCATACACATTGCACTCAAAATTCCAATATCCTTACCTTAAATCTGGAATGAAACTCAGTAATATTCTACTGCAGCTGAGAAGCAACTGTTACACACTTTTAATCTCTTAGGACATTCCAGAGAACTGGAAGTCACACTCAAACTTTGAAATGGTAGATTGTCAAATTAGAACTTCAACTGTTTAAACATTTTTGGTGGCTATGTGCTCATGGCTTCCCTCACAGCTAGAGAGCTTGGTTGGTCCCTAAATAAATTGTTAGTTCCCTTAAAAAATTCTGTCAGTTAATTCAGGACTGGTACATAAAATCTATTATTAAACTGAATGTTAGAGAACTATGATTTCATTCCTCAGCATTTCCCATATATGAGTTAATTCAGAGAACCAGATTGTGGAATCAGAAAGTCAATATATCTGTTGTTTCTTTCTACCTGACTCTAAGCCTATAAGGTCTCTCCCATTTGTCTCTCCTGCAGGAGGACTACAGAGAGTTGGCAATGCAATAGTAAAGTGATAGTTTCCATTTCCAAGTTAAATTTTCATAATATATTTTCCCCTGGCCCCAAAACTGACATGTTAACAAAATGGGCTGTTTCCTTAAGATATATCCCAGAATGAAGAAAACAGGAACAGAGCTATAGCCAACATGTAATGTAACTTTGGTCTGTATATTACTTGATTGAACATAATTTAGCAAAGTGATTAAACTTCCATTCTGTAGTTGTTATTTTATTTGTATATTCAGAATGGGTCCACAGGAGGGGGAAAAACATAAGTGGCTAAGCCACATTTTACAGTTCCTAGTCAATTTCAGCAGCATACGAGGAAAATGATTGTAGTTGCAAAAAGGTGGACAGATAGATATCAAGAGATATTAAATACGAAAATAAGAGACTCTTAGAGGTAGACTGGTTAAGAAAGATATGGACAAGCAAGGTAAAAACTAAGATTTGCATTTCTGGATGAGAAAATGAATTCATGTCCTACACATATTCACATAAAACTCTGCTTTTTTTTTCGAGAGATTTCCATTTTGTTAACCTATTTTCCCCACATTTATAAATGTTCTTATATTTCTCTGAATTTTATAGTGTAAAAGCTAGTCCCATGATTGAAACTAGATACTTTTTACCTTTATCCTTTTACTCAGTTTAAAGTATTTTAGTGAATGTAAGTATATACAGAAAATCTTAAGGGTACAGCCTAATGAATTTTCACAAAGAGAGCACACCCATGCAACCAGAGCTTAAATTAAAAAAAAAAAAAAAAAAAAAAAAACAGAACATTAATTGAAATCCAGAAGCCCCCTGGGACCAACTTTCATTCACAACCCACCGCCTAAAGGGTAACAGCTATTCTGACTTCTAACAACCTAGATTAGTCTTGTTGTTTTTTAGTATATAAATGCTGAAAAAAAAAAAAAAAGCAGCGTGCTGTGTTTAATTTTGTTTTTCACATTGTTTGCTTTTATATAGTGTTTGTAGTTTTAAATTTAATATAGGTAAGTCAAGCAATTCCATCCTACTACAATTTGGTTCACACTATTATAGGCAGACGGTTGATTATTTCTTTGGAAATAGTAACTGCATAAAACAGAGTGATAATAGAAAATTAAAAAAAAGGCATGTGCTAAATGCAAAATTGTACATGAAGGAAGAGCGATTCAAGTCAAGTCATATATGTTTTCATAATGTTCAAATAATTGCTGAATTTGCAATAAAATTCTATTTGTTTTTGATAAGACTGTCAATATTTATTAGAAATTCATGATGACATTCCCTTTTAAAATAATTATCATTTTGTTATATTATCAAAGAAAATTTGCTGTATTAATTTCTTTGTCAGTAGTTTTCTAAGTTTTTTAATGACTGTTTCCTCAGGATCGTATACTGAGGTGTTCAGGTTAGAATTCCAGTATTGAGGATGACTTAAGACATTTTCATACTCTTAATTTCAAGAATCTGAGATCCTCTTAACAAAAAGACTTGATACAGGTCCAAAGAAAGCACTGTCTGTATGAGTTCAAGAAGTAGGATATATATCTTTTTTTTTTTCTTTAAAGATTTATTTATTTATACAAGCACTGGGTACAGTCACAAGTGCGGGAAGGTGAGAGAATTCACCAGAGCCAGATTGGGGAGCAGAACAGGCAGAAGGACCAAGGTACACTCCTTAGGGGAGCAGCGAGCACGGCAGGAGAGGTCTGTGCGCCATGTGGGACCCTCGCTGGGGGCAGGGAATCAAACTGGTGCTACAGAGGCTGCGGGCAGCTTCACAGCCCAGCACTCAACCGCTGTGCCACCAGGGAGGCCCAAATAGGGTCTATTTTTTATACTCTAGTCATGAAAGTTAGAGGAAAGAATATCTCTAAACTATCTTCACTAATCTGTACTCCTGAATACTTCCAACTGAACCTTAATTTACTTTCAAATTAATTATGTTAATTAATGACATTGTTTAATCGATATAAAACATTTTTTCATCCAGTATGCTAATTAGAGAAGTATCTATTGTTGAATGAATTATGAGTAACATAAAGATATTTAGTAGATTTAATAGCCCAATCTACAGTATGGTGCTTTCTTTTATAAAAATTGCTGATTGTCCTCACACAAAATTTGCTTGATAGAGTTTGTTACCTTACTATATTTAAAATTAAACTGGCATAAACATAACACACCTTTCACATTGACTACATAAAAATGGTGTCTTTACATAAAAAGGATTGCTATCAAAAAGAATAAGATATATTTGAGAATGTATAATTAAAATGAGAAGTATTATTCAAATATAATGATCCAATTTATTTAAAGAAAATTTAACTAGGATTTTAGCAAGCCTGAAGCTAAAATACAGGAAGACTTATTTTAACTATTTAAAGAAATTAAAATTATTTCTTTGCTGCCATCCTCAGCAGAATTTCATGGAGCCATTAGATATTTGAGAAGCAAGATTTAAATATAGCTGCTTCAAAACACTCATCATTTAGAAAGAGAATGTTGATGACTAGAGTATGTTATTATTAAATTTTAGATCATGAGTTTATATTAATTTTAAAATGTAGCTTTGGATTTTTTTTCAGCACCCTTTCAAACTGTAAAACAATATTTTCAGAAACAATTGCTATGGAGGAATAAAGGCAGTATCTATAATGTTCATTCAATCTTGGTTTTGGTAGAAGTACCACGGAGTAATTTCAAGAAGTGAAAATGATATATCTCCATCACTTTTTACAGCTGAAGCTCATCGCTCTAGAACTTTCCTGTCAAGAATTATTGTTGTAGCAATACATCTTCAATGTTATCAGCTCACTTGGTCTGAAGCCAATAATGAGGACCAGTCATGCTTTACTTTAAAATAAAGAACAAATACTTTAAGAGTAAAAAGAATAACACTTTAAATTAAAATTTAAAAATATATGATTGATGTTGAAAATAAAGTAAGATCATCTCAAACACTTTTATTATAGGAATGCATTATTATACTCTTTGTATTATTTATTGTAAAGACCCTCATTGTCTCTTTATTGCTTTCAAAACTATTATGTTATTTCTGGGAGCCTAATCAATGCATTTCTCATCACAGGAACCATGCCATTATGTAGGGTATAGGTTCTACAATATGCAGTATTCTCTCCATTCCCCAACCTTGTTTTACTAACTCTGCCCCTTAGTGCAATACTCCAGGATTACAGGATTATTCACTATCACACAAACTAAACTCTCCCACTTTAGGGCCTTTGCAAATGTTTTTTTTTTTTTTCTTTATGGCAGACTGTAGGTGTTTGCTCTCTAACCTTTGCATGATTAATTCCTTTTTATTCTATGTTGTTCAGCTTAAAAGTCACCTTCCAGTAAGGCAATCAATGAATGATGTACCTCAGTGGGTTCCATTGCAGCCAAATTTTTTTAAAGATTTATTTATTTATGCATACAAGAACTGAGGTGTAGACCAGAGGTGCAGGGGGGTGAGAGGATCCACCATTGAGAGTGGGGAGCAGAACAGGCGGATCAACTGAAATACACTGCTAAGGGGAGCAGTGGGCAAGACAGGACCCACAGTGCTGCGCCACGTGGGTTGCTCCCTGGCCAGCCGGGGATCAAACTCATGTTGAAGTAGCTAGAGACAGCTTGATAGTGCTGTCTTTATACCCTGCATGACCAGGGAGGCCCTGTAGCCAAAATTTGAGAGTCCATCACCCTATTATTCTCTATTAGTACAGTCTATTTCCACCACTGTGTGTACTACCTGTTTCCAGCACAAATAACACTTTTAAACCTAGGGATATAGAGATAAAAAATTGATATATATAAACAAAAGATGGCTTAATTGTTTATTATCTTCTAATTTGTCTTTATGTATATGTGCCCACAAACGTGTGTGCATGTATGTATGTGTGTATATATTTCAGCAACAATGCTAAATATGAAGCCTGCAACACAGAAGACAAATAATAAATGACAAAAAGTGTGATCATTTATTGGGGTCATCCTTAACCTGTTTTTATTCCTGGAAATTTTAAATTACCAATTCATTTACTAATGTTACAGCTGTGATTTAAAATTTAAAAATTTCCAAAATCTAAACATTAGTTACTAGAATATACACACTCTGGGACAGACAACTAAACATAAACTTTCTCTAGCCAGATACATAAACTTTAATTAATCTTATCCAGACTTTATAGCATTATCTCTACCACTTCTTCATTCTTAGTTCTCATTACATCAACCTTGTTTACTTCCTCATCTCTGAATACAGACTCTATCTCAAATAGCATATCCCCCATTGCACAGAATGGTCTCACCATTTTTTCTATAGCTCATGTATTATTTTTCTTTAATGCTACTACTTTCATTATTCATCCATTGAAGAAGAATAAAAAATTCTCATAAATCCAAATCAGCCATCTCTTTTTTTTTCTTAATTTCTGTTGGATGATTTAGCAAAGAATGATGAAAAAGAAGTCCAGAAATGATGAAAAAGAAGTCCAGAAATCACCCTTAATGATAGTAACTATCTAACTACCCATAAAGATAACATGACTACTGTCTCAGCACATGTTTATTGAATTTATTCCAATTTATATCTATATAGTTATTGACATTTCTTCCATTTTGCTGGGCTACACTGCCAGTTCCCACATCCATGCTATATTATAATTCAACAAGACACCCACAGAAACATCCAAAATGCTTTTATTTTCTCTCTTCTTAGCCTCCTTAAAATATCTCATAAAAGATGCCAGTTTGAAACTAAAACAGCCTTGTGACAATGTCCCTCCTTGAAACAATGCACCGCAGGGCTCCCTACTTTCTTCAAGGTTGAGTCCAGCTTCTTTGATCTGGCAAGAGACATCTGTGAGATCTGCGGCTGGAAGAAGTTTCCCTTCTCCCTTCATTCTATCCCCTACATCCATTCTCCAATAACTCTTAACTACTTGCCATGTTTGACACAACTTTTCCCCTGCTGCTTCCTCAGCTTGGGAACCCTTCTGCATCATTTTCCCTTCCTTAACTCTTATTTTATGTCATTTCAGAAAATATGTCCTAACAGCCTCATGCTCTACAAGGTCTCCCGATAGGTGTTCCTTCACACATTCCAATACCATGTCGTTATAATGTATATTAGTCTGGCATATTTTGGGTATCAATATTTAGTATATTAGCATACTTCAAGTATGTGCATATATATATGCATATATATATATATAAAC
Organism: Talpa europaea; assembly: GCF_964194135.1. Lineage (NCBI taxonomy): Eukaryota > Metazoa > Chordata > Mammalia > Eulipotyphla > Talpidae > Talpa > Talpa europaea. The sequence goes on along the minus strand of NC_140071.1, from coordinate 12,308,394 downwards.
TCTGTGAATTTTTAAAATTATCTATGCATTGAATCGCAATCCCACATTTGTCACTCTCAGTCGAATGAATTGGACACAATAAATCTCTGTGCCTCGATTTTCTCCTGAGCTATGAGGATGATACTTGTACCTAAATGAGAGGCTTGGTATGCAGCTATAACAAACAATGCTTGATTAAAGAAAAACATCCCTTAAAAGTTCCATGCTGAAGTTATTGTGATGATTATTTGTGTCATGGACATTCATCTCTGACTCTCTCTCTAGATTATCAACCCCTTGAAAGTCGATTTCATGATGAGTTTATTTTAGTGTCAGCACAATATAAAACACTGGTAAGTGCACACACACACACACACACACACACACACACACACATATATATATATATATATATTCAAAACTTTGTTTAGCTAAAGACTTAAGAACAAACAAATTCATTGTTTTAGAATATGGACGTTTTCCTACTGCTATAGCATGGTTTTAATTTTTATTCATATTCCAGCATTTTGCAGTCAATAATTATATGTTTAAAATCATGTAATACATCCAAAGTCTAGATATCATTCATACATTTTAGTGGCAACCTCTGGAGCCAGTGCCTAAATTAAAAAAAAAAAAAAAAAAAAAAAAACTACTGGCGAATGAATGGCAGGCAGTGAAAACTGAAAGAGATGTTTACCAACCAGCTTTTGCATTGATCCTGTCTTATTTTCATTCTACCCCAGACTTTAGCCGTTTTTCTGAGATGTGAGTTCTGTGATCCAAAAGGAATTTATTTTTCAAACTTTGAAATGCTTGAGGATAACACTGAGGTGATGAGGAAGAGGAGTGTACATGCAGAAATCACCTTGCATTTGTTATTCACTCATGAAAATGGATGATTTCCTATTTGCATATGCTTTTGCTGAGATCTGCAAATTGGAAATTAGTGGTGACTGGTTGACAAATTGGCCAATCCAGAATATTTTTTAAAACGTGTTTGTATAGTCTAATAATCTTACATTCATTATAGCTTGGAATTTTTCAATATGTAATTATGTGTGTGAATGAGAGAGTACATTTAAAAGAAAATGGAGTGATAGCAATAAAACAACATTTTATGAAACTGCATACAAAGCAGTAAAATAAATTATTTGCAGAAAATAAACAAAAATCTTCAAGATCGTTTATTTAAGAAATTCTTGATTTGAAATACTAATACTTTTCACATCACATAGTCAGCAATCTTCACTAAAATACAATCGATCAATTTGCTTACTGCTTCTAAGGTCTACACTATAGTTATTTATTTGCAAAGTAATATAAACATTTTGTTCTGTTTACTGACATTACCTATTGTACTATCCAATAAATATATAGTCTATACAAATTCAGAATGTTCTTCCCAATTTAGGTAGGAACTTTAAATAAATGTGTAGATGTATAGATACCCATACAAATACATACATATTTATATATTTGTGTGTATATTACTATAATATTTGTGTGTGTATTACTATAACACCTTAAATCATGATTCTATAAAACCCTACTGAAATTTTGTGCTTCCCATGAAAATTCATATATGCATTAAAAGTTCAAGTGAAAGAGACAGTAATCAAAACAAAGAGACATTACTGAATGGAAGAACATATCACACAACATAGGTATGACAAGGTAATGATATTGAAGATCTACAGGAAGCCAGATCATTTAAGCAAAAGAAAACAAAGAAAATGAATAACTATAAGAAAGTGAAAATCAAAATCAACAAACAACTATGAACCAGAGACACTCTATGGGGGGGAGGGGGTGGGGAGGGGAGGGATTGGGGTCAAAATAAGGGTGTTGCAATTGTATGGGGAATATAAAAATAAAATTTATTTAATAAATAAATAAATAAATAAAATGTTAAAAAAAAAAAGGAAAACAAAGAACCCACGCAAAAAATAGGCAGAAGAACTAACAGGCACTTCTCCAAAGAAGACTCAGAAATAGCCAAGAGGCCTATGAAGGAAATGCAGATCAAAATGATAATGAGATAATGACTCACACTTTTGAGAATGGCCCCTACTAAAAACAAAACAAAACAAAACAAAAACAAGTGATTTAAGGGTGTAGAGAAAAGGAATCCTTTCACACTGTGGGAATGTAGACCGGGTTAAGGCCCTGTGGAAAGAAGTGTGGCTATTCCTCAGAAGACTGAAAATGAATCTAATATGACCCAGAATTTCCACTCCTAAGAATCTACACAAAGAACACAAAAACACTCATTTGAAAGGAAACCCGCACTCCTATATATATATATATATTTCTTTTTTTTAATAGAGGCATGTTTTATTTATTTATTTGTTTGTTTTCTTTGTTGGTTTATGCATGCACTGGGTACAGTCATAAGCACGGGAGGGTGAGAGAATTCACCAGAGCCAAAGCGGGGAGCAGAGCAGGCAGAAGGACCGAAGTACACTGCTGAGGGGAGCAGCGGGCGGCAGGAGAGGTCTGCGTGCCATGTGGGACCCTCCTCCGGTGGCTGGGGAGCAGCCGGGGATCGAACCGGCGCCGCAGAGGCCGCGGGCAGCTTCGCAACCCAGCGCTCAACCGCTGTGCCACCGGGGAGGCCCCCTGCACTCCTTATATTTATAGCAGCACCATCTACAGTAGCCAAGATACAGAAACAACTTAAATGTCCCATAGAGATGAGGAGATGAGTAGCTCAAGAAGACCTCTCTCTCTCTCTCTGTCTCTGTCTCTCTCTCTGTCTCTGTCTCTGTCTCTGTCTCTCTCTCTCTCTCTCTCACACACACACACACGCACACACACACACACAAAGGAATGCTACTCATCAATCAGAAAAGATAAGCACAGGTCATTTGTGGCAATATGGATGGCACTAAAAGGGACTATCCTAAGTGAAGTGAACCAGAAGGAGAAAGAGACACACCAGATGGTTTCACTGCTATGCGGACTACAGAGAAACCAAAGGATCAGACAAACTTTAAAACTGACCCTTGATATCTGAGCAAAGATTTAAGGCATCCAGGAGGTAAGGGGTGGGGGGCGGAACAGCAGGGCAAGGGGAAATGGCGGGAAGGAGCACACAACGGACTATGGTGGAGAACTACAGGTGCTTTGGTGGTGGCAAAAGGATGCTGACACACCTGAGGGGAGAAATCTTATACTGTGAATGAAGAAACAAGGATGTAAAAAATCAGCATGCCAATAATAATAATAGGAAAAAAGTAAAGTGCAATGAATATCAAGCTAAATTATATATCTGTTTTTACTTCATTTGTTGGCACCAAAGCTTGATTTTTTTTCGTTTTGATGGGATGGGCCACTGGAGAGCCATAGAAACATTGATTGCAACATTGATGGGGTAGTTGGGGGCTAAACATCAACTAAATGTTACTTTACTTATTTTACTTCCAAAATTTTAGTTTATTCCATTATATTTTTTCTAGATATTTCTAAAAACCATATATCTACTAATATTTTCAGACTTCATTTAAAAATAATTTTGAAATATGTGAGTCAGAGATGAACTGAATTAAATGAGTACACTGTCAACTTTTACGAAAAGTTCAATTTAAGATCGTCTGCAGCTTTCTTGTGTGTTACTCTGCTTATTCCATCGAGTCTCATGTGGGTTGACAACTGCAGATAAACCTAATTAATTTATGTTTTTAATATGACTTTTAATTATTGACATGTTGCAACATAAAAGTCTCAACTCTGGAAAATAAACACTGGAAATTTCACTTAATGGCAAGTGTTTCAGTTCCAAAGCCAAGATGTCTCATTTTTTTCTTATGACATATTGTGTGTTTAAACACACACAAATATAGATATGCATATATGTATGTGTGGCATACATATATATACAAATATAGATGCATGTACATATGTCATGTGTGACATACATATATACACACATATACATGGCATATATACATATAAATATATATATATATAAATAATCTCAAAGAAGATACATGAATCTAAATGCGATTCTTCATTCTGGAAATAGATTGTAGACTAATTGAAATTCAAGTCATAGGATAGCTTCTATTTATTTTTCATGTATATTGGTCAAGGGAGGTTGGTCAATGATTTTGCTCATATCCTATTAAAGTCTAATAGAGAGATGATTTAGCCAATTTTCTGACTATTGAACTCATCTCATGGTTATTAACTGTTTGTAACATTATTGTGCATTTATAAACAGATTTAAAATAGTAGATTATATTGTAAGTTTGCAAACTACAATGAGCAGTTTAATAATATTTAATAAGGATGGTTTTCAGGGATCTCAAGTAATAATTATTCCAAAAAGACTAAAATTTTTAAAATTGTTGAAACAGCAATTTGACTATGGTATTTTTAACTCATTTTAGTATGAAATCTTAAAATTCTCTGAGTAAGATTATGTAATTATTTAATCATATATATTTGCTTATTATGTAATAGTTCTAAACATTTTCATATTAAATTTTTGACAGAATAGTGCAATTCTAAGAAAGCTTAAAATAGTGGAAATTCTTACATACATTTATGAAACCGAATCATGCTGTCAGATTTATCCCTCATTTGTATCAGAATAATTCAATAATTATCACTTCTCGGCCTTTTGGCTAAGATCAAGCGCAGAACAATTCAATAATTATTGTTATATTTCAAGGTACCATCATGTTTCATCTGGATGATTAAAGTAGCCTCTTAATTTGTCTTCCTGCTGTTATATGGTATGTTATCTATGAATAGGCACAAGTTCTTTATAATTGCAGATATGTTCATGTCAGGACCGTGTTCAAATCCTGGAAAGTATTTTAACCTTTATGAGGACCAACACCTTCACTCTGTTCCCAATACCCAATCTGATTAATAGGGTTTTTTCCTCTGGCATCTTTAACTCATGATAGCTGCCTCCTCTGCCCCAGAAATACTGGTTTCTCAATTGTTCTTGGTCATACCACACAAGCACAATTTTTTGCAAATACCACCATATTCTCTTCACATATTTACCAGAAGCAGCCTCTTACAGCTTACAAAGTTCAGCCAATATATCTTTGTCAAAACCTTATTGACCCCCCAATCTAATTTTATCCTCACTTCACTCTGTATCTTCATGTGTTACTTTCTTTTGCTTCAGATAAATTATCTCCTACTGATGTACTATAATTTTAGTTTATTTGACGTTTACTTTTTCTCTATTACACTGTCTTGAAAATAGTGGGGATTTTTTTTTGTTTACCTTTGTTGCTGGTGTATACGCTGTATTTGCATTACTATGATGTTTGCTGCACTATTTTCAAGAGTCATAATACAATTCAAATAACATGCATAGAGATAGAATTGCATTATGTACATAAATTTGGTAAAAGAGCTGGGGTTTTATTTTCATTATTTTATGCTTAAAGGTATTGGTATTTAAGCCATTTAAATAATCCAGAAAACACAGGCAAAACTATTCACCAAATCCAGTAAACTTTCCACCAAATCACAGTTTCCATCACAGGTGAATTTTAATATTTTTTCAGAATTAAACAGTATAAGTTGTGCATTTGTTCAAGTACAAACTAAATGTATCCAGATATTAGAATAATAAGATGATTTGATAGTGTAAAGAAGTTTGATAGAAATAAGATATAGGCAAGTGTATATTTACTTGTCCTCAATAAAGGAATATAAAACTATGAGTTGATAAGGTATGGGAGTGGACTGGAGAGGCAGTTATAATAATACATTAGACACTCTACTAGGGATTATAATATCCCACTTATGAAAGTAGAAATTTTGAAAATTTAAAAACATGGCAATCATGTAAACCTAAAATATACAAGTTCCATGCCTTTTCACCTACTCTGTTAATTAAGGAATTAGAGAAAACTTAAAACAATTTCAATGAACATTTGAGGAATTAGGTTTGTATAGGTAGTTTAATATAATAGTGTTAAGCCAGGATTGTGGGTTAATGATAACATTAATATCTTAATGAGCAATAAATGCAACTTTCAAACTTTTCTTGAAGTAAAAGGTGATAAATGTTCCAATCAAATGGAAATCCATTTGATTTACTGAGAACACAGAGTAATCTCCTTTGTCAATTTCCAAGTTTAGTGTATTTTCTAACATTGTCATTCTTTACTCCCCCCAAAAAATGTATATATACATATAAATAAAATATATTAAGTCAAATGAATATATTTGAATATTTCTTCATTTTCCATATGACAAAATAAAGTTGATTTGGAATATAGGTATATAGGTAGACAAATTATGAAAAATTGCTATCAAAAGTCATGATGATGATGCCTCTTTCTTTGAGGAATTTTTTTTTGGGGGGTTTATAGATGTAACAAAGTTTATCCTCAGGTTTTGTGTAGTTCGTTGCTCTATAGTGATCAGGATTTTAACGAGTCAATAGTGTCCTCCCATTTGAAAGAAGACATACACAGAATGGAAGAAAGTGAAGCCATCATGAAAACCTCCTCTGGCCTATGCTCTCCAAGTGCCTTCCGACTCATTCCTGGTTTTTGATTTTGCTTTTTAAATTTATTTTAAGTACCATCCCAAGTTACAGCTATAGTGCTATACATATCGGAACATGAGGTTTCTAAGTCTAATGGCTTAAACTCCACACATAGTTATAGGGAAATATCTGTGAGAGTCACCTCAACCAAACTTTGCACAATGTAGACATTCCATTAATAGTACCCTAAAGAACCATGATGACTGAGGAGATGCAATCACTGGGTAATCTTGAACATATTAATGATTATTTTCTTGTTTTATATTCTCTAAAATGTTGAAAAGTTTTCAACTACTGACAAAATATCAAAACTATATATAATGCTAAAATTTTCCTATCTATAAAAGGCACATCTGAATCTATGGCACCAATAACAGAAGAAAGACTTTTTTTTTTTAATTTAATCATCTTACATTTTAACACAGCATATGATTTTATCGGCAAGGGAATTTGTACAAATGATATAGTTTAGGGTTTCCCATACTAAAACAACTTTTACTATTTCCCTAAATAAAGCACTGAGTTTTTTTTTTTCTATTAGTTTTTTAAACAGAGTTCATCCTGATCACTAATTTTCTGTGATTGGATATACTTAGAAAAGCATAATGGACCATGGTGATTTGTATGATCTGTATCACCCCTTTAATTGGCAAAGTATAATGCTGCATATATTAAATAACTCCCAGGAAAGAACAGTCATTATTGAGTGACACCTACATTCTTAAATTCTCCAATTCTCCAATTCTCCATTTTATGAGTGCATGGACAGAAGATTTGCACTGTACCCTACTGCAGTCCTATTCATTCATCATCTTTGAGGGCAAGGTCCAGGGTTTTATGTTATTCAAAATCTCCAAGTAGGGCCTCCCCAGTGGCACTGTGGTTGAGTGCTGGGTTGTGAAGCCCCGCAGCCTCTGCAGCTCCAGTTCGATCCCCGGCCTCCTGGTGAGGGTCCCACATGGCGCGCAGACCTCTCCTGCTGCTCCTGCTGCTCCCCTCAGCAGTGTATTTCGTCCGTCTGCCTGTTCTGCTCCCCGCTCTGGCTCTGGTGAATTCTCTCACCCTTCTGCGCTTCTGACTGTACCCAGTGCTTGAATAAATGAATCAATTAATGAATCAATCAATAAATAAATCTCCAAGTAATTTTTAGCTACACTAAACTTTGGAAGATGATTTAGGAGACACATTTATAAAGGCATGATTATCTTTGTTCAAAAATAACTAATATCCTAAAAAACTGGAGATACTAGTTTATTTATTTTTGATTTTACCAGCTTTCCTTTTCTTACTTTTGCATTGCTGAACAGCTTTTACTAACAAATCTGATTAAGTTGCTGTTACCACAGCACTTTCTATGCTTAGCTCCATTTCATAGTTTGCAAGCATTTCATTTCTTTCCTCCCTCTTCTAACTCATTTCAGGGACATCACTAGTGCTATTACTACTCTTAATCCAAGATTACACTATGCCAAAGCTTCTAGAAAATAAACAGTCTATTTCTAATTCAGCGTCTGGTTATTACAATCACCTGTCTGGATATTGGTTTTGTCATTTCAATCACTGCTGTCAGAGTTGTGGTGCATTTTCATGAATTGTAGCTGGGCATGTCAACATTTTTTCCTGATGAAAATAGCCAAGAAGCCAGATGAAATCATACTTCAAATTCTGTAAATGTTAGCTTTATAAAATTTGTTATAAGAACTCTATCATTTATTATATAAATAGAGATTTATAAGATAGTTACATGGAAGTTTTGAATAAAACTAAAAAATAAAATTGTCATCCGACTTTGCCATTTTCTCTATTTCTATTATCGGATATATGATATTTAATTAATTCCATGTTAGGCACCTTTATGTTTCTTTGCCATTCAAGTCGAGACACTGAGGCTGCATTCTGTTTCAAAATATATATATTTTTTTAAAACTCTGTGACGTTAGGCAAAAGTTTACACTCTCTGGGAATCTAAGAGGCAGGGACTCAAGTTCATATGAAATCTTGTCTGTCTGTGAATTATTTAATAAGTTTAGAGCCAAGTGACGTTACATACTGCTGCTTTACTGACTGAAGAGGAGTCTCCTCAACTTTCAGAAACATCCAGAACTTCTTATCTGACTTGACACCCTGAGTAAAGAAGTATCTGTCATAGCCAGGGCTGACTGTTTTCCCTACTTGCATTATGAGACAAACACCTTTATGACTCAACCTATTTTCATTTTACTCCCTAAAAAATGTGGCACCGAATGTAATATCTGATTAAAAACAATAAGGGCATAGGTCAGGGATTATTGCCAGCTCCTTTTGGAAAAAAGAAACATACACATGTTAACTAGTTAAAGGATCCTTAATCCACAGACACAGATCATGGAATATCTAATTTAAAAACAACAGAAAAAAGAATTCAGTCATTTTATTCCATCTACTCTAGCCTGGGAGATAGTTATGCTGATGTCTCAAGTTTTCCCAAGCCTACATAAACTTTCTTAAATATCTTTAACTTCTATTCACCTACATACCACATAGAATGAATGTTATTCCTAGGTAGTTATTTTGAGAAATAAGTAATAATCTTGATAAAACCTTTAGCAAATTGCTTTATGGACAGTAATGCCTCAATAAATATTTGCCATGATGATATAGTTTTTTGTTATTTTTATTACTTGTAAGTATAATTTAATTTTTAAAAGTTGTTTAAGTGTTTATATTTGCAATTATGATTTTGATACATATACATCATGAAATGATGCACCTTCAAGCTAATGAACAGATACTTTTATATAGCTAGATACAAATGGTCACAGGTACATGAAAATGCATTCAATATCACTAATCAGGGAAATGCAAATCAAGATCTCAGTAGGATAATATCTTATACCTATTAAAATAACTTATCAAAAAAAATAAATGATAAGTGTTGAATGGGATGTGGAAAAAATAGAACGCTTGTGCACTGTTGGCAGTTATGTATATTGGTACATCCTTTATGAAAACCAGTATGGAGCTTCCTGAGTACACTTACTATTTAACTACCACATGATCTAATGATCCCTCTTCTTCATATATTCCCAAATAAAATAAAATCAGTACCCTGAAGAATTATCTGTTTTTTTTTTTTTTTATCATGGGGGCTTACATCCAATTCCATTATTGCTATCATTAGATTTTTTTCTTTTTTTTTTTTTAATTTTCTAGAGGCATGTCTTATTTATTTATTTATTATTTATTATTTGTTTGTTTGTTTGGTTTATACATGCACTGGGTACAGTCAGAAGCGTGGGAGGGTGAGAGAATTCACCAGAGCCAGAGCGGGGAGCAGAGCAGGCAGAAGGACCGAAGTACACTGCTGAGGGGAGCAGTGGGCGGCAGGAGAGGTCTGCTCACCATGTGGGACCCTCCTCCGGTGGCCGGGGAGCAGCCGGGGATCGAACCGGCTGCAGAGGCTACAGGCAGCTTCGCAACCCAGCGCTCAACCGCTGCGCCACCGGGGAGGCCCTAGATTTTTTTCTATGGAGATTTTAGGTAGTCAGATTAAGGGAAAAATATGGAAATTTCAAAATGAAAGTCATTAATATCCACATCATTCCTAAAACTGATATAGTATTGTAAAGTAATAACACTTCAATAAAAATGGAAGAACAGGAAAACAAAAACAAGTAAACAAAAAATTAATCAACATTTTCCTTGTTGTAGTGCAATTTGGAGACTCTTCATTATGGAATTTCAATATCAATGTTTCCCTTCCATTCCAATCAGATTCTAATTTCCAGCAGTGAGGGCACATTTTAATCATATTACTCCTGTTTGCTCAAACCATCTTTCCTCTCACAGTTCTGCAGTGTTCCCAAAAATTAAGTTCAGAAATATATTTTGAATGCCACAAAACACAGCATACTGTTGTTTAAACATGGATAGATACTTGTTCTACAAGGATCTTTGATAGCACAAAATATTTGTTTAATTTTAAGGAATTTGTTGAAATATATTTAGAGCTACTATTTTTGTGAGGTATTTATCACTGAAACTTTTTTCTGTGACTTTTTTTTCTTATTGAGGTAACATTAGGTTACAACACTGTATGATTTTGGGAAATAGGTTTACACACATGATTCTGCTCAATGATGAATACAAACGTTCTTAAAAATATAATTAAGAAAATATGTAGAATAAAGTCATCTCATCTGAGTGTCATTTTCATCTTATTTAACATAACTACACACTAGTTTTAAGCATTTCTATCGTGTTTAGTATATTTGATTCAGTAATGAAAACATTGTAAATAAATATTACTTAATTCTAACAGCATCATAGGGTAAAAATAAGATAAACTTAGGGAAGTAAAACTTTATTATCTTACATTTTGTGAAAAACATTTACAAACAAAACAAACCAGAAAAATACATGCTTTGATGCAAACTGATATAGTATTAAGTTCATACACATAAAAATATTTTTAAAGAATTATTTTTTTTTTATTTATACAATAGCTGGGGTACAGACCAAAGGCACGGGAGGGTGAGAGGAGTCACCAGAGACAGAGCAGGGAGCAGAACAGGAGAGGTCTGCCATGCCATGTGGGAATCTTCCTGGCCGGCCGGGAATCAAACCCGTGCTGCAGAGGCTGCGGACAGCTTCACAGAGCTGTGCTCAACACGCTGCACCACTGGGAGGCCCCACATAAAAATATTTTTAATCCAAAATTATATGATTAACATTAGTGAAAGTAATGAATTTTCTTAAAAGTTCTTTTTTAAAAAATATTTATTTGTTTGTTTGTTTGTTTGTTTGTTAATTTATTTATTAGGGTGAGAGAATTCACCAGAGCCATAGCAGGGAACAGAACAGGCAGACTGACAAAATACACTGCTGAGGGGAGCAGTGGGCGCAGCAGGAGAGGTCTGTTGCACCATGTGGGACCCTCGCCAGTGCTGCAGAGCCTGCGGGCAGCTTTGCTGCCCAGCGCTCAACCGCTGAGCCACCAGGGGAGGCCCTTAAAAGTTCTTTTAAGTCATTACAAATTTGAATGGAAAAGTTCACTTTTCCAAAGCAAAACTAGAACATTATTTTTGTCCATGCTACCCATTTACTATATGTAAAGTTATTGACTGCTATGCAATTTTGTGTACAATAACTGACTTTTTTACCATAATCTATAATCTAGGAGGGCAGAGATGATCCATTCTTGTTCACTAGTGAGACTCAAAACTAGAAAAAGTTCTATCTTTAAAAATAAAGTACAGTTTACATCTTTGATACTCCCTAGACTTTTGATAACTGAATCACTTTCATTATACTCCCATCAGTATATCATTTGTTCCAACACTTCAGGGCACTAAAATCTTCTAAAAGAGGGATGAGGAACAGCAGGCTATGGCTGAGAAAATGAAGCCAAATCTAAAAATCTGTTAAGGTATGAAAGCCCTGGCAGAGACCATTGGTGGGCATACAAGATATTAATTATATGGAACTAAATATGTCTAAAAGTTTCAGGTGGGAAATGTTGAACCAAGTTGGCAAGAAATTCAGTTTAGAAAAGTTAGGGAAGGTCATACAACTAAGTTATCTAACTCAATCTATCTATCTATCTATCTATCTATCTATCTATCTATCTATCTATCTATCATCTCTCTATCTTCAATCATTTAGTCTATCTGTGTATTTAGATTGAACCAAAATAACTGAGAGAATTTAGAAAAAGGAAAAATAGCCATTAAAACATAAGATAAAGTGAGGCAATCATTTCTCAAATAATACATAGGAATTTGCCAAATTACAAATTTAGACCTATACTTTTAGGTAGCAAGAAAAACAAGTATTGGGCCTCCCCTGGTGGTGCAGCAGTTGAGCGCTTGACTGCAAAGCTGCCCACAGACTCCGAAGCACCAGTTCGATCCCCTGCCGCTGGTGAGAGTCCCACATGGCGCAACAGCCCTCTCCTGCCGCCCGCTGCTCTTCTCAGCAGTGTACTTTGGTCCTTCTGCCTGTTCTGTTCCCCGCTCTGGCTCTGGTGAATTCTCTCACCCTCCACACTTCTGACTGTACCCAGTGCTTGTATAAATAAATACATAAATCTTAAAAAAAAAAAAAGAAAGAAAACAAAGTCTCATAAGTGGCTGCTTATATCAAAGCCGGTTCTATTACAGAAATGAGTCCAACTGCTGATAATATTAGATTCTCTAAGAGATATGATATTCTTTCTATGGGTCCTCATTAAAAGAAAAAATAAGAATTTTAGTAACAATGATATGAAAAGCATTCCTCTATTGAAAAACAATCTGGCCTGTACCCTGGTTCTTGTATGCAAGAATAAATAAATCTTTGGAAAAAAAAAGAAATAATTGCTAAACTATTGTCTAATTTGATCAAAACTCTACTCTCAGTTCCAAGACCTTCAAATAAATCCAGACACAAGAAATATGAAGGGAACCCCCTCAAAAGACCATCATTGAGCTGCTAAATCAATCCGAAACACTTGGCTTTATGGATAGTAAAGAAGTATTCAGAATTTTAAGAGCTACATTTAGTCTCTGAGAAGTATAATGTCATAGAGTCATGTGATAGGCTGTAATTTAAAATAATATTTTGTACTAGAAAGAATGGAAAGTAGAAATCTATCTCACCCTGACAGGTTTCGCAAATTAATGACTAATGAACATTTATATCACATTGCCACAGCAATTTCAGAAATGTGATCAAGTTTGTCCAGTATATGTTAAAACTATTAGTACTTCCAATAGTGGGTGCCTTACTTAAAGTAACTACACCTGAAGGGATGTTAACCAAGATTACCTCAATAGAAAATTTAAACACAAACAGCAACAGCAAAACACTTATGAGAGTATACTCTATTTTTTTTTTTTAATTTTCTAGAGGCATGTCTTATTTATTTATTTGTTTGTTTGTTTGTTTAGTTTATACATGCACTGGGTACAGTCAGAAGCGTGGGAGGGTGAGAGAATTCACCAGAGCCAGAGCAGGGAGCAGAGCAGGCAGAAGGACCAAAGGACACTGCTGAGGGGAGCAGCGGGCGGCAGGAGAGGTCTGCGCACCATGTGGGACCCTCCTCTGGTGGCCGGGGAGCAGCCGGGGATCGAACCGGCATCGCAGTGGCCGCGGGCAGCTTCGCAACCCAGCGCTCAACCGCTGCGCCACCGGGGAGGCCCATATGAGAGTATACTCTAAATCTCTAAGTTATTTCCAGAACTGCCATTCACACTCTCAAATATGAATTTTTTTAAAGATTTATTTATTTACGCATACAAGAACTCACATATAGGCCAGAGGTGTAGTGGGTGAGAGGATGCACCAGAGAGAGACAGAGTGAGGAATGGAACAGGCAGATCTACTGAAATACACTGCTGAGGGGAGCAGTGGGAGAGTCAGGAGAGGTCTGCTGTACCATGTGTGTAGTTCCCTAGCAGGCTGGGGATAGAACTCGTGCTGCAGAGGCTGCAGGTAGCTTTACAGTGCTGTGCCTTAACTCCTTGTGCCACCAGGGAGGCACTCGATATATGCATTTTTAAGTCTCACTGAAATTCTTTTTTTTTTTAAGATTTATTTATGTATTTATGCAAGCACTGGGTACAGTCAGAAGCACGGGAGGGTGAGAGAATTCACCAGAGCCAGAGCGGGGAGCAGAGCAGGCAGAAGGACCGAAGTACACTGCTGAGGGGAGCAGTGGGCGGCAGGAGAGGTCTGCACACCATGTGGGACCCTCGACTGGCAGCCAGGGATGGACCCTGGGCTGCAGAGGCTGCGGGCAGCTTCACAACCCAGCGCCCAACCGCAGCGCCACCAGGGGAGGCCCCTCACTGAAATTCTTTCAGAACTATAAAGGTAGTACAGAAATGATGACCATTCTCTTTTCATAATTTAAAATAAAAATAGCATTATTTTATAATATTCTGTTTCATGAAAACATATAAGTTCCAGGTGTTCATCACTGAAAGTCAACATGTGTATATATATATTACATTAAGTTTACCACTGAAGTTCAAGTTTAACCCTCTCCATACAATGGACCCATTTTACTCCATTTACCCACGCTCCCTTTTTCCTTTTTTTCTGGTAACTATGAATCAACCCTACGGTCTAAAAGTTTGCTTTTGCTTTATTTAGTTTATTTGTTTGTTTACTTCTCTATATACTAATTTTACTTATTTGACTAATTTTACTTATTTGATTCTCCTGTATGTATTAGCTCTATCTTAGGCATTATCTCAAATTTCCTTGAACTTATTTCTTCAGGTTCTTTTTTTTTTTCTTCTGATTAGATGGCCTGTAAATTTCAGGTCTACCTGCCTCCCCTGTCTAAATCTCAAGCTCTTCAATCACTTACAGAATATGCAAGTACTGAGATTTGGCTTTTCAGCAGGTATGAAAGGAAAAATGATACCCCCAAAATGCTAGAGGCACCAACTCTTATAAACAATCATTGGCCAATGGAGGCTGATGACAGAAAGAAACTTAAAATACATGTGTTGCCTCCATTGCTGTCCCTACATGAGGGCAAGGCTTGATGTGTCTCTACTTAAAATCTACAAATTCTCAAAATAACCCTATGAAAGGATCAATACAAGGGAAATTGAGGCATCAAGAGTAAATAAATACGGAAAGGAGGCGCTACAGCATATTATGAATCACTGATCAAGTCCACATAGCAAATAGTCCCAGAAAATTTGTCTTTCAAGAAAGAGTTATAAAAAATAAAAAATGCAAATACCTTTAATATTAAAAGATGTAAAAATTATCTGATTATTGGAAGCACACACATTGAATGATTTGCTATCTCATGGTTTATAAAAGACTTTCTTTTTATATCCAAATGCTGCCTTTTCAGTTAATTTTGATAATGGTACTTATTATATTCCTTATTATAGTATTGCATTACACAGCTGTGGTCTCATTAATGTTTTAACTAGTAAAGAACTAGCATTTCTGCCGTGGAAAATAGATTCCATCAGAGTGGCAAGGAAAAAAGAATCTAGGTCACACACATTTTGACCTCTTAACTGACATATTAGCATTAGAGAGCCAGTTAAAAGCATATATTTTTGGAGAAACTTGTGTCTCAATTTTGACATATTTAATTGACATTTTTAATATATTCAGAGAAGAACACTATGACCATAAACAAGTCCACAGAGTCAGGTGTTGCTTTTTCTCTTTCTCATTTATGCAAATTACAAAAATAAGCTAACCTTACCTATGCTGTTTTAAAGATAAGGTAATCACTGTCCTTGGGAGTCGGGTGGTGCTGCTAATAAGTGAGCTTCTAGATTGCTGTTAAAGATCATGTTTTGACTTGGCTGCCTGTACAGGGGTATTCAGTTTGTAAAAAAGTCACCAGCTTTGTACTTTGGTTTATGTTTCAATGTATATTTAAACTTAAAAAAAAAGTCAACATGAAAAAAAAAAAAAAAAAGAATGGCCACACTTTGCCTTAGGGTATTTTGCAATACAGGCAATGTTTGCATAAAATAGTCCTGCTCCACAAGCTGTCATCACATACTGCAAGGAGAGCTTGTCAAAATGAAGACTAGAAGTACTAGTACTATTTGGTAATTACCTGCAAATCTGAATGTTTCCTTTCAAGAATCTATATAAAATCATACTACTCTCCATGGTCATTATGTTAATATGAACATTAGTATGTTTTGCTCACAACTGAAGGCTACTAGTACTCACAATCACAATGTTACACATTTCTCTATTTCTGTCTTTGGGCCCCTTGAACACAGCAGTGTGGTAAAGTTTCAAATGATGTGCAACTCATCTCCCACATCAGCACTGTTTCTGTGATGAGGAAGGATGTTGTGAAGCACCATGTAGATAATGTAATGTATTTACCCTACTCAATGTCTGGGTAGTTTTTGTATGCATTTTAAATCTTTTTTCAAACAAATGGAAAAGCTAAGTAATTATGTGTCTCTTTCATCTATATTTATAAATGATTAATATTTTATTGTATATACTCTATCTGCCTATTAATTTACCTTTAAATAGACTGAAAAATGATTCCAATATTATTATTCCATTTGCAAATATTTTCATGAATTGATATAAAATATTTCCCAGGGCCAAAGTCATTGTTTTACAAGAACACAGTAAATGTGGCAGTCATCAAATATAACCTAGATAAACATGATATTTTATAATCTACAATCCACATCAAATTTTGCTTCTTAATTTACTTATATGTATTGCAGCATTTTTTCTCAATTTAGTATATAACTTAGGGTGATTCATTACATTTAGCTGTTAGGTCTATTTGGTCTTATTTAAACTGAAAATTTCTGATAATTATCGCGTGCTCATATTTTAAAACAAGACATATGCAGTATGCATAACAAATATATTTCATTGGGCAAAAAAATCCTTACTCAACTGAAATTAAGTGTATGCTAATTGTGAGAATGTTGCTACAGACTGAGGGGTGCTGGGTTGAGGTTCTGATTGGATTATTTCTGTTGTAAGGAGAACAAAATTGTGGATTGTTATCTCGATTGTGCCCAAGAAGATCCCATATATAATCTATGGGCAGTGGAAATCTTTATGTAGTAAAAAAAAGAAAAGCCTTACTGATATAATGAAGATGATTAATCAATGACCTTCAAATAGGGACACTATTTGATGGGCCTAATATAAATCCTAAGTTATAAGCAGTAGAGGTAGAAAAGAAAGCGAGGCAGATAAGGCAGAGATAAACAGAGAGCTACACATTACGAAGGAGCCACATGGCCTGAGATGTGGGCTGCCTGTAGTAGCTAAAAAAGGAATAGGAAGCCAACTATGAAACACAAGAAATTGGAGACACCTATGCTACAACGACAAGAATTAGATTCTGCCATAAAAATGATTAGACCTGGATTGCACCCAAGAGCCACCAGAAACGAGCCTGCACTGACCAATACCTTAATTTTACATTTGAAAGACCCTAAAGCGAGCAGGGTCACCTAACCTGCTGACCTCAAGAGCAATGATAGAATAAATGGATGCTACTTTATTTAATTTTATTTTTGCAGGACTAACATTTTATTTATTTATTTAAAATTTTATTTTATATATATTTTTACATCATTTTTCATTTTTGTACAATGTATGCATTTTCTTCTTGGTTATAGTCTCCATACAATTCCCTCTCCCCCCTTATTTTGACCCTAATCCTCTTCCTCTCCCCCCCCATAGTATGTCTCTGGTTTACAGTTGCTTGTGATTTTGATTTTTACTTTATTATATTTGTGATATTTTATTTTAGAGCAATAGAATACAGATCTGTTTGCTTGCTTCTGAGCAAAGGATTAATAATAAAAATTATTTGGGTAATTTTAGCTACTTTGGGCACTATCATATCATCTAGTTACAAAATTACTGTATCACAAATCCCATTGTACTTGAAAGAGGTATTATAGATTAATATCAGGACTTTTATTTCTGAGACAATTTTCCTATTAACACTGTTCTACTGTTCCCTAATTAATTATATATTTGACCTACCACCTCCACGTGACTCGATGTTCTCTCGTACAATGGGGGAAACTGACATTTCAGTGTTTTTATTTTTGTCTGTACATGCTTGCATTTTTCTCATTTCTATGGGATTCTATTGTCAAATCTTTATTCATTTCATGTCATTTAAGCTTCTTCCTTATTTGTATAGGCTGGTGAAACACTACCAGGTATCCTGAATGCTCTATTTTAATTCCTTTTATTTAATTACATATTTTTACACTATTCATTCTACATTATAAAATCTTTACCAGCAGGGAGATAACAATGTGTGTGCAATCTGTCATTAGAAATCAGAGTCATATAGATGTACTTTTTTCAGTTTCCTAATTATTTTAAGATATCTGTAACTCGTTGGTAGAGATATACTTCCCAGAATACAGAAAAATGAAATTAAGTTAATATAATTTCTCATGAAATATGACTACAATATAGACATACTATTGAACAACTGGATAGAAATAAAGGCAAAAAGGATGATTTTCAGCCTTATTTATGAAAAATAGTAACTGTTACCTTTACTTTATTTGCATATTTAAACAATATAAGGTCAATAATGCTCTTGTAAGACTGCATATATTTTTTTTCCATTTTGCATTTTGACACTTATATTTGCTTTAGTTCTTAGAACTAAATGAAATACAGTATTTTTTTTCCATTGATATGTTTTAAATATTTTCTACATATCCATTTACATTCCAAGCAATCCTTCAGAAATCCATGTTGCACTATCTTTTTTCCTAGAGGCTCAAATATAAGACATTTTTATCTTTAGTGGTAAATAAATCTGACATGTTTAGCCACAAAGTCAACAAGATTAATAGTATCTGTTAAAGGAAAATTAAAAACATTCTTTTCCATCTAAAAAGAAAAAGTAAATTACTGCAACAAATACACTAATGCAGTTAATCCATTACATTTATAGATTCCATTATGTAAATTCATTAGATTTTTATCCAACATCATTTGTTCAGAATAATACAATCTTACATGCCATAAATCGTGTTTGCTAATGGATTCAAATGTTGATATTTTTTAAGCACTGAGGAGTAAAAATGCAAATATAGTTGGACCACAAGTGACTCAAATCATCCATTCATGAATGAAGACCAAAAATTCATAAAGGCAATAAAATGATCAGGTATAAATAAATACAGAACATTTTTTCAAAGGAACATTATCCTTTGTACATGTTGCCTTTCGTGTCCATGAATGGGAGGATGTTTAATAATAGTTTAGTATGTACTACTTATTCGGCCTAAGAACTCCCCAGTTTTATGTTAAAGTTTATAGTCTTAGTTCAAATGAAAAGTTCTTAGCTTTCTCCTGATAATTTCTTCTTTCTCTCATTTTTGTTTTCTAGAATCAATACATAGAATAATTACAAATTTTATAAAGGTTTTGCTTAAAGAGCAGAGATTAAAAAAAAAAGAAAAAAATCTATTATGTTTATGCTTCAATCAGACCTCACTAGCTCAATGCCTGATGTTTCTTACCATCCTTTGTTATAATTCTCTCTTTCCTGTTAAATACTTACATTTTCCAGATCCTCAAACTTTTATTCTGGGAAACATTTCATTTATTTCAAATCAATAGTATTGATTTAACAAATCAATATAAATGTTTAATATTCAGGATTAATAATATCCAGGATTGTGATTGGTTGCTTAATTATATAGGATTATTGTCAATTATTGAACATTGATAAAAGAAGTTAAATATTTCTTTTCAATGACTATGCATTCTCATTTGAAGTTTTCACTATCACCTAGAGCAGCATTTCTCAACTTGTTTGGAGGAATACTTACTAGTTATAAGAAATACTAATAAATATTTCTACTATATAATGCTCAAAAGTAATTCTTGGGTAGGGGTTTGGAATGGGATATGAACTTTCTGAAGAATATTTCATTATAAACATAATTCCACATACATGGTTCCATGTAAATCAAGGCATAGTTATATTTTTATGGAACTCTTAACATGTTCCAGTAATCATAATTCACCAAAATTTGGCTTTTTCTTGTGAAGTTGATTGTCTTAAATAAAGAAAGCACATAACATATTATATTCCAATCACATAGATATTTTCAGTGTGCATTGCATGGGAATCCAACTGAGCTCATTTTCCCTATCAAGTAGATGACAAAAGAAAACAGACATTATTTCATTTAAACAGGAAATACTACAATGACTGGTAAGAGCTTTTAAAATTGTGTAAATTAATGACAGTTCAAAAGCTGAATATAGGTATAAGCTGACCTTTAGTTTTCTCATTTGCTAACAAAATGCATTAAATAATTAGGGATAGAGATGCAAATACAGTTTAAAGGAAGTTTTAATGAATAAATATCTAAGGACACATCAATGTTAAATAAATCTAAATGAATATTGTGTGTTTTATTTAATTATGTAATTTATTAAAATTAGAGACCCACTCTCACAAAGATGCTATCTTTCTGTTTATCCATGGTCATTGCAATTTTGTGTCCCTGTTGAAAAATAAGTTAGAAAAGAAAAATACACAGGGCTACACGAGTCACTGCACTAGTTTTAGAAATTATAGGAAATGCCATTTGCAGAACTCACTGTTGCAATAAGTAGATCAGATCCATGGTGCCTCTGTTTTGGGGAACTTAGTATACTTCCAGATCTGTATGCCCTAAGGCAGTAACCTTGGATACAATATTTAGCTTAATTTCTATTGTATTATATGAAATTGATTTAATAGTAGTATATTCTTAAACTGTCTTAAATTATGTGAGAAGTACACATTTAGATGATTTAAAGACAAGGATATTGGAGAGAAATTAGAGATGATCAGGACAGTCATATAAATACATGTGGTTTCTGGGGGGGGGGGCAAAAGATGATCGTTTTGCTCTGGAAACTGCCATGCAGTGCAGAATTTCAGCAAGACTCTGGGCGAGTCTCCAAGTCAACTGTCAGAGGTATGTTAAGTCTCCCGGGAATGGATCTAGAAAGTATGCCTGCTGAGTACAGTCATTGCCTGGGTGCAGCCCAGTGAAGTGTGTGCTGAGAACAAGCCCTTGGTCAGTGGTGTTCCCTGGAGTCAGGGAACTAGAAAGCACATATCTGTGGCCATCACCACTGCCTCCTAAACTTAAGCACATTATGGAAACAAATTCATAGACATACATGATGGTTCCACTTGTATGTGGGATATAGAGAAACCAAACACAACAAGAAAAAGACAAATCTTGCAAGCTGAACATAATCTGAGACATGAAGAAGGGGCAGGGTTGGGAGTGGGTCCAAACAGAGGATGGTGGAGCACAAGGGACCATGATGATGGTTCATGGGTGCTATGGTGGTGGAGAGATATGGGGCTTTCACCTGAGGGGAGAAATAAAATACTGTACAGAAATGAACAGCGATGTAGGAAAATAAATAAATTTAATTAAAAAATTAAACAGCCTTAATGCTTAATAACCATTTGTTATTACTGGAGACATAAAGTGCTTGACCTTTAGCAGTGAAATAAACAACAGCTCACATGCAGATACTTAGGACTTTGAAGATAAACAGCATCACAATTGCTAAGTCTGAATGACATGTATAAAACCTGGGGACAAAAAAGATACACAGTGTGAGGAAAAGATTCCTCTTGACCTAACTGGCAGTAACAGCATCAGGAGCAAGAATATCCTTTATGAAAGAGAAGACAAGGTAAAATCCAATACTTCAGCTTGCTCCTGACACACTGATTCATCAATTACAGAAAATAAACTACACTAAGACTGTTCAAATATACAACACCCAGTCACCAAGGGCAGGCAGGAGAGAAGTCTCAAGCACTTTTGTGAATAAGCGGGGTATATACAGTTTTCAAATTCTGACAATTGAAATGTTAAATGAATGAGTTTGTGTTGGTATGTGGCACATAGGCTTTCACCTACAATATGATTCCAGGGCAGATTCCTCCCAATGCACACATTTAGCTCAGGTTCAATGTTGCAATATTTGGATATTGGACAATAAAGGGACTTGATGTTTCTAAAGATACATTTACATTTTACACCTTTCTTGTCATACTTCAGTTACAACAAATATACTATGCTCAAGCTTATACTGGGGTCAAGGAGTTGCATTAACAAACTTGAATGTGCGTGTGGATAAAGATCGGAGAAAAGCCAAGGGGCAAGACTATGAGAATTTAAAACTGCACAACATTGTTGAGATAAACAGGACTATACAGCACAGAGCACAGAAGTGTTTCAGGAGGCAAAAATACCTAAGCATTTCTTTTATACAGCTGCAGATCTCCACATATGAAGCAGATTACAGTTTTGGTTTTTAAATTTTATTTCATTTTGGCAATTAAAAAATGACCCGGATCAAATTTCTATTCAAAAAAGAATGGATATATCAGGTATCCTAGTCAAAAATCGTCAGCAGCATCTTAACCTTCCTGAAAGCCAATTTTCATAATTTTAAAGTAAGATAGAAATAACTATCTCATAAGAATGCAGGCATATTATAATATTTACGATAAACGTAAATGAAAGGAAGAAGTCATTAGAAAAAAATCTTAAAAATTGATATAATGGGTTATATAGAAGGAGGCAACATTTCTTTCATAAAAACTTAAGTGCTCCCATGTTGGTGAAAATAAGCAGGTGTTGGAAGCTTGGTGACCCCATCACATTAGGCCAGAAACTTTTACATTCAGGACCCTTATGGAATTTACCAGATGTACCTATTCATCTGGCCATCTCTATATCCTTTATAAAAAGCTGATAAATACATGACAAGATCTATGTATGTGTGAACTAGAAATTTCAGACTCAAATGAAAATATGATTTATATAGATGATCGATGAAAATATTATGTTTCCTAAAACTAAACACTGAACTCAATGGAATAAGATTTTCAGTTATTTCTAAAGATGAAATCATATCTAGAAAAATGAACAGGAATTGATGCTTATCAGTCATGCTTTAAATTAATCTGTCTGCCTCTATATACAGTCAGAATATCAAATCTGGATGAATTTGATGAATATCAGTGCATCTAATGAGATAGAACTGAAAGTATAGTGTATTTACCTAGAAGATAATGGAACTCTTGGTATAAGACACATATATATGGCTCACAGAATAGTCTAAAAATTTAACTTTGTGAACAAATTTTGAACAACCATTGTGTTCATCAGGCTGTGTGAAAGCACAATTTCATTCATGAAACTGTGAAAACAAAAATTGAATTATTTGGAGCATGTATTAAATCTATTTTATAATAAAACTTGCTGTTAGAAACAGTCCTAAGATAAACTAATATTAGCATTTTGCTAATTTTCAATTTTTAAGAATTTATTTTCCATTATTAACAGATGATTTGGTTATCAAGTAATACAAGTTATATAAATGTATATTGGTTAGTAGTCAGCTCATTAACTTCTGATAACAAAGGAATTCAATGACTTTAAATATTTCTACCAGACTAAGGAAAAAGTATTCTGTATATCTAAATATCTATATATATTTTAGGATATTCCTCATACAAGTACACATTTTGTTAGCAAAACAATGATAATAAATAAATGCATGGTACAAAAAAGCAGATCAAAATTCTGAAATAAGCAATTTCTTTGAAACATTGGGTTTGATCATTTGACCAATCAGATTTTCCATTCATTTTTCTGAGAAAATTAAATTATTGATCATAAACTCTTATATGCCACAGAAGATCAGATTTATGTGGGTTGTAAAGCAAGAAAAAATACATCATACTAAAGTGATTCTCATTTTAACCAACACAGACTTAAAACTTATTAGTAATATAAATGAAAAAAGTGTACAGCATAGTAGTAGTGTCAATTTTTGAAAGGTTATGCTTGTTTATGTCAAATGTCTACACCTTTCTCATATCTATAATTTGCCTGACTGTAAAGAACCAGTGTATTTAAGAGGTTCTCACTGCTACAGACTTGCTCTGATAGAGTTACCAGAAGACTGGAGGAAAATGCAGGTAACTGACATTTGCACAGTAAATTATTTCAGCTATTACTGTTTCTTTAATCAGACAGTACCTGTCTCACACTTCTTATAACAGTTTGGTGCCTGGCAGAAATTCTGTTTTATCTCTGAATTCTCTGAATTTCACTGCATGTGTGATCCTTTCTGAATGACTTTGTCCAGTCATTATGCATATTCTTTGATTAATATTCACTCTAATGTCACTGTTTTCACACACTTGTTTTCAAAACTTAGTGGCACCCATGCTTGATTGAATTTGACCCAAGTGTTCTTCTGCTTCTATCAGATTTCCAAAGACCAGGTACCTGCCACATTTATCTGTAGAAAGTATCCCTTGATTCAAAAACAAAAACAGAACAACAACAAACCCTCTCTCATCTTTTTTTTTTTTTTAAGCTGGTTGTATTTGACTTTGTGTTTCTATTTATGAACTCATTCATTTGCTGAATTGATGGCCTCTCATCTTTTAACCTCAGGTCACAGTCTATGTCCATTAGTCGTTTTTCCCCTGAACATCATTTCTCTCTCCTAAGTTAAATTACCAAAAATTGGTGTACTTCATTAACATGTTTACTCTTAAATGATGTCCAATATATTCTGCTTTTTTATTAGAAATAAAATTAAAATGAACACATATTAATTTTATAAAATAACTTTAACTTATGGTTTTAATCTATGAATTAAAATATTCTATCTTGACTCTGTGAAAATATTCCACATAAACTTGCTAATGAAATCAAACTGATTTCTCTATGTATTTATTTATTTTTACATTTTAAAAGGATGGGTTATTAGGAAAAGGAGAACAAAAAAGAGACTCTTGCACAGACACAGGCAGGGAAGGCAAATTTCCCTCTTTAAACTAGTTTCTCTATCTTCAAGAGAAATGTCTATTATACGTACCTTTCCCATTGAGTAACAAATGTCATATCAATCTGTTCTTTAAAGCATTTTGCTAGACAAACATTCATTCCTCCTGGATAAAATTTACCTATGAATTATATATGTCACTTTTTGGTTACTACTCTTTCTCCAGCCCATTTCATGTCATAAATGGTCTAGGAACATAAATCAACATAAATTCATAAAAAATTAAGGTTCAAAAGTAATGATTTTTGAGTGAAAATGATTTGTCAGTATTTTGATATATTTACTCATTTATACGCAGATAAGTTTTTAGGCATCTGAAAGTGAGTTAATGCTTTCTATGTTCACTATTATTTTTTGCTATAAACTACTGATTCTGTGGCTGCCTTGGTGGTGGGATTGGTCTGGGAAAACACAAGTGAAGAGACAGGATCCCATATTTCTAAATCATATACAGTCTTACAAACCACTTATAAAATAAAACTATTTAAAAACCTATACATAATTATTCTATTTCATATATATTAGCTATTTTTTATTGTTTTTTGTTTAAGTGTCTTGTTTAGAAGAAAAATTTTGAACTGATTGATTGTATTAAAAGTGTTTAATATTAGAAAAGTAATTTTATTATCCCACAACTATTTGCGTATTATACAATTTTGTTTTCAGAAATAAGATTCATTCAACTATATAAGGCACTAATAAAATGCTCAACAATTTCGTAAAAATATCCAACAATGTCACAAGGTATATATTTTGAATTGATATTTAGGTTCAAGGCTTTCAATGGCAACAAGGAATAGATAAATAAGTAGTGCTAGTAAATATCTATTCCCAAGCTTCAACAGAATACAAGCATTTGACCCAAAAGGCTTCCTTCTTACTGTGGTGTACTGCTTTTTAACAAAGAGATAGGAAGTATATAAAAGATAAGGCTGTCAGGTATTTTATACTGTCAGTCAATTCAAAAGCTTTGAGCTTCAACTTTAACTGGAAGTCAGTTATTATCAAGTAACGAAAATTTATGCTTGGGAAATTTAATATTTAAGAAAATAATTTTGAAAGGATAATTTATTTTTACCATAGCAATTTTATCATAATTCTCTAAAATAAGAGATGATTTATTTTGTTTATAAGATCAATAGATGCATTATTTGTTAGATGAGAGCATAAAGATAACTTTATTTGAATCTGTATATATATTTTTATTTGTATTATTTTTTAAGGTAACATTGGTTACCACACTGTATATGCTTTAGAGGAATAGGATCACATCTCTTCAGATTTGTGTTATTACACTACTCCCAGCACCAAAGCACCCATAATCCACTATCTTATACATTGGGCTCCCCTCCCCCTTTGTTTTTCTGTCCCTACACTCCCCTTCTTGCAGCCTCAATTCAACAGTGAGATTTCTAGCCTTTGTTCTGATACTTTTTTCTGTTCTCCTGTTTTTCTGTGTTCTCACTATGGATGAAATGATCTGGTATTTGCCATTCTTCATTTGACTTATTTTGCTTAGTTTAAAGTCCCCCAGTTCCATCCTTATTGCAAATGGCAAAATTTCATGTTTCTTGAAAGCTAAGACACATTCCCTTATGCATATATGCCACATCTTTTGAATTCACTCATCTGTCGTTGGGAACTTGGGTTGTTGACATACTTTGATGATTGTAAACGGTGCTGCAATGAAACTAAGTGCACATATTCCTCCAAATTAGTGGTTTTATTTATTTATTTATTTATTTATTTATTTATTTATTTGCATATTGCAGGATGGATACCTAGGAGCTGAATTACTGGAACATATGACAGATCATTTTTTTTTAATATTTTAAGAAACCTCCATACTCTTTTCCACAGAGACTTGACCAGTTTACTACATTCCCACTGACAGTGGGAATGACATCCATGTCAACATCTTTAATTTTTGGACTTTTTGATATGAGCCATTCTCACAGATGAGAAGTTGTTTCTCATGTGGTTTTTATTTGCATCTGCATCCCAGATGATAAATTATGAACATTTTTCTCATGTGCCTGTTGGCCATCTGTATGTTTTCTTTGGAGAAGTGTCTATTTAGATCTTCTACCCAATTTTTAATTATGCTATTTGTTTTCTTTCTGTTGAAGTGTATGAGTTCTTTGTATATCTTGGATATTAGTCACTTGTAGGATATCTGTTGTGCAAATATATACACATATATACATATTATACATTACTACAGTTTTTTAAATAGTGTTTGCTCATTTAGGTTATGTGAAGACAGTGAAGATGCGGTTAGAGGATGCCAGTATAAATGAGCACACAGTACATCCACCAGGTCAATATTTACTGGGAGAAACATAGGGGGCCTGGAGCAATCACAGCTATGTGGGTTTTCCATTTGCCCTGCATTGTAAGACATTACATTTTATCTTTAAAGCTATATCTCACACTTTAAGTTCTGTTGACTCTTGTTCTGTTAGCTTTTTAGCTCTTGTTCTGTTGACTTTTTAGCTGCAAGTTTGGAGAACCATCACCTTATCCCTTAGTATGTTAGCTATGAAGCTGAGATTCTAGCATTTTATCACATAGTGATATAGTTAAGTGACATATATGGTCTGAGTTGCCATATTTGAATTATGCCAGATTAGTTAAATTCTGCAATTAATTCAAGTTATTTTCCATGGAGCTTTTAAATAAAGAATCAAGTTTCCTACTAGTGTTGAATACTGACATATACTGGGAGACATAATGGATGGCTGGAATAGACTTAATGACTACTCTCAGGAAGTAAGACACATTGGCGGGAGTCAGACTGAGGAGCTCTCTCTGTCAATCTGTCATGCTGTTATGAGATTCCTACGGTAGTCGAATTCACAGAGTTACAAAGCATATTGGAGGCTTCCGAAAGCTGGTAGACATAGGGAAAGGGGAGTTGCATGAACAGAGTTTCAGTATGGGAAGAGAGAAATTCTGGAGAAGGAGTATTATGATACGTGTGCAATATTGTCAATGTAGTTTGAGTCACTGAACTTCCCTTAAAAGCAGTGAAAATAGTCATATATGTTATGTAATTCTAACACAAATATATGATGTGCATACAAAGTCTAGTAGAATAAATCTATTTGAAACACAATAAGATGTAGAAAAAGTCATTTCTGAGAAATTATTTCTAAAGCAATGAAGTTATAGAACAGAAATATCGAACATATCGATCAAAAATTAAAAAATATTAAAGTTTATAAAATCTGGTGTACAATAATATTCTTATTAATGATTAAGAAATACATGATGTTGTTTTCATAAGATTAAAAATATTCAAAGCTTTACTAGCTAGTAAATGAACAAGTATAAAACTACCTGCCATTTTCAACTATAAAACTTGAAATCCTTTTTCTGTTTGTTTGCTTGTTTCCAGTGTTCAATACTAGTGAAGATTTGAAAATGAAAGTTTGCTTCCTTCAATGGGACAGATTATCCCATTGCATGGTGATTTTGGAAAGCACTTGCTAGATGTATCAGAGTGAGATTTTTAATGTATCAGTTATTTTTTATGTCTAGTGACTAGCATGATAGCTTAATCTTAATAATGGAATAATAAATATTTTTATTCTTATTTTTAGAATTGTTAAGTTGTACAGAATGGCTATATATTGCAGTGCTTATCTTAAAACAAACAGTAGGTGAATTTAATTTATATCTCCAGTTAAAGAAAACAAAAATTTTCTGGTTAATCCTAGGGCTCTTATAAGGAATTCAGAGCTAATGAAAGAAAAAAAGATATGAGCAACAGGTGGCAGTAGTGCACACCAGCTTTCAGGATTATGCTGGCACAGGTTTGAGTGCAGAAGTTCCTTAGACAAGGGTTAGTCCATAGGCTACCACAGAGATGACCAAGCAGAAAGGAAGCAAGGGAAGGATGTTTTGGGCAGATGGGGACTAGACAGGAGAGCTTTTCAAATATAGGGTGCATCACCTGGCATCATGTAGACAGAGTCAGAGGACATTCAAAGGCATTAAGTGACTTGAAGGTCTTTATGATTCTGCACCTTACCATACCTATGATGAGTCCTTGAACTTTGTGGGATATTAAAAAAAAAAAAACAATCTCTTAGTGATGCAAAGTCTGCATATCTGGGTCACATTTAAAAAAGATGTGTGAAAATTTGGCACCAGCAGGCTTTTGAGCTAACAGGTCATAGCCTACTGTGAAAAAATAAACAATTTAGGGGCAAATACAAAGAAGCCATTCTTGACTCTTTTATATAAACCAATGAAAGTGCATCACCCTAAAGGAGCTGCTCAGCAAACACTTCATTTACATCAAAACAGTCATTTTTTTTACAGTTAAGAGAGGAAATTCAAGGAAGTAGGTGACATAGTTGAATTCACTCAGTTGACTATCAGTGGAGTGAGTTCTGTGACTAGATATCCCTAATTTAGAACCAACTCTTTTCCATCACTGTTCTTCCTTCAAGCACTTAACAAATTTACACATATCTTTTCAAATACTCAATTTATGAGCAGTCACATAGTTCAATCTATGGTTTTTGAATGCTGAATCCTAGGCACCTGTCTTTATATAAAGTATATGATAGTGAATAAAACACAATACTTAAAACTGGGGCATCAGGGCCTCCCTGGTGGCATAGGGGTTAAGTTTCAGTGCTATTACCACTATCACTTCAGTTCAATCCCTGGCCAAGAAGCTAATCCATATATTGCGAGCAGACATCTCCTGTCTCACCTACTGCTCCCCTCAGCAGTGTATTTCAGTAAATCCACTTGATCTGCGACTCACTCTGAATTGGTGAATCCTCTTACCTCTGGCCTAAACCTCTGTTCTTCCACAAAATAAGTAAATCAATATATTTTAAAAATCCTCCCATTTTCCTATTAAAAATTCTTTTTAAATAACAACTTATATAACCATGTGAAATAATACTTCCCATAGATTGAATATGTTTCTCAAAATTCAGATATCTTTTTACCATTAAAAAGCCAAATGTTGAAGGGGAAAACATGTAATGAGTATGATTTGCTATCCTTATCTCTGAAGTGATAATTTGATTGTTGACTGAGGTGAGTGGTTATTTCCCTAACGGGTAAACATAGCCTTTCTGCAGTTGGAAAGGCCATCAAGAGCTTCTAGAAATCAGATTTTAGAACTGGGTGTGCTGTGTAAGTGTATTCCTTTCCCTTCATTTATGACTAAAACACTCTGAAACATTCAAAACTGTTACATTCATAACCAGAGACAGAGAACTATCATGCAAAGCTATGGTTTTCAAATTTTGTTATGCATTTCAAACTAAGCAGTGTTGTGATTGCTGAAGAAAAATAAATCCGTCTGCAAACCCATGCAGAATACAGGGCTGATACAGTCATTTCCTAGCATTCTTGTATATTTATGAGGTTTTCTCTGAATTCTCATTTGGAACACAACTGGATTTTATTTCAATAGCTATCTTTGTGTAGATACAGATCTGTACCATCTCCCCATTTTTCATTAAACTTCATGAGACAAATGCAATTATCTTCATTTTAGACAAGAAAAATTCTAAGGCAGAGCGGCTAAATGATTTTGTGATGTCATATGATTAGCACATAGCACAACCAAGATTCAAACATTGTTTATTTTCTCCAATGGATATATCCTATACCCTACCATAAAAATAAATTACTTTAATAGGAAAACTAAATTAACAGAAACATATTGCTAAGTTTTAAAACACTATGTTAAAACTATCTAATTATTGTCAAAACAATACCCTTCAGTATATGGTGTGATATTACACACACACACATATTTACATATGGACTTGACCCACAATGCATTTAATACTTTTACTAACTTGAGTTTCTCTCATTCAGGGGATAAAGGAAAATTTGCCCAAAGGATGCCTTAAAGAGAGTTTGTCCAAAACATAAAAAGAATGATCTATATTCCAGTTATCAAAAGCAATAAAGTATTTTGGTCAGTGAAGGCTGCTATAATAAAATACCATGCACTTGGCTTAGAACAATAGATACGTATTTCTCTAGAGTCTGGAAGTCCAACATCAGAACGGCAGAATGATTGGGTTATGTGAGAGCCCCTCCTTATGGGTGCACATAGAAGAATCCTCATTGTGTCCTCATATGGCGACTGCGGAGAGGAAGCAGGCTCTCTCTCTTAAAAGGACATTCATCTGTTTCAGTGGTTTCACCCTTATGACATTACTTAATCCTAATTACCTTGGAAAGGTCTACCTCCTAATACCATATAAATCAGGGTAAGTTTCAATATAGGGATTTGGGAAAAGGATGAATAAATGGTCTCAAATCAACCCACAAGTAAGAACTGTTATCCTGAGTAAAGTTCAAATATCAAACATACCAATCATTAAAGTAGGATTTGAGTTCACTTTTAGATGCATGGATAATTTAAATATTTAATTTAGATAGTTATCATGCATTGCATTTGAAAACATTTATGATATTAGCATTTATAAGCAAATGAGAATATTTAGTTACAGTATGACTAGTTTGAGGATATTTTCTTTATTGTTTTCAGGGAGAGTGTGAAAGCACTCTTCCACCTCCACAAATTATTCATTTGTTTTTCAGTTTTAGGGAAATTGCAGAGTGCAATAAATAAGCCTCACCCTGGAGCAACCCCATTTTTGAGAATTTTTTTTTAATCTTCTTTACAGGATGTACCTGACTTTTTGAGACAAGGAGAACTCCTGGATAATCCATGTGATAGTGTATGAAATTAGTGATTTCTGTAAGATTTGATTTTTGATCATGGGTAGGGGGGAATTTGGTAACATAAGAAATAACTATCAGTGGCTTGTTGCCTCCATTCATCAGCGCACCTCAGTTCTACCATCTACATTGACTATCAGGGAATAATGAGGTCGAAGGATATTACATAGTATTGAAAAAACTTTAGTTCTACCATCTACATTGACTATCAGGGAATAATGAGGTTGAAGGATATTACATAGAATTGAAAAAACTTTGAGGCATGTGGTAGGTACATTGTTTTGTTTAAAAAAATTTAAGATGGTTTCTACTACAGATCACACACACACCTTTGTATAGACATTAGCGAGTATGTAAATTTAATAAAAATCTCATCAGAAAACATATTTACCCTCAAATTGGAGGCTTCCAAAAGCCTCCAAGAAGTTTAATTTTGATATAATTTTATTCTGACTCTAATTTCCTTCTTTTCATAATTTTATGTAATTATCACAATAAAGGAAGCATCAGACTAATGTTTTGCTTGGATTTTTTTTTTTCCCAAAAGACTGAATGCTACTCTAATCATAGATACAGAAAACTGTGTCAAATTTTATTCTTAAGGATTTTTAATAGGAAAATTAAATCAAGTTACAAATAAGTGTCTATCAATCTATCTCTGTTTATGGCAGAAAATGGTCTCAAATCTGTTGACATTTTAGTATCTCAGATTCCAAGTGATTCTGGAAGCTCACAAGCAAAACAGTACATTATTTACATTCATAATTTGCCTGCTTTTGAGGAAAATGACATCTGTGCAATTTTTTCTTTCCAAAACACATTAATTTCTCCATAGACTAAATTTAGAGATGGGAGAGCTAATGCAAAATATCATTCCTATACTGTCACATTTAAATAACATTACAAAATAGACATTTCTTCAGTAGATGTACTCTTGACAAACATAAGCCAATGTTTTAACAATAAATATATTAATCTTAGAGTAAAAATTCAAAATATTTTTATAAGATTTATTTATTTATACAAGAACTGGGGTATAGATCAGAGGCGCAGGAGGGTGAGAGGATTCACCAGAGAGAGCAGGGAGCAGAACAGGCAGGCAGACCAAAGACACTGCTGAGGGGAGCAGCAGGCGAGGCAGAAGAGGTCTGCGGTGCCACGTGGGGATCTCCCTGGCGGGCTGGGAATTGAACCGGCACTGCAGAGGCTGTGGACAGCTTCACAGCACAGCGCTCAACCAGCTGCACCACTGGGGAGGCCCAACATTCAAAATATTTTTAAAATTTTAGTAAAAACTAATATAATTCTCTTTGCAGGGCAGGTAGTATCTAATTCTGTATTTTTTTTATGTATTTATATTCATTTATGCATACAAGAACTGGGGTGTAGACCAGGGGTGCTGGTGGGTGGGTGAGAATTCACCATAGACAGAGTGGGGAGCAGAATAGGCAGATACACTGAAATACACTGCTGAGAGGAGCAGAGGGCAAGGCAAGAGAGGTCAGCTGTACCATGTGGATTAGCTCCCTGGCCGGGGATTGAACTCATGCCGCAGTGGCGGTGCTAGCTTGAGAGCACTGCAACTTTAACTCCTGTGCCACTAAGGAGGCCCTAATTCTATTATTTTTAACCCATATGAGATTATGTGCCCATCGCCACAACCAGGTACAAGAAAATTCCATTACCCCTAAAATTTCCTAACATGCCTCCTTTTAGCCAGACCTCTCCTATCTCCCCACCCCTTCCAACACTGAACTTTTCTCCATCTTAGTAGAATTCACTTTTCCAGACATTTGTAAAACTGGAATTATGTTTTATTTAACCTTAAATTTGGCTTTTTTGGGCCTCCCCGGTGGTGCAGCGGTTGAGCACTGGGTTGCGAAGCTGCCCACGGCCTCTGCGGCACCGGTTCGATCCCCAGTTGCTCCCCAGTCACCAGAGGAGGGTCCCACATGGCACGCAGACCTCTCCTGCCACCCGCTGCTCCCCTCAGCAGTGTACTTTGGTCCTTATGCCTGCTCTGCTCCCCTCTCTGGCTCTGGTGAATTCTCTCACCCCCCCCCCCCCCCGCGCTTCTGACTGTACCCAGTGCATGTATAAACAAAACAAACAAATAAAAAAAATAAATAAATAAAACATGCCTCTATAAAAAAATAATAAAATTTGGCTTTTTCAACTTAGCATAATGTAATTTTTAATTCTTCCAAGTCATTGGCCGTGCCTATATATACTTTTTGTTTATTACTGAATACTATCCCACCAGTGAATGTACAATAGATATACAGTGTATCCGTTTACTCTTTGTTGGTTGGTGATTAATAATGGTTCTATAAGCATTCATGTACAGGTTTTTGCATGTTTTTGTTTTGTTTTAGCCATTCTGATAGAGAAATAGTATCTCACTGGGGTTTCAAATTGCACTTCCCTAAACGCCAGTGATTTTATGTACATTTTCATGTACTTATTTCTCATCCATTTGTTACCCTTGATGAAATGCCCATTCAGTTGTTTGCTCAGAATTTTATTGTTTTTATGCTGTTGAAGTTTGAAAATTTTTTATGTTTTGAACACTAACCCTCTTCCAGATAAGGCATATGTAAATATTTTCTCCCAGCTTTTAGCTTGTTCTTTTATTTAGCTTTTTCATCATATGGTACATATTTATGAAGATAGATGTTTAGTGTTGATGAAATCATAATATATTTTGTTCTACATGCAGCTGTTTCAAGCATGTAAATCCTAGTGGCTATAGGTTCTATTCCTGAAAAATTACTGTGTAGGCTGAGAGTTTGTGTTTAGTTTACAAGCTGTATAACTGGCGGTTAATTCACTTAATACCCTTTTATCATTAGTTAACATATACAAAATGGTATAAGAGGTTCTGAATTATAAGGCTATTGGAATAATGTATGTAATGGCTCTTAGCACAATGCATAATGTGCATTCTATGACTAAATAATAATGAGTAATAAACTTTTTTTTAAATGTGTCATCAAGTTTGATTTTTTTTTCTTTTTTAAAATAAACTTTTTTTAAGATTTATTTATTTTTATACAAGAGCTAGGGTACAGGCCAGAGGTGCAGGAGGGTTAGAGGATTCACCAGAGACAGAGTGGGGAACAAAACAGGTAGATTGACCAAAGTACACTGCTGAGGGGAGCAGCAGGTGAGACAGGAGAGGTCTGCCTCACCATGTGGGAATCTCCCAGGCCGGCGGGGAATCGAACCCAGGTTGAAGAGGCTGAGGACAGCTCCACAGCGCTGTGCTCAACCCACTGTACCACCGGGGAGGACCTAATTAGTAATAAACTTTAAGAAATAATTACATAGGAGCAATTTAAACTTTACTAATCTTCTGGCTTTTCCTAATATTTAAATAATATTTTCAGACTTTGACTCCTTTGTTGCATTATTCCATCTATATATTAATGTTGCTGGATATTTTACTACAATATAAAATATGTTCTTCCATATGTCTTATATCAATTAAATAGCATAACTACCACATTATCTTATATCTTGAGAATATTAAATGCATTCATTTATTTCTACTTCTTTTTGGCTTTTCATTCATCTCTTATCTTATGAATCCCATTACTCATCTTTCTCCTGTTCCTACAATTCAGACATGGACTAGATTCTTCTGCTTTTTTATTTTTATTTCCTAAAATTATCACAGAATGAGAAGAGTTTTTCATTTCCTCTCATTTGTGCAATCAATGCATAACAAGCAACATATCTATTTCATAAACTATTCTTAGTTTTGTAGAGTGACGGATACTGCTTAGAATTGCAAGATTCAGGTTGGTTGGAAAAAGATTTTGTCTGATATCATGATATGTTATCTACTGAGGAAAAGTTTATAGACTTGGGTAATTTATGAACATTATATTTTGATATTGCTTTACCTGTCAAATGAATATAAAAAATATATTTTGTTTCAGGCAGAAAGAAAAAGAAAAATACCAGATGGTCTCACTCATAGAAAACCTAAATAAGGGACCAGGAAAAAGAATAACTATAATAAAGAAAAAACCCAAAATCAACAAACAACTATAAACCAGAGACACTATGGGGGAGCGGGGTGAGGAGGAATTGGGGTGAAAATAAGGGGGTGCAATTGTATGGGGAATATAAAAAATAAATCTATGAAAGATATTTTGGTAAAACAATCTCTTTGAGTAGTAAATGATAAAAACAAAAGATATTGGTGGCTTATCACCCTCGTCCTTAAGATTTCGCACTGTTGACTTCAATGTCACAATGTCTATGAGTCAACTTAGCATCATCTCTAGAACTCATTGTTTTGGGGTCCTCATTCACAATTGTGTAGCTTGTTCTTGAGAGAGGAGCACATTAGAACTCAAAATGTACCAGACAGAAGAACATCCAAAGTAACCTTTCTTGTTTTTAGTCCTCTGATGATAGTGCTTCCCTGCTCTCACCTCCTTCATTATCTGTCTAGCAGACCCATATTGAGATATCTCTCATTCCTGAAAACTGTGTATATTAACTTGGTTTTCCTTGAATTTAAGTAATATGATTTGGGGTCTCCTGGAAGCAGACACCTAAATGTGGTTTGAGTTGCAAAAGGGAGTAATGCTTTTAAAAGAAAAGTAGGACTTGATGTATTGAAAGTTCAGATTATGATTTCAACATGACAAAAATCTAAGCCAGCCCAAATGAGAGTTCACAGACAGAAGACTGCCACTATAGAAGCATCTTAGGTAGAAATGGTTAAGACCTTTTACTCCCAAATGATCAAATGTTTGGTGAAGGACAGACTTGGATGTTTAATGTTGAAAACATAATGTAGTATTTATAGATGCTTATTTTTACTGATGCACACCTGAAACTTATAATATTGTGAAATATTTCCATTAAAAAATTTTGGAGTTCTAAATTAAAAAAAAAGCTAAAAGTATAAAATGTTAAAAGGATATAGAGGGTAAAATCTTCATGACAATGAACAGGCAAAGAATTCTCAGAAAAAAACTACCAAAAAAGTGATGCTTAAAATGAAAATAGTTGTACTTTACCAAAATTAGAAACTCTGTGTACTTAAAAAAAAAGCCATTATGAAAAGGAAAAGTCACTGTTTGGGAAAAAAAAAAAAACATTTAAAAACAAATAGCTGATAAAGGAAGTATATTCAAAATATATAAAGAATTGTTTCAATTCAATAATCAGGTACTAACTAAAACCAATTAAAAGTAGGTAAAACTTTGAATAGCTATTACACATCAAAATAGTTTTTTTCCTAAACAAAACTTTATATATGATAAATGAAATAATTTTATTTATCATACCATTTATAATGTTTTCTTCACCACATAAATCTGTTTGGTTGGTATTTGATATATAACATATGAAGTGGTTTAGGCAGATCTTGAAATTTTAATTCATATACCTTGGTTATTTACATAAATTACAACACAACTTTATTTGCAGAGATGAGGAAGAAGCATTATATTTGGTTTCAATGCATAGTATCTGGGGGCCTCCCCGGTGGTGCAGCGGTTGAGCGCTGGGTTGCGAAGCTGCCCGCGGCCTCTGCGGCACCGGTTCGATCCCCGGCTGCTCCCCGGCAACCGGAGGAGGGTCCCACATGGCGTGCAGACCTCTCCTGCCGCCCGCTGCTCCCCTCAGCAGTGTACTTCAGTCCTTCTGCCTGCTCTGCTCCCCACTCTGGCTCTGGTGAATTCTCTCACCCTCCCGTGCTTCTGACTGTACCCAGTGCATGTATAAACAAAACAAACAAACAAACCAGCAAACAAATAAATAAAGCATGCCTCTATTAAAAAAAAAAAAAAAGTCAATGCATAGTATCTGCCAAAAATATTTGATCACATATAAATTGTTTCTCAGAGCATACATTACTTAAAAGCATTGTTTGAAATTTTATTGTGATTTTTTATAAGTGTGGCTTTTATATATCTAAATAATTGTATTTTATTTAAGTTGAAAAAAGCTATACTTTACCAATATTTTTGAAAGCACACATATTCAATGTGAATACAGATGACAAGTAGATTCCTGATACTATTTTTCCGATTATTTAGCTCACATTATTGTGCAAATTAGTGACTGAATTGAGAGAGGTATCATTTTGATCCTGAATTTGGTGTCATGTGTGTACTTTGCAGACTCGATGGTGCAATAAGTGAATCATTCTTAAATGTGAATTAATGAGAAAGTTACAGAAACTATGTTCCTAAGAAAATGTTAAAAAGAACAAAAGTCAGTTTTATCAGCCTGCATCTGTTCTTCAATGCCATAACTGCCTTTCCAGTACATGAGATAAAAAAAAAAAAAAACTGTATATTCACCTTTAGAAATGTAGACAAGCTACCCAAAATAAAATGTATACAGAGGCTGTCACAATGATACAAAGACATGCATGTAGCCAGGTGTATGTTTTTGTTTTTGTTTTTGTTTTTAGAAATGATGAGGTTGATTAGTCATTTTGGAATGTCTACTTTTCATGGAATCATGGATACAATAAAGAGTTACTGCTTCTTCACTACTCCCCTTTATGGAGAAAAGACACAAAGTAAGCCTGGTGATTAATGTTTGCTGACACTGAACCAAATGACACTGAACCAAAAAAATCATTAAGGAGGATGGAGAGTATTAAACTATCAAGTCTAGTTATCTAGTTAATAGTTGAACATCACTGACCATTGCAACGGGGTGAACATGTAAGCTGCTCAGAGTGAACATGAAAGCTTGTGAACATGTAAGCTTCTCAGGTTTTTGAGAAGAATACACATCTAAAATTCTGAAAGGGCATGTGATATTACATAACTGAACACATTTAATTAAACACCCACATGAATCAATATTTTCCTAGCCAAGCACTATCTCAGTTTGGGCAATATAAAGCTTGTGAGTTGCCAATTTGCAACCTATACCAGTAGTAATACTTGGGTAGGTATTTGAATGCAATCTTCCTATATAATTCTCAGCATCTTACAAATTAAATGATAAAAAGTTTAAAGCATCAATGGTTATATAGAGGATTCTCAGCATCTAGAATTACCAAAAAGTAAAAACAATTGATTCTTCATTTTTTTATTTTGTTTAAAAACATTATTAATTATTGATGTACAGTGTTTGGGGTACGCTTCTTGAGAGAAGCCATGTATGAGCGACTGAACTACTTTTTTCATAAACCAAAGAGGGAATCAATAATAAAGTAGATTTATTATACTATTTTGAAATAAGTGACTGCAGACTACACATTTTTAGTATTATTTACATACTCGATTATTTTATTAGGAAAGGTTATAAAAACCTTTTAGGTAAAGCACCTAAATAGATATTTTTATCTACCTTTTTAGTCTTCACTTTGTCAAGTATAATAGGGGAAATTAACTTTTGGAACCATACAAAACATCTGCTACAGATGTGAGAATAAAGGAGAATGAGTCCCATAAGCTACTCCTTCAGCAGTTAAGTGAATGTCATAGAGAAGTCATATCCATTATTAAACTATAAAGTGATGTAATTCCTGAAATAAAATGTATATGCATAAAATCAATAAATGTTTAAGAATTGAGAATTTTATATATCTTACTCAAATTTGAGAATTTAACATATAGAAGTATTTTTATAATTGCTGATTCACAATTCCAATTAAATACAGATGATAGGTGATCATAAATGTAATGATTCCATTTAAAATGTAGTTTGCTAGTTAAATGGTAAAAATTCATTTAACTTAGACTTCAAAGAAGATAACTGTACTTCAGTGATTCCCAGCTCCACTTCATTGCGATGTGTTGTGTTGACGAGATACCATACAATGGAGATATCACAGGATATCATCCTTCACTGCACCATACAAGTAGGTGATTCCCATTTCTATATCTTTATACAAAGCTAACAAACTTTGAATTTATTTCCTCTTAAAGATTTTGACATATAAAGGGACAATTAAATTGATCAATCAAGATTTCCACATTAGTCGATAGCCAGCATCTTTGTCCTGGTCAAATTATTTGGTGACGAGTCAATGATATTTTCAAGCAGTTCTGTCTTTGAACTTGTCAGGATGAACACTCTGGTACAAGGGCAATATTCTGCTGGAACTAGAACTAGATAGAATCGATTTACTGGCTATACAGCTGGTATTGGTCACCCAATGTAAGAGATAGTAGTAATTTCTATTCAGCACTCTCAAAATTCTGTACATTTTGACTTTAAAAATAAGTTGGTCATCTTATAA
This sequence comes from Talpa europaea, assembly GCF_964194135.1. Taxonomy (NCBI): domain Eukaryota; kingdom Metazoa; phylum Chordata; class Mammalia; order Eulipotyphla; family Talpidae; genus Talpa; species Talpa europaea. Next base: position 12,268,549 of record NC_140071.1, on the reverse strand, counting down.
TCCAATCTAATCATCATTGGTTGCTAATTGGTGTCCCAGAAATGTATTACACATGTAGAAAATATGTTCATTTTAAAAGACTATTTCAGTGAATTCCATGGGTTAAATATTATATTTACTTTAATGTGTTCTGTATTTTCAGATATTTTTTCCATTTAAAGTAATATTTCCCATCAATTAATACTTTAAATGTATATCCTTAAAAATAGTGATAAAGACCAGAATTAACAATGTTTAATGTGTGATATTGTAATTTATAAAAATACTGAGAAAAGTTCATTGTTATTGGAAATCAATCAGAATTGAAATAGTGTGCTTCTGCTGTTGAGTAGTCTATCACCACTGCAATTTATTAGTGAAAGTAAAATAAGTGGTGTTTTTAAATACTTACATATGGATTTATTACTTTGAAGTTTCAAGAGAGTCTGCCTGTTGTCTCTTGTGAGAGAAAACCCTGAGCAATAACTAAATGAAAATATCACTCAAAGCAATATTTTGAAACCAATAATGCAAATTATGAATGAATATGACCAAATTGGCTCTGCAACTCAAAAGAGAAAAATTATTGGCTGGAAGCAATGCAATGAAAAAATATAATCAAAAAGCAAATTAATTAATTGCTTGGAGCTTCCTTTTAGGAAAGTTTGAAAATTGCCTTGATAAGTGAATTTCATGAACTAGATAAAAACCTGACAAAGCCCTGTAAGTAAATATCTGTCATGTGTTGAAGAAGACAGTCAGGTTCCAAAATCATCACCTTAGGACACTACATTTTAAAATCCTCAAGACATATTTGAAAAAAATAAGAAAACTACGATTAGGCTAATCTTTACAATTAGATAATACCATGTATATCACACACTAAGACAGGTTTTTCCATTTCGATTTATTCATTGTGTTGGTGAATTTTAAGTTTACTTTTTAACAAAATGTTTGCTTAATTAATAACAAATCTGCAAAAAAAAAAAACACTGAATTTACTGGCAAAAACGTTTGCATAGATAGTTGTGAACAGGTATAAAAATATCAGTAGTATTCCAATCCTAGTTACAGTTTCCTTTTTTGTGGCACATTATTAATGATACTAAGAAGGAAAAGTTAAAAGATATGTGCCTTGCATATCTGATTTTCTAGCATTTTTTAAAAATAGTACAATGCTTCTAGGAGACTTCAAATAAATTAAAATTCAAATTGCTTAAATATTGAAAATAAAAACTATAACATTTAATCTTTTGCAAAGTGGCAACATATGCTGCATGCTCATGTGGAATCATATGAGAACAATTTTAAATACTTTATGCTTTTTAATATTCAGCAGAAACGCAAAATCTGATTTTTTTCCAATATTAAAGGTGGCGGAAGCATGTCTTAGGATAACTAAGTTGACCTAGCTATCCCTTAGTAATATCAAGATTTAATCTCCTCTGTCTGGCAATAAAACAAATCCTTTCTCTAGAATCTGTTCCATCAGGCTGACTTTTGTGATGGGGTGCATGTTCCAATTCCAGTTTTACCAAGAAATGTTTTGTTGTTTGTGACTGCTTTTGTTTATTACATGGGACAGAGTTGTGATGGCTATAAATTTGTGCAGGGAAAATTTCTATGAGTTTATGGAGACAAAGATAGCACTAGACAAGTGTGCAATGCACTTGTTAAAATTTGAGGGTAATCTGAGGATAGTATGTCCAGGAATGTTTGTGTTATCTATACAGAGGAAGAAAATGTCTTCAGTTCCCGTACAAGTTGAGTCCTGAGTGCCTTCACTTACTTTCCAGTAACTATGTTAGCAACTATTTTAGCTCAGGCTGTCAACTAGCAAATTAATTTAGGAAGATCCTCCTGAGGGTGGATTTTGTGACTCGGGCTAGGAACTAAAGAACAATATAGTTAAGATTGTACTACCTGCTTCTACACTTCAAGAGATACTATCATGTGCTCCTTATTTTTAAAGAAATGAAAAAGACACGTATTTGAGGGTTTATTTCTAAAGGCATTTCAGAGTCAATTTCTCATCTAATGTAATACTGGAAATATGAATCAATAAATTCTAGTATGTGCTCACTTGTGTATGTGAATATGTGTATACAAATATACATAGATACACATATAAACATCTGTTTTGGTGTGTGCATATATGATATGCATTTATAGAAAAAATATAAGATGCATACCAAATACAAATGTGTGTTTTCATTATCTAATCTAGAAAGCTTCAAGAAGCATTATCTAGCGGTTTTCAAGTTATGCAAATGAAATGAGTTTGGAAGACAGAAGTATTCTTAGGAGTATTTAAGATTTCTTCATTTGTTCTCAACAGTTTGCATTCAAAAAGTAACTGCTACAAATGCAAATAGCTATCCACCTGGTTTCTTAAAATATAAGTTAGTGATAAAGACTTTTCCATTTAAAAATTAAATGTCCAATGTTAATGTTTGTAAAAATTTCAATATCTAGTGGGGGTTCTGTTCAGCTGTGTAAACCAGATACATTTTTGCTGCATTTTATTTTTCAAACATGCATCTGGAGTTAGAATTAAATCATTAGACTATTAGTTTTTTTTAAAGACCCCATTTGAAAAATAAATGCTAATTTCCCAAAAGTTTCCATTGATTTCTTCCATATAAAGGAATAGCTGCTTGTAGATTTTAAAATATATATTCAGGCAGTACTTGAATGATGGAAAGTCAGAAGTATTGCTTTTGCCTGTAATGGAAATATGCATGCAGATTCTGTCATTCAAATGTTCTTTTTACTTTATCATATTTCACAGAACTTTATATCCAAAGGGGAAAGAGAAATTTGCAAATATTTCTCATTCAATGAATAAACATAAGGACAATCCTCACAGCACTTTGCAGCTTGTGCTAAGGCATCAGACTGGCAAGAATGTAAAGGCTCCAAATGCTTTTGTTGGTCTATTTGTTTTGCATCTGCCAGCCTGTGTGTGTTCTAGTTGCCGACACCTGCTTCTCCATTTCATTTGCAAAAATCTACCTATTTCTTAAATGAGAGCAAAGCAAACTTTAATATTTGAAGAAAAGATTTTACATGGGATAAAAACCTTCTGGCATTGTGTCAAAAATCAAACTTTTCATTTGAGAGAATTTTATAAAAAGCCTATTAACTTAAGTCTACATTTCGGGAATAATTCCTGCCTATTGAAATATTGAGAATTTATAGTGCATGAATTGTTAGGATTGCCATTTGCCATCTAGACAGCTTACCAAGAATATTTGATCACATATAGGATGTGAGGAGATAGTTTTTTTTTATGGTTCAGGATAGATTTTCAGCTATTCCTTCACTGAATAAATATTTATTTTGGCAGACACTATTTCAGCTACATGAATTACATCAATAAATAAAGTAGACAAAGATCCTTGCTTCCATGGAACACATACGATTGAGAAAAGAATAGATCATAAGCTAAAGGTGAGAAACCAAATGGCCTGTGTGCTTGTGATGGTTGCAGTTCATGCCTGTTGGCATGAGCTTCTTGTTATAACAATCTTTTCAAACCTTGATATTGTTCAATTCAGATAAGACATTAACAGACCACCTTATCAAAATAAATAACTAGGTATTATATAGACTATTAGGCAATAAATGCTTTAAGAAAAGCAACAGTAAGCTAGGGAGGAAGTACTGAAGTGTGGGGTGATGACAAAGAGGAAATTGCATATACAACTGTCCCTTTTAGATGAAGAATTTATTTCATTTGTTTTTATTTGATTACTTTTTTAAAAGATTTATTTACTCATGCATACAGGAACTGGGGTGCATGCCAGAGGTGCAGGGGGTGAGAGGATTCACCAGAGACAGAGTGGGGAGCAGAACAGGCAGACTGACCAAAGTACACTGCTGAGGGGAACAGCGGGTGAGTCAGGAGAGTTCTGCTGTGCCATGTGGGTAGCTCCCTGGCCAGGGATCGAACTCATGCTGCAATGGCTGTGGACAGCTTCATAGGTTGAATCTTAACCCCATGTGCCACCACGGGGCCCCTGTATTTATCTTTAAACCACTTATTTTATTCTATTTACCTGACACTAAGTATGTAAGTGAATATGTCTGTATGTTTCTTAGTCTTTTGGTTCTGTTTTACTTCACTTTCTAATTCCATTAAGTTTTTTCTCTACTACTTCCAAGTTTTTTCTCTACTATTTCCAAAGCTGTTATGATCTGTAGATTTATTATTTTAATGAAATATTAAGTTAATAAGCGTTTGAATATGATATAACTTTAAAGGTATGCGATGAAAGCCTTTTAAAATAATATATAAATATTGTGAAGTAATTTAGCGTTTCTTTTTATGGCACTTGTTAAAAACTATTTCTATTTTAGTATAATATTGGATTATGTTCAAGTTCACTTGCATATTTTGCATTTCGTTTGCTAGATGTTCTTAGTCACACCTCAGAATTTCTTAGCAATTCCTTATAGAATTTCACATCATTGGTTTGCATTTAGACGTGTTTTGTTTGTGTTTTGTATCCACTGCTACTATTAGAGGTCAGCTGACCATACAATGGTCATTCTGTTCTACTAATCCCCCTGCCTTGGTGTTTTTCAGTTTCATCATGATATGAACAAATGTTTATTTTTCTTTATCTTTCTGGAATTCAATAATCCTTATTTAAGGATCTGTGACTTCATACATTTATGGAAAATTCTCAATAACCCTTTATATTCTGCCTCTCTCACATCTTTTTCTCTATTAACTACTACTGGTATTCTAAATAAACGTACGTTGAACTGTCTCATTTTAACTTTCACATCTCTTACAACCACTGTCATGTTTTCTATTTTTTTCTTTTGCTGCAAGTTATTGATGTTATTTTCAGATTTATTTTTAGAATGTTTAATCTCTTTTCAGATATTCCAAATCCATTATTTATTCAATACACTAAGTGTGTGAACTCTTGCTAATATTTTTAAACTACCATTATTTTACATCCTTGTTTATTATTTTCACAACAAAGAATTTCTCCCCTCAGGTGTGGCCACCCTAGTTCTCCCACCACCAGATCACCATATTCCTTCACCACAGTTCATCTTGCTCACCCGCCTTTTTCTTCCTTTCCCGTCCCTCCTGAATGCATCAATCTATGGTCAGCTTTCAAGGGTTGGTTTTAAAGTTTGTCTTTGTCTGATCCTTTGTTATGTTTCTCTACATTCCACATGTAAGTGAAACCACCTGGTATTTATCCTGCTCTTTTTGGTTTGTTTCACTTAGAATAATTCCTTCTAATTCTGCCCAGAAATGGTATGAGTTTATCTCTTTTGATCTCTGAGTAGCACCCCAATGTGTATATATACTACATCTTCTTGATTTAATTCATCTGTTTTAGGACACTTAAGTAGTTCCCATATCTTGGGTATTGTAAATAGTGTTTTTTATTTGCTTACTGCCTTTTACTTTTATCCTTTATCTGTACTAATTTATGAAGACTGGAGTTTAAAAATGTTTCCCTTCTGATTTGTGTCTGTCATTTTCTTGGTTAACCATTTTCAGTTTAAGCTACCTTCCTGGATCACAATTTGAGCACCAGAAGAAAATAGTGAATTTTCCTTCCAAGGAGAATGAAGATCTGTATGTGAGTATTCAGTCTGCATCTGTGTAGACATTTTGATTTGCTCAGTTTTTATGTTTTGCATGCCCTTTCATGGATTCAGCCTTTACTCAGAGACTATAATTTGACATTTCACCGTGTGTAGATTCCAGGGTCTGTTTAGTATGCTCATGTACACAGATAATTAAAACCCTTGACATAGCACCCAGTGATTACCAAATGCCTTCAGGCAGCTACCAACTTCAAAGATTACTCCCTTCTTAGAATTCCTGCATTATCATCATTTTAGGCTCCTACTTTCCCCCTCACTAATTTCCTGCTGTGAAATGTGCTGGAAAAGAGTTTTCATAATATTTTTTTCAAGCATTTCTGGTTTTCTATACTGCGATATTTTGCACACATTGCTCAAATTGCCAATGATATTCTGCAAATTGGCAATCACTGAAATACATCATCTCGTATTCTTTTATCCCATTCACTTTTTCAAGTAAGTTTCTCTGTGTTTTCTTATTTTTTTTTTATTCTAGTTAATGAAGGAGAATGACATTTCGGTAATCCTGCTGTCCTAACAGAAGTTCTTATAACTCCCAAGTTTCTCATCCTATAGTTTTCATGCAGCATGCAATATAGCATCCAGAATTCAATTATCTCAGTGTTTCTGTACATCTTTCTTTCCTTTGGTGTTTTGGAGGTGGAACTGGAAACAAATAGTTGATGCATAATTAAGTTTTCTAATTATTCCTCTAAAGCACTGGAATCTTCCCTCCTACATTAAGATAATGCACTTGTTTTTTCATCTCCCAAAGATTTACCAAACTATGGGAGATAATGGCCATTCCAGGCATTGTCACAAATGTTGTAAAGTCACAATATACCATTTTTGCTGTTGTGAAATCAGTTTTGCCTGTACAAATTTCCTTTCAAAATATTATAATAGACACAAATCAGGAAGTGGAATTAAGACAAAGCAAATTGGATGATGAAAGATCACAAATGTAAATCTCTTAATTGAAAAACAGAACAGTTCTATAAAATTAAAAAGAATATATCCATGTCATTCCAAAAATTCAAAACTATATCAAACATCCACGGTACGTGTACCTCTTTCTAAACCTATAGTAGAGGGTCTCCCGGATGGCACAGGGGGTTGATTGCAGTGCCATGAAGCTATCTGCAGCCTCTGCAGCATGAGTTCGATCCCCTTCAGCCAGGGAGCTATACCCACATGGCACAGCAGACCTCTCCTGTTTGCTCCCCTCAGCAGTAGATTTCAGTCAGTCTGCCTGTTCTGTTCCCCATTCTGTGTATGGTGAATCCTCTCACTCCCTGCAACTCTGGCCTGTACCCAGTTCTTGTATGTATAAATAAGTAAATCTTAAAAAAAAAAACAAACCTAGAATAAAAATTATTATGCAACTTTTATAGATTGGTAAATTTAGAGGCAGGAAGTCTTATGAAGCTAATAGATATTTAAATATGAGAAATGAAAAATTACTTTCAGAAAATTAAAAACATGAGCTATTTCCCTTGTCTTGTGTCTACTTTACAATCATTAATATCATTTAAAAAAATCGCTTTTGGCAGTCAGTTTGTGAAAAGTATATTTTTTTTTCTAATTTCTGCAAAGGAAATTTACAACGAACTTTTTCATTTTAGGAAATAAAATTTATAAATAGTAGATTACAGTTAGAACTGTCAATGGGGGGGCCTCCCTGATGATACAAGGGGTTAAGCACCACACTGTGAAGCAATCCACACCCTCTGCGGCACGAGTTCAATCTCCAGCCGGCCAGGGAGCAACCCACATGACAAGGCAGACCTCTCCTGACTCACCTGCTGCTCCCCTTAGCAGTGTACTTCGGTCAATCTACCTGTTCTGTTCCCCACTCTGTCTCTGGTGAATCCTCTCACCTCCTGCACATCTGGCCTGTACCCCAGCGCTTGTATGCATAAATAAATAAATCTTAAAAAAAAAAGAACTGTCAGTGGTTTCAGAAAATTGAATAAAAACAGAAGTTTCAGTTTAATAATGGTAAAGAATTAATGACACATCTATTTCAGTTTTGTTATGTACTGTACAGTGGCTTTAAAAGTGTAAGCGTGGGCCTCCCTGGTGGCGCAGACATTGAGCACCGCACTGTGAAGCTGTCCACAGCCTCTTCAGCATGGGTTCAATCCCGGCCAGCCAGTGAGAATCCCACATGGAAAAGCAGACCTCTCCTGTCTCACTCACTGCTCCCTTCAGCAGTGTATTTTCAGCAGTCTGCCTGTTCTGTTCCCCACTCTGTCTCTGGTGAATCCTCTCACCCTCCTGCGCATCTGGCCTGTGACCCCCACCTGAGGAGAAAAAACCTATATTGTGAAGAAACAAACAAGGATGTAAAATAACGGTGTGTCCTATTTTTTTTTTTTAAGTGCAAGACTTTAAGGACCAAATATCCTCCACTCCCTTTCATTAAAAAATAGTATTCAGACTTCTTTCAGCTATGCAATGTTAATCAATGGGAAATATGTTGGATAAGTAAGAATGAGTGAAGGTTGACAAAACCTCACTCTTTGTAGCTTAAATTCTAATGTCTAAGGAAGGCATCAGTCAAGACAACAGATACAATCACTCGAAATACTTATGTCACAAAGTCTAAGAAAACAAGCACACCATGTTACTAGATCATAGACATTTTGGAAGCCTTTTCCTAAAGGAAATATTTGAGGTGGGATTTAAGAATGAGGAGGGGTTATATTCGTGAATGTAGTAGGTATAAAAGCACCTAAGAAAAGCTCCTTATCAAGAGTTTGTTTGGCAATAACTAGGTTGACTATATCCTTCACACTGGGAGTAAGTTCCAGGCTGACTTTCTCAAGTATGATGCTGGAGCAGTAAATAGAGACATAGATTCTTTATCTTAAGCACAATAGAAAGATGATAAATGATTAAAAAGAATGAAAATAATACAAAAAATTTCCTTTAAAAGATTACTCTTTAGATGGGAGCAGAGAGGGAGGGGGTAGAAGAAACGCATATATATGGACTGGTTAAGGAATTATCTCACCCTAAATGATGCAGGAGTTTTACGAATTCTATCTAATAATAAAGAAGGGGTATTATTTTTCATACTTCCTTCTTATCCACACAAGTATAGAGATAATTCTCCATTACTTGAAAGTGTGAGAATGGCTTCTTCACCACTGCTCAGTTTTGTTCAATGTGATATAGTATCCCTCTACCAGTCCAAATATATGAAATGACAATGTCAGTCAATATCAGCAGATCGCTGCATTTCAAGTTTATCTGTATGTAAGAGGATCTGTTTGTTGAATAAAACTATACTGGTCAACATATATTCTATATCAACTCAAATTTGAGCCAGTTTGTCAGTAAATCTTGAGTCCTTTGAAAGTACACATAGCCCCTATATTAACTCCCCCAAATTATGATGAAAATAAATTGTTATCTATTGAATGGATAAAATATACACCTAAAATTTCTCACAGAGAATAAAAGCCCATAGGTTCACAAACTTTTTTGCATATCTCAAAAAATTTCAGCAGTGTATTATGATCTACACCTCAGGTTGAAGACATCAGCTTTAACTTTGAGTTCAGGAAAAACATTAAACTACACAAAGGCATTAGAGAATGGTTATCTATATCTCCTTCCTCGGAAATTATTAGCCATATTACATATTTAGTAGATTTTATAAGAGTAAATAATGATAGAAATGGTCAGACCAAATGAAATTAGTGAAAATATCTGAGAATATATTGAGACAATATATATTGCAATAACATGATCCCAATAACATTACCCCTTTGTTGATGTAATGTACATTATTACAAAAGGTCTTTACTGTAAGTATGGTCTAACCACTACCAATATTTATAGTAATAAGAAGTTGTTATATATTGTGTTTCTGGCTTAAATGAGTGATATTTTTGCACATTTAGAGTATACTTATGGATACATATGCCTTAATATAGATCTACATATAACCACACATCTGTAATTAAGACAATGTAATGAAGAATTTAAAATTAAGATATTTAAATTAAAAAAGAAATTTCTGATTAATTAAAATTATACTAACTTTATTGTTTAAAAAATATGGGCCTTCAAAAAAATGTGTGATTTACTCGGTCTACATTGGGGAATAATGGTTTATTTGGTATTGGGAGTTGTTTAGTGGTATATATATCATAAAAGATGTGATCATATACACTGTTTTAAACCAGTCTCTTAATAAAAATACATTTAAAAATAAATACAATTTTGCCTTTCTAATACAAGAAAAAGTAAAATAGAAAATCAATCTTGAATATCAGGCTTTCATTTTTCTATGTCCATTTATATCCACCATCATTCACTGAATTGACACAAAGTATCCATATAAAATAAACAGCCTCTTTGAAATTATTTTATTAAGGCAGCAATATTGAACCAACACCTTTGATGACTCCACTGTGTCCTGGTTTGGGGAGAAGGGTTTTTTATATCAAACTTATACATTTTATGAGCTGTCCTTTTTCCCTTAACATTTATTTTAAATGCATATCTAGGATATTTGAAAAAGTTGTAAAATGACAGCAGGTCAAAATCCTAAGAGACTTTGGAAATCCTTACAGATAAACTCATACTTTTTTATTTTTTTGTTAATCTTAAAGGCTGACATAAAGAAACAGATAGAATGATAACCCGCCTGACATCACATCAAATTATGAAGAGTGTATCATGTCAATGCAAGATTAAATGTTACAACTTAGTAAACAGAGTCTTCTCAACATAATCAAAAAGTTCAGTTAGACTATAAACTACACCAGCATTTCTAATAGCACACTTTTTTTGTGGACTTTGATTCTATAATGAATACCTAAGTTCTTCAGTACTGATATCAGCTAAAATAGATAATTCATATAAGTGCATTGAGGTATACATTTATTCCAAATGCTTATCAGCAATTACTGTAGACATTAACTCTATTAAAGAAGGGCATGTACTCAAAATTTGAAGGGTCACCCTTTCTTCTACCACTATCCATTAAAGGATTGCCCAGTGACCCTAAGCTTCTTTCATAGGTAGACATAACAAAATATTTTTTAATATAAAAAGAAGACTAATTATCAACCCGGCAGTTCCAGATCTCAAATCTGGGTAAGTATAAAAATTTATTTAGTGATCAAGGCAGATTTAATGATATCTATATAGGTAGTCAGATATAGCTTATCCCTGGCCAATTACTAGGTTATAACTTCACATGCTAATTTCGGTTTTGGCTCAAGAGCTGCTTAGAGCATATAATGCTCTTGTTAATCAGGATTTGTCTTATTATTCCATTGCTATTTTAAATGTCAATAATTGGAACTTAAGCTTATGTCGTGTTCTTAAATTTATTTTGAAGACTTTTATAATTATAAAGCACACTAGCAATAAATACAGGCCAATAGAAACACCATGTTTGTTTATCATCTATCTCTAGATATTTTTAAGCAAAATCCTTGGGTAGTTAGTGAAAAACTACAAGACCTTCATTAGGGAATGTTGTAAAACATGCAATGGAAGTAAATGATTCCTCAAAATAGCAAGATTATAAGGATTTTGGATCTATATCCAGGCATCACTTGAGGGCTGTATCCATTTTGATGCACTAGTGCCCATCGCTATACTAAATTAATTCACTTTTTAGAACTGTAATTCAAAGTTCTGTCAAAAGCCTTGCAAGTCTAACATTACATGTTCCCATATGCATTACTCTTCTTACACACCATCTGCACCTGTGTCTATGGTGAATTACACAAGGAAAATGTAAGCATGGAGGGTAAAAGATAGCCTACAAAGATAGTATAAAGCTCAACTTAGAGCAATTTGGCATAGCTGCATACAGCTGGGAAGTGAAAGCAGCAGATGGGTTATGTTGACTTCCTGAAATCAGAAATGAGAAGGTTTATATCTAACAAAAATTTGCATAGCCTCTAAGGCAAAGTCACTCCAGACTTTTCAAATGATAATCAGAAAATAATAAGGTGACTTTCTTAAAATTGTAAGCGGAGAGTAGTCTTATTGGCAAGAATCTTATAGTACAATTTCAGAAACAATTTCATTTGTTTTATTATAAAATGGGGAACATACTAATAAGTAGATGAAGAGCCAATTTTATATATAAGGCTTATTTTACAATTGATTTCTTCATCCATGAATAGAATATATTGACTACTGCAATTTAAATACTAAAATGAAATATTTAATCAAGTAACATAAATACATAAGTGCAGGAAGGTGTCCAGTTTTATTTGTTTTGTTTTTAATTGCAATATAGAGTTCCTAAGTATAAGGACAAACAATAATAATAAATCTAATAATATATCATTGTCCAACTGAACATGTAAGCAACATTGAACATTAGCTTGATAAGGACTCTGTAAGATACCCTTCTCATTATGAGTTGGTCAGTGATAAAAATTGAACTAAGACTGATAATTTAACTCTTCTCTTCAAAGCAATATTTAGCTATAATATAGGACAATATAGGACAATGACATTTTCTTTTCACATATTGCTATGTCAAGTGAAGTTAAATATTTACTTTTATTAATTATGGAAATGTGCATTATTTTGATTCTATGAATTATATTGAGCAGCTGTTGCATATAAATATCTACACAGCTAACAATCATGTCTTTATTACAAGTTCAAATTACATGAAAACATTATAAATACTTTTAAGAGAAAAAATTTAGATACCAAGATATTACTTTAATATTATTTGGTTTTAGGTATGATGTAGATTTTAAACATTTTCTTCTCCTTCCTTTCTTTGTATGTTTGCTTGGTTTTATGTCAACTCCTGGTGTCTCTGAGAGGATCAGAGTGGCAAGGGTCAAATGCTAAGTGGTTTCCTGCACTTATCATTTTCCCCACTTATATCATTTTGGTATTGTTGGTTTTTATCTTAGTCACTTGAAAATCTATATAAATGAGCTTTCTTCTTTAACTGTCCTTTCATTTCTATGGCAAGAATAACTTCCCCCCATATCTAGAAGGAAATGTTAGCGTTTATATGACTGCTTGTGTAATAAAAAAATGTCAAAATACACATTTCTCAAATTAGTTTCATATTCCACAACCGCCCATCTCTGTTTTAATGGTCATTTGGCTGTCTAGAATTGGTATCTCAGCCCATTTGAAACTGTTTAGTCCTTGGTAAAATTGCTCTGCTGTTCTTTCTCAAATGGTTCAAATGGAGCAATCATTGTCAAGGTGATCTTGAGTTTTTGAAAGAGGAAAAAAATATACAAAAGTTGTATCTGAAGAGCTTCAGAAAATAAAATACACATTTAAGAATGTGATTTCTCATGACAGATCCATGAGCTTCTCCAAAGGCCTTAGCTTTTATTCATTATTTCATTGATAAGATTAAGACACTCGTTTTCAGCCTTAAGGTTGCATTTGTTTATAAGTGAAATTAAACAAGGATGGTGTTAAATATCAGGAGAAGATGTAATTATCCAAGTGGCTCATGAGAGACTGAAATACGTTTTCTCCACACACATTTCTTCAAATCTTTTAATATTCGTTATTATATTTTGCCATTTTTGTTGTAAGCTTATTAAAATAGTTACACAATGAAAAGTTGTAAACAGGAGGATTACAGTGTATTTAAATGTACCTATTCCTTAGAATAGGATATATTTCCTTTTCTTATGCTCAGTTATACAAAAATTCATATTAGAAATCTGATAAATTATTTTGAAAATAGAAGAACAATTTTGGAATAAGTTTATTTTTTTGCATATCAAACCTGGCATATTGGACAGGTCCTGGAATAGGTGCTATTCTAGGATGTCAAAAGAGGATTAATGGTCAATGGGACATGACACAGTGGAGGTAGAAGAACATCAAAAATACCTTTATCAACTTGACAAATTTGCTGGGCATTTTCCACTAGATTACACTAGACAAAGGACAGAAATTGTTTTTAATGTTCAAATGCTGACTTACTGGTAATGATCCGAAAGACTTTGTTGAAATGATTTTTGAAGTTAAATTGGAAAAGTCTGATTTATTCATATTGTGTGCCATGGACTGAGGAAAGAATTGTTGAGCAGGCCAACTGCACATTGGGCAGTGTTCTTCTTTACCTTATTTAACTTTATAATTGTTCTTCTGCCTCCATGTTTTTCTTATAATATCTCTCCTAATTTTTACATTTTGTGTCTCAGTGTCACAAAGGTCACTTAAGTTGGGACTTCTGGACTTGTCTCTGCTCATCAATCTATATACAAAATCAGTAATTATGCCAATAATTTACCTTTTTTTTATTCTTAATAAATCTCAGATATTTTAGCCCTTTTCTGATACTTACTAAAACATCCCCCAGCAGAATTTAATAACAACTTAAATTGTTAATTTTTTTCTGTTCAATATTTTACTTTCTTATTTCACAGATCTTCTTTTTAGACTTATGGGTTTAGTTTTGGGTTGATACAATGATGCTTGGCTATCTGTCCTATTATTTCCCCTCATAAAGAATTTCTCAAGAGGTTTAATTTAGTTAAAATTTATTGGTATACTGCTAATACATGTAAAGGCAATATAAATTATCCTCTATAGTCAAAGCAGTTTTATATTTTGGCTAGCATTTGCCAGAATCCATCAAATTTTAAGTTTAAATTATGACTCCATTAATTACCTTTCAAAGAACTCCACCCTCTATTTTAAAGATATTTTGAATCGATACCATCACACCATAATTAAAATACAAGCATATCATATGCAAATACTAGTGGCATTTTAATATTTATATATACTAATTTGTGAGACAATAGCAACATAAAGACAATCAAATTTGCATGCTTTTTCTGGAAATGTTTAAATATTCTTTGTTCAACGACTAAAGGACTACTATTTGAAAAGCAAGTGGATACAACTAAAGATTTCCATGATAAATAAACACTACAAAGATAAGGAGATCTTTTCCCTGGGGATATATTATAACTGTTCTTCAGACATCCTGTGAACACTAACTGAGGCATATAATGTAATTTATATTCATTATGCCCTAATTGCTTGGGCCATGAACTCAGATAATGTGAATATATTTTGTTTGAACAAATTTGTTTACCAAAGCATATTTGCTTTACCAACATTTTTATAATAAAAGCTATTTATGATAAAATGTTGGACATGATTCTCTTCTGGTCTCCTAAGTTTAGATGATTTTTCTTATAGAGTGCAGGGAAATGTAATTTATCTGGAAAAAAAAACTTTTTTTAATTTTAATCCTAGCCACTCTTCTTTAGACCTCTTCTAAGAACAGGGAAATATCAGTGTGAATCATATATTGAAGTACATTAAATGTGCCAAAGGGCACATTTTAAATAATTGATAATTCCATATTGAAGTAAGCATGGGTACAAGTGATATTTCTGCTCTAGTCTGGTTAAACCTCAGAGAAATACATGGGTCTAAAAGGCAAGGTCATATCCAGAGCTTCCAACACATTTATTTTATATGAGATGCCTAGAACTGAGACCTAATCATGTAAAAATGAGAAGTTAAATGACAGAGAGATAAAAAGAAAACTACTTTTTTGGACAGGTAATTTGTGAAGAGAGATATTTACTAGCTTTAGAATTTTCAAACAAGAAATAAAATGAGAGAGAATGGAAGAAGGAAGAATTGGAGTGTGGTGGAGGATTATGGGCACTTTGGTGGTTGGAAAAAAATACAGTGACAGCAACTGAGGGGAGAAATCCTATAATGTAATAAAAATAAACAAGGATGTTAAAAAAAAGGAAATAAAATAACAGTCAATTACTGGAGAAAACTGCCCACCACAGTGATATGATCTCCTCAATTTTGGTATGTGAGTGGAAGAAGAGTTCAAATCTATATAAAAAGAAAGAAGATAATACACTTTCAATTGTCACATACAAATGCCATGGGAAGGACCTTTTTAAACATTTACTTAAAGAATCTGTAGTGGTAGAGAATTGGTGGTGCTTTTGTGGTTAGGCATGGTGTAGTAGCACACATCTAAAGAGGTGTGAATCTATACCCCTACATCATATTCAGTGTAAGTAATACAGTTAAAAACAAAGAATCTGGAAAACTCTTTGTAGCCCCAGGGATTGTATTTTTAAGAATTAACCAATCTCACGCTGGTAATGTTTTATAAATATAAATATATCTATATTATATATAGATATATATATAATATATATATCTTGCTCTAAAATTCATCTATCTTTCTTTATCTTTCTTTATCTTTCTTTATCTTTATCTTTCTTGCTCTAAAATTTAAACTTACTTTTAGCCTTTATAAGGACAATCCAGCAAATTTGTCTTCAATAATCAATTTGTCTTCACATGATTTTGCTGGCAATGTTTAAATATTCTTTGTTCAAAGACTAAAGGACTACTATTTGAAAAGCAAGTGGATAGAACCAAGATTTCCATGATAAATAGCTAACTGGACCAATAGACCAATAGCTAACTGGATTTCAGTGCTGAATATATGAGAGGAAAATGAAAAATCCCAAAGGATATATACGTATCACTTGGCAGTCAGAAAAATAAAATTCAGTTATATTTCTGCTCAGTCTTATTTAAGTGTCCATTAGGGTTTTCTTTTTGTGTTTTGTTTGTTTGTTTGTTTGTAGCAATGTGCCCAATGGGATACCAAGAGAAGAAAAATCTTTCTATATATTTCCGTCACCTAATATATTGTATTTCCATCCCTTAATAAAATGTTCAGAAATGTTTACCATTAAACTGGATACTTTGACAAGTCATTTCTGCAAATGTATAAAATTGTTAACAGAAAGCAAACAAGTGACATCTAATTAATCACAGTCCTGTCAGGGTCCTTTGTCAAAAGTCATTCCTATGAAACACAGTGAACTGAAACATACTCTTTAGTGATGACAAAAGGTTTAACAAGATTTTCAAAGAGCAACAGTGTCTGCATTTTTTCCATTAAAATTCCATTAAAAACAAAATCAATTAAATGTAAAAAAAATATCCATTTTCAATGCAAGGACTACACATGAGTTCTGATACAATACATGAATATAATATGCAGCTTATTTCCTAATGTCAAGTGCTGTAACTAGTTCAAACTGGTTTAAAACCATTTCAAACCAGCTTCTACCAGTTCCAACCAGCACAGAGCAGTTCTGACCAGAACTGGAAAAGTAAACCAGTCCAAACCTGTCCTTACTTGATCAAACAGCTCAAACCTAATCTGATCAGTTACAATTGTCTCAAACCTGTTCTGACCAGATAAAACTGGTTG
The DNA here is from genome assembly GCF_964194135.1 of Talpa europaea. Classification (NCBI taxonomy): domain Eukaryota; kingdom Metazoa; phylum Chordata; class Mammalia; order Eulipotyphla; family Talpidae; genus Talpa; species Talpa europaea. Next base: position 12,251,691 of record NC_140071.1, on the reverse strand, counting down.
AAACCAGTTCCAAAATCGTTCTGACTGGCTCAAAGGAACTGAAGCAGGTTACAACTGGCTGAAACAAGTTCTAACTAGCTCAGACCAGTTTCTGACTGATTCAAACCTCCTGAAACCAGTTTCAACAGGCTGAACTTACAACAGGCTGAAACTGGTTCCAATCCACTGAAACTGGTTCTTAATGGTTCAAACCAGATGAAACTAGTTTTGACTGGTTTAAATCGGCTAAAACCAGTCGTGACTTTTTTAATCTGTCTGAAACTGAAACGAACTGCAACTGCAACTGATTCTGACTGGCTCAAACCAGCTGAAACTGAAACCAACTGAAAATGAAAATGAAACCAACTAAAACTGGTTCTGACTGGCTCAAACCAGAGGACACCTGTTTCTGACTGGTTCAGACCAGCTGAAACTGGTTCTGGCTTGTTCAAACCAACTGAAACTGGAACTGAATCCGTTCAACTGGTTCCAACTGGCTCTGACTGATTCAAACCAGCTTAAACTGGTTTTGATGGGCTGAAACTTGTTCCAACTGGCTGAAACCTTTTCTGACAAGTTCAAAGCAGCTGAGATTGTTTTTGGCTGGCTCAAACAGACAAAATCGGTTCTGACTGATTCAAACCAACTGAAACATTTTCAGTTCACCAAGTCAAGTGAGTTTTATTCCATTATGCCAACACTACATCACTGTAATATGAGAAGCAAAATATTTGGAGATAAGCAAAAGCTCTGGGTCTCAAAATGGGGCATATTCTGAAATATCTATACCTGTCAACAACTCTCAACAATCAATAGCAGAATTGCATTTTTTTAAGATTTAGTTTTATTTATTTATACACAGAAGAACTGGAGTGCAGGCCAGAGGTGCATCAGGTGGTGAAAGGTTTCACCAGAGACAGAGTGGGGATCAGAACAGGTGGATTTACTGAAATACATCACTGAGGGGAGAGCAGGCAAGACAGGAGAGGTCTGCTACACCATATGCACTAGCTCCCTGGCCAGGGATTGGACTTGTGCCATGGTAGCTGGCAATAGCTTTTATAGTGCTGAGACTTTAACCCCTGCACCACTAAGTAGGTCCCAGAATTGCTCTAGGTATTCTCAATATTACAAATAGAGTTTTGGGCATAGTATAACTTGCAAAAGTCATAACCCCAGCCTAAGGCAATTTCTACAGTCTAGAATTTAGCAAATGTTATTATTTTTGTTACAGTGTACCCAATTCACATTAGGTCTAAATTTATGGATGGAACAGTAACAGAAATGCCCTCTCTTTGTCTCAGATTAAAGTGATATTAACATAGTTTCTTTGCTATAATTTATTTGGTAGAAATCAAACTATTGATTAAATTCTACTTTGGTAATCTGAAATATTAAATCAATGACATATACTACTTATTAGGTTGATTAGAGATATTGAAATGAACACTCTAGATTTCCTTTTGATATATATATATATACATAGGATATATATATCCTATATATATTTGATATATATCCTATATATATATATATAGGAACAAGTATGACTTATAAACACAGATAAATTTAAAATTTTTCAAACAGTTACAAACTTATTTGGGTACAATATATGAGCACCTTTTTTAAAGATGAGACATTATGCATACCCCCCCAAATCTCTCCCAATACAGTAGACAGGTCACATATACTTTTTATATGATTATATTGGTTCATAAGCAATGTCAATTATTACAGTGGAACACAGAACAGGAAGTTCAGCAAAGTTCCATCTGAAGTTGAGCATATATTTTTCAGAAAGTCTTTAGTAGATAGATGGACAAGCCAACATCTATCTCAAGTCCTTTGGCAGACACATTAGGGAATTCAAAACAACACTCTCTTTTCATTAGGCATGAAAAGAATGATCATGTTAATTAAAAATACCAATAATAGAAACTTAAAGATAAGAATATGAATCCATGAAGTAACAGCCCATTATGGAGTGGTTGAAATACATTATCAAAGCTAACAAAACAATCTGAAAAACATATAATAGTAAAATTGTAAATACATATATTTCATAGAACTTGACTTGGTGTCATTTTTATTAATAACTTTTGTAAATTCACTGCAAAAATATAGAAGATGAACTAGACTGGTCTCTTTCCAGCACTTCTGAATGTTTTATGAGTTGCTAGTTGCTATTAAAGCTTTATTATTACCTAATCTTTATGGGAAAGAATGGACATCATTCTCTGTGTCACATATTTTATGAATTTAAAAAGTTAATCTTCACTTCATGCTAAATATTACTATCTTAAAAAATAAGGAGGGACAAGTGGAGTTTGTTAACAAGAAATGCTGCAATGTTAGGTACATGTTTAACTATGACAAATTGGAAGATAAAACTTATTTTTATCTATGCGCACACACCTCAAAAACTTCCACTCAGACTTCTGTATTCTTAATCATACAACTTTTAATTAAGCACTATATTAAAACATTATAAAAATTCTCAGTGAAGGGCCAGCCATCCAATGATATGTATCATTATTTATTGTATATGTTAACATATGATATTTTTATCTTGGGTGAATTTGTTCTATGTTCGGTAATATGGGCCTTTGTGACACTAGAAAATTTTCCAATATATTTTTTAAAATGTGACAAAGAAAATTAATTCTGTAAGAATTCTGGAATACATGGGGCCTCCCCGGTGGCGCAGCGGTTGAGCGCTGGGTTGCGAAGCTACCTGCGGCCTCTGCGGCGCCGGTTCGATCCCCGGCTGCTCCCCGGCCACCAGAGGAGGGTCCCACATGGCGCGCAGACCTCTCCTGCCGCCCGCTGCTCCCCTCAGCAGTGTACTTCGGTCCTTCTGCCTGCTCTGCTCCCTGCTCTGACTCTGGTGAATTCTCTCACCCTCCGCGCTTCTGACTGTACCCAGTGCATGTATAAACCAAACAAACAAACAAATAATAAATAAATAAGACATGCCTCTAGAAAATTAAAAAAAAAAAAAAAAAAAAAAAAAAAAAAAAAAGAATTCTGGAATACCAACTAGAGATTAGCAAGCATTTGTGAGACAAGACCTTTTTTTAGGTTGGGTTAAATGTTTGATAAGACATGCTTGTCTTCTTAGAATGAGAATCAGTATAACTAGTAGAGTTGTTCTAGGTTTAACCATCAGATCAAGGTTTGGAATACATGTTTTTACCACTGGACCTTATAAGTAACAAAGAGTGAACTGTAAAATGGCCATTAATTAAAATAAAATTTGAAAGAAGTCCCTACACTGTTCTGAGCTTTCATCTGTAGCAGCCATTTGGATTTGTAGCCAATGAATGTATATGCTAATCCTCCAGCACAGGATAAAATACTCACATATTTCAATTACGTTCGATCAAGAAACAAAAACATGTTGATGAGTAACACCATAGCTGTAGTTTGGGGATGATAAAAAAAGTACAAGAAAGATACTAAATTGGATTCCCCATTTTTGAAATTAAGATCCCCATGATGGATATGAAAGAAAACTCAGCAACTAAATGAAGGACTGTAGAGAAGCACTGTTCTCAAAAGACAATCAACATTAAGACAAAGATAGAGATTGAGACAATATTCTATGCTACAAGAAGTAACTAAAAATAGTGTAAATTTTACTAGCAGTCAAAAGGCTTTGTGAGTGGGAGATTTGGCACTCTGAGTTAGTATCTGTGTTAGAAATTAAATTAATTGTACAGAAAATACTACTCAGGAGCAAATAATTGTCAAATATTAAGCCACACCCAAATCACCTGGGACAATTATGAAAGAACAGATTCTGGTTCTGAAAGTCTGAGTCAGTCCCAATAATTTGCATATCTTACAACACCCTCCTGAGACAATAAACACTGGTATTCTGTGGACATTGCTTCTGGTAGCAAGATATTGGACAAATAACTGAGAGGCTCACACTGTGGGGAGAAAAACAGGAATAAGAAAGATAACTGCATCTTTTCTTTGAGGAAGGTGAGTACTAAGCTCAGTGGTCAGAAGACTAATATTAAACTGTCAGGATGAATGCTTGAATATATATTACTTCCTCTCACCTCTCCAAATGATTTGTGAGCTGCTTAAGGGGAGAAATCATGTGGAATTTAAAAACTTTTTATTAATTTTCAAGTCTACTTGATTCAATGAAGTTTCCAAATAAATCCTTCTTCTTTGATTAATTCATTAACGTGTGTCTTTTAACTGAAGGGAAAATATATTCGTTCATGGAGGATTGCATTAAATAATAAGCTAAACAATAAGGCAATCATTGCAATTTTTAACAATTGTAACTTGTTCATTACTTTGAATTAATATTATGCCACTTTTAGTGATTTGGTTTCATTTTTATATTTGTTATAGCCACTTATCACAATTTTAATTATATCCATTTCAATAATGAAATTTTCTAAATATATATCATTATTATTCAAAAGGGAAATAGCTCTCAAGATAAATCACACTATAAGAAAGTAATATAGTGTATATTTTATAATATCTGTATATATGAAGATTATTATAGAACTCTATCCACATACAGCAATTTTTTTTCTTATATAAATTTATATAAAATTTTTCTGTACAGAAATTCTAGAAAATATAATACCAAGAATGCTAAGTAATTACTCTTCTTAAATATAATATGCACTAATTATCCACAATAAAGGTTAAATTAGTATACTACCTGATCTATTTTTCCTCCTGTTTGGAATTATATTCAATTCCATTTAATAAAACAAATATTTCTTGCACAACGTTTATCTCCAATGCATTTCATACTATATCATAGAGTTACAATGATGAGTTAAGGTTAAGGTTTAGTGATGTTATTCACATGGGAATCATACAAAGGCAATAAACCTTTCAGAGCACAGAATTCAGTGTAAGCAGTGTAACAGCATAACAAAGAAATGCAAGAGTGCAAAGAATTGTCAATTTCCTTTCCTTATATTTGTAAAAGCTTCATGAGAAGATGTGTGCATTTGAGTTGGAGCTTGAAAATTTTAAAGGTGTATAGAAAACATTTAGGTGCTGAGAAAAATATAAACATGTTAGTCGGTTCTTCACTTCTCTTCATGGTGGGAGAGAGCGTTCTGCGGCCTATTTTGTTAGGGCACTAATCCCAATCACAATGGTTCCATTTCCCCAGTCTTACTCTTCTCAAAGCCCACACTTACTAATACCACAAAGATGGGCTTAGGATTTCAACAAATGAATTTGTGAGGGACATAATCACTCAGTCCTTAACAATAAGCAAGACCAAAGATGCATAAGTGCAATGCAGGGAGTATTTTAGACATGTATCCTGGTGGGACTGGACATGGGTAGAAGTATCTAGAACAGGAATTTTGAAGCACAATTATGGCACTTAGAGATAGTATTAGCATGGCCTATGACAAGATGACAAACAAATCCTATTTAGGTTAGTGATAAAGAAAGAGAGCCTCCCTGGTGTCACAAAGGGTTAAGCACCACCCTATGAAGCAATGACAGCTTCTGCAGCATGAGTTCATCCCTGGTCGGCCACATGGCACAGCAGACCTCTCCTGTCTTGCCCGCTGCTCCCCTCAGCAGTGGATTTCAGTCAGTCTGCCTGTTCTGTTCCCCACTCTGTCTCTGGTGAATCCTCTCACTCCCCTGCATCTCTGGCCTGTACCCCAGCTCTTGTATGCATAAATGAATGGCTCTTTAAAAAAAAAGTAATAAAGAAAAATGAACATATTATTAAACATCTAACCTGATATTTTCTATGTAAGTATTCTATCTACAAACATATAACATTGAAAATATAAAAAAGACCTTAGTTTGAGCTGAATATTTGGCATGTCATATAAAGTAGATCTTACTCACTTGGTTTATCAATTCAACCACAGAATGGCCTGTTAGTAGGAGCATTTTTAAGTTGTAGTATGTCTATGTTATGATAGGAGAAGTAGAAATGGCCAGTTGATCCATTTCATCAGTTGCAGCAATGAATTATGAGGTGTGGGTGAGTATGAATTGCAATCATCCTCAACTGGGTGAAAGTTGGGGAGTGGCTTCCTAGTGCCAGGTCAAGTACAGAGTAACAAGGTATCAGGGTCCACTTGATTCAAGAGTCAGCAGATGTTATATTGATGTTGTGTATTTGGAATATAATTTTATATACGCTGGAAAGGATGAAAGGAAGAAACAGAAAAGCCCTATGTCATTATAGTTTATAGAAAGAGCACTAATACATGTCAAAGGCAAGAACTTACTGGGAAGTCAAGTCCTGAATAGCTAAGGACATATCACAGCAACTGGAGAGCCGGGGCGGGGGGAGGGGGGAGGGTTTGTGAATGACAAAACAATAGGTGGCAATAGTAAACTAGAGTGATTTTTTTGGATACTATCTTAGCTGGGGTTTAAATGATTTAAATGTTTTTACTTCAACATAATAAGCAAAAGATTTGTCTGCATCTAATGCAGTGATTATCAACTAAGAATTCACATTGAAATCACCTGGGGAAACATCTCAGCAGCATTGATGCTCATGTCCTACTGCACATCAACTGAATCAAAATCTCACAAGAGGATATTGTTAGTTTTCAAAGCTCCCCAGATGATTCTTCTATACAGTAGGATTCAAAACTAATGATCCAACTGATCAAGAGAGTGAAATAAAACCCCAAATCCTCAAGACTTGTAGCAAAGAAATCCACCTCCATCCATGCATCTGCTAAGATATCCCTAATGGTTATTCTATGGTTAAGTGAAAGTGGTATTTTTTCCCACTGGAATGTATAAAGAATACTGATGAATTAATTATAAAGCAACACAATAGGACATTGGGTAGTGAATATCACAGACACTTCCCACCAAAAGAAAAGCAATTGTCCAATAAAATTTTGAAAAGATGTTCAATTTCATTGGTACTCAAGGCAAAGACATTTTACACTAAAGTAATTCTCTCTCACAGACCTGGCAAATTTTTGACAACTTATTATTGAAGAAGGTAATTCAAAAACCTGATTGCCTATTGACCTTTGAGCTAGATCCTGCCAATTAGAAGACCCTTAGCACCACTACCCTTGGATATGTGTATTTTGCTTCTCTTCCATGCTCCTGAAATTGCCCAAGTCAAATCCCAAGATAAACTGTGTTACTAAGACAGTCTAGACTATACATATTTTTCAACCCAGTTAAAGTTTCTTTCTTGACTTCCCTGTATGGGGGTTGTTAAAAGATTATTCCTGGGTTGTGACCTTACATCTATATGCTGATAAAAGTATAGGAGGAAATATACCAGTAGTACATAGTGGGGTGTAAAATATATATTTAAAAAGAAAAAAAACTACTTGGAATATTTGGTGGAAACATTTGAAAAATTTATTAAAATTGCATATCTGAATGCCATAAAAGGTGACAGTTCTATTTCTGCCCAAATATCCCATGAAAATATTTAACATATCTGACTAAGGGTTCAAATTAAGAGTATGTATCCCAGCATTAACTATATTAGAGAAAATCTGGAAAGATCTTAAACTCTTACAAAAATTTAGATATATATTTTGGCATAACCATATATATGTGTTAAATAAATAGCCACATGTATTACCTAGGATAAATTTTATATGTGTGTGTGTGTGTGTGTAAATAATAGCTGTGTGTATAGCTTTGATAAATGTATGTGCTGGGAAGACTTTATATATTAAATGCATAAAATAATTAATGAGAAAAATATGACCCCGCTGCTGCAGAGTATTTGATCTGTAAAGGGGCATAAAAATGGGATCAAAAAGAATATCAAAAGGGACTCCCCTGGTGGCGCAGCTGTTGAGTGCTGGGCTGCTGAAGCTGCCCTCAGCCTCTGCAGCTCCACTCAATCCCTGGCCACTGCTGGGCAAGGGTCCCACATGGCGCGCAGACCTCTCCTGCTGTGCCCTCTGCTCCCCTCAGCAGTGTACTTCGTCAGTCTGTCTGTTCTGTTCCCTGCTCTGTCTCTGGTGAACTCTCTCACCCTCCCACGCTTCTGACTGTACCCAGTGCTTGTGTAAATAAATAAATAAATCTTTAAAAAAAAAGTATTAAAAAGAGGTGTGTCTTGGTTATAGTCCCCATACAATTCCCAACTGTGCAAAAATGAAAAATGATGTAAAAATTATATAAAATAAAAAATGCTCAAAAGAATAAAAATAAAAAAAAGGTTTTGAAAAAAATAAACTATTAGCCTTCTAAAAAAAAAAAAAAGAGGTGCGTCTTAGTATTCTATTTCTTGAGATAATTTGATGTAAATATTGAATGATGTGATCATATTCTTTAGCTAAAATATCATCTTAGTTTCTATGCTTAGGAATGTATATAATAAAATGTACTTTAAAAGATCAATTTTAAACAGTACTTGGAGAAAATTATTGATCAATACTATTCCCATTGTCATAGTGGTAGACTGTACTACCCAGCACAACTATTCTGTGAGGGCAAGTCCAGAAACATCAGTATCAAGGACAAAAAACACTATACAATGTTGGGGGTTCCCAATAGTCTTAGCTTTCTGTGATCCATGTTAAACTGAAATTAAATTTGTATCCCCAGTAAAATGAATACACTTAGGGCGGGGAATTTTTGTCTTTTTTTTTTTTTAAATTTCTGTATCATAAGTAAATACCTAAACATTGCCTGTCTCATAGTTATCTGCCAAAGATTTTCTGAATAAAAGAAGTCTTTTAGAGAGATCATCTTATTTTAATCACAAAGTCAGTCATTAAATTGCTATGCAAATTCTTTACAATATTACAGGAAATTTTCATTAAAGAAATTCCAAATTAAAACAGTTTGCTATAGCAAAATACTTGAAGACCAATCATTATTGAAATTTAAAATTTACCACATTAGCAGTCTAAATTATCATTGATGGAGACAATGAGTTAACTCTGAATGGTGTTAAGGTGATGATAAGAACAAACTTAGAAGGCCATATACTTAAGAGTATATGATAATGAACTGATTTGGTTTGTATCTCTGATCAGGATGTGGCATTGTTAGTTTGGACTTGTTGTTAAGTATTTTGCTCTTTTGATCAAATTTGATTTGGAAGGGAAAGAAGCTAATAGCAATAGTATTAATTGACTAACTACTAATTACTGTAAAATTTAAAATTACATTGTCTTAACTTTGGAAGATATGCAATATCACAGTATGCTAAAGATCACATCTAAATGCGAGATTTCAAATGAATGCTCTTTCCCAACTGCTCAAAGTTTTTCAACAATCTTGGTGTGCTAATTATCTAATTAACTGGGATAGACAGTCCAATTACAATTCTGAAGTTCACTGTGGACCTATAATTATTTTTGTAGTCATTAACTTGGCTTAATCACCTTTAACACTAGTTTTTTAGGTCCTCAACTAATTAGTTTTACTAGCTAATTACTGAATATAGAGAAATTTGATTTTCATTAAGAATCTGATAATATCTATTGTCAACTGGGTAAGTATGGGAGGGCACTGCATACATGATACTTGATAAAGTTCACTAAAGGTCAACTTTTGTTGAACTTAGAAATACTATAATATAATTGATATATAGGGACCCACGGAGATGAACAACAAGTACTCCATCATTAGACTCTAACAGAACATTTGATTTTATCTTGCATGTATACTCCTTTCCATATAAACTAATTAATGCTGAAAAGGTCAGTTTCAGTTGAAACTTTAAAATATATTTTAAAGAAAACTATACAAATAGGGGAAATAATTGTTTGGGAATCAGTACATATTTCTGTTTGTTTTAATTTACTTTTAGGTTTTCTTTGAATCCAGGTCCCTATTAATTTTCTTATTTTTTTATTATTTAGTTTTCCATTTTAAAGCCAACAGGCAATATCTTTAACTTCAAACATTAGTTATAACAGTTTCTCTTTTCAATATGATAATCACTTTGAAAAGTCAGATCCTGAAAGTCATTTACATTGGCACATTTTATTCATTATAAATTCTGGAACCAAGTTCAATAGATATTTGTTCCCTTTAGATTATTATTTGGATGTATTACACTGATTTTGTCCCCAAAGATGAAACAAAATATTTACATATTTATGAAAAATAAGTAGCCGAATATATCTGAAATTATGCATATGAATACCCAATGGCACATACTATAAATTTATAACTTTAGAAATGTTGTCATCTGTCTTACAAATGGCAAGAGACCAGTCTAAAATATCTCTGTGATTATTTTTTATTAAATTTTATTGTGTATTAAAATACAAAATAATTTATATACATCAATCAAACTATTAGGGGATAAAATCATGCTGTCTATCCCTTAATTTTGATTGTTTTAAGCAGGAAAAAAATCTATTTATGAATGAGAGTTGAAGGAGAACTGTTTTTGTATTTACTAATGTCGAATAGTAAGAAGTCAGAATAATTCACACTGGCAAGTTGTAGTGTAGAATACAAATAAGAATTAGAAATATTTAAACAACCACTGCCCATAGACATTTTTCCCTCTTTATTTTTCTGCAGAAATGGAGATTAATGTGAGAAAAAATAAATAATAAACAACTTACTTATGATCAAATGGTACTAAATCTTAGAAATATGTACAGTTCTCTTCAAGTCTCCTTGCTTCTATTGTGTGATATTGCTTCTCACTCATAGCAAAAATTCAGAGGGTGGAAGAGAAAACATTGTCTCTTCCTTTCAGGAGAGCTGTCATCTTATTAGCAAAGTTAAATGCAGAAAAAATTATCTAAATAAGTAACTGTGAAGGTTCACAAGACATAGTCATTAAATCTAATGCTACACATACAAAACAGCTGGCAATTCATGTATTATAAAAAATTGACATACGCTAAATGTGGAATAAGCCCTGACATTTTTTTTTTTTAATTTTCATTTTTCTTTTTTAATGTAATTGCCTTACTTAAGGTTTGATTGCCCAGGGATCCATTTTTAAGAGTCATCCTCTTCAAAGATGGCTATCCTTAGTAAATATGCTGCCAACCTCAGAACTAGATGAAAGGCCAGTACTCCATCCACCATGGCTCCTTAGAACTTGGTTGATTTTCATAACTGCCTATTTGTGCAGCTTTATTTTTTTTTCTCTTTGCTTTAAATTATTGATTTTATATACAAGTATATCTGTAGGAAACAAGGGCTAATGTAGATTGATTACTTGAATGCCTTTAACACACCTTATATCCGGATTCTTTACAGGTGGCATTCAATAAAATGTAGACCAAGCAAAGGAGTTTATTTCCCCACCTCACAGCTCTGAGTTCAGCCATGTAACTGGTTTATGCAGTGAGACAGTGTAGAAATGTAAGATTCACAGATACTTGAAGACACTTTAAAGAGGAGATTTGCTTGCTTTTTTAACCTGTGTCTCCACCAGAAGAATTTGCCTACATTAGCCAGTTGGATTGATGTGAGAGTCATCTGTAAGTGTCAAATTACCCCAGTTAACTGTCAGCCTGATGCAAGCAATGTAATGGAGACCAAAGACCAGAAGAACAAATCAGTCAAGATCATCAATCTGCACTTTGGTGAGAGTTCAAAAAAATTGTGTTTAGACTTAGCAGTTTAGGATGGTTTGCCATACAACATTATAGTAATAGATAACAAACATAAATGTATGTGTGTTTACTTGTTGAGATATAACTGAGATATTAAATCTTATATTGCATGTTTTTAATCTTAATATTACAGTAATACAATTGATGTAATACAAGTAACAGGAGAGAGTAAAGCAGTATGTGATTAACCTGTTTATCACTGACAGTTAGATGGATGGAAAATGGTATTCTTTATATTTTGTAATTTTCATACTATATGAAGAGACCTTTCTGAGAAATAAGAAATTAAAATGTTGGCAATTCAACTGAAAGACCTAATTATCTAAATATTGACCTAATTAGCATCTTAAATCCGGTGTCTATTATATATATATATATTATATATATATATATTATAAAACATTTAGATGAAAATAACAGATTTATTGTAGTGGTATTTTCTAAATATAACCATTCTCACGTACTTTTATTAAAGCAACTAAAACTAAAAACAACTGAAACCAGTTCCATCAGGCTTAAACTGGTTGTGTCTGGTTCCAACCTGCTGAAGCCTGATCTAACCAGCTCAAACCAGTTCTGACCAGCCAAAAGTGGTTCTAACAAGTTCAGACCAACTGAAACCAGTTCTGACTTGCTCAAACTAAATGCAACCAGTTGTGGCTGGGTGAAACAATCTTAAACTGAAACTGGTTCTGACAGGCTCAAACTGGTTCTGACTGGCTGAAACCAGTCCCAACAAATTCAAACCAGTTCTGACAGGTCTAAATGTTCCAACTGGCTGAAACCAATTCTGATTGGTTGAAACTAGTTCCAGCCAGCTGAGACCAGTTCTGACTGGTTCAACAATTAAAACTGAAACTGAAACTGACTGAAACTCTTTTTGACAGGCTCAAACTGGATCTGACCAATTAAAATCAACAAAATCAACTGAAACTGTTTCTGTTGGATGAAACCAGTTCCAACCAGATCCAATTGGCTTAAACCAGTGTCAATCAACAGAAACCTGTTCTTATTGGTTCAACTGAAACTGAGACCAACTGAAATTGAAACCAACTGAATCTACAACTGAGACCAACTGAAACTGAAAGCAACTGAAACTGGTTGTTGTTGTGGCTCAAGCTGGTTCTGACAGGTTCAAACCAACTGAAAATGAAACCAATTGAAATCGAAACCTACTGAAAGTGGTTTTGACTGGCTCAGATCAGCTGAAATCAGTTCCAAATAGATCCAAGTGGTTGAAACAGGTTCAAACCAGCTCTGACTGGCTGGCACTGGTCTGACCACCTTGAAATAGTTCCAACCAGCTGAAACGAGTTCCAATGAGATCCAAGTGGCTGAAACCAGTTCCTACCTGCTCAAACCAGTTCTGACTGGTTGAAATCATTCCTGACTGGTTCCAACTGGGTGAACCTATTTTTGCCTGGTTCAGGCTGGTTCCAACCAGATCCAACTGGCTGAAACCATTTCTGACTGGTTCAAATCAACTTAAACTCAAACTGAGACCAAGTGAAAATGAAACCAACTGAAACTGGTTCTAAGGGGTTCAAACAAGATATGATTGGATTAAACCAACAGAAACAGAAAACGACAAACTTGTTCAAACTGGATGAAACACGTTCATACTCAATCCAACTGGCTGAAACTGGCTCTGACCATCTGAAACTAGATTTGACCAGATCAAACCAGTTCTGGCAAGTTGAAACCAGTTCCAACTGGCTTAAGCCAGTTCCACAACCACTTCTGACCAGCTTTAAGCAGTGCCAACTGTTTCCAAATGTTCCTGGGAGGCTGAAACCAGTACAGTCTGGTTAATACCATCTAAAACTGGCTCCAAATTGATCCAACTGCTTGAAACCTGTTCTAACCAGCTGAAACAGGGTCTAACTAGTTAAAACTGGTGAAACCGATTTTGACAGGTTCAACCTAACTAACTGAAACCAACTGAAACTGGTTCCAACAGGCTCAAACTGGTTCTAACAGGTTCAAAGTAACTAAACATGAAACTGAATGAACCTGGTTCTGACTGGCTCAATGTGGCTGAAACATGTTCCAACTAGATCCAACTGGCTGAAACTGGTTCCAACTGGCTCAAACTGGTTCTGACAGGTTGAAAGTGGCCCTGACATATCCCAACTGGTACTGACCACCTGAAACCAATTCCAACCCACTGAAACCAGTTCTGACTGGTTCCAACAACTTGAAATTTGTTCTGACTAGTTCAAACTGGATGAAGACTTTTCTAATTGGTTCAAACAAACTGAAACTGAGACTAAAATTGAAATCAACTGAAACTGATTATGAAGGGCTCAAACTGGTTCTGATAAGTTCAAAATAACTGAAACTGAAACCAACTGAAATTGAAAACAATTGAAACTTGTTACGACTGGCTCAAACTGGCTGAAACCAATTTGACTGGTTGAAACTGGTTCCAACTCGCTGGGACTGGTTCTGACTGATTCAAACTGGTTCACTGTATTTTTAACTAGAAAAATAAAACTGATTCAAATAGGCTAAAATAGCTTTTGACTGGTTCAAAGAGGTTGAATCCAGTTCTGAATGTTTCAGATCAACTGATGCTGACACTAAATCTTAATGATCCCATTGAAAATAATGTTCAGAATTGCTCAGTACATGATAACTATCATTTCAATATTAAATCACAGATTGCATGATAGACTTCAACCTCAAATATATCTATATTGAAACTTTGTGCTAAATATTACCTTTTTTGAATTTGGGGGCTTTTGTTAATTTCTCATCTGAACTTGATTTCACATCTTATAGGAGTGGTTTTGGAAGATAAGGCTTACAAAAGATATGTTTGGAGAAATATAATTAATTTAAATTACTTTCTGTAAGCACTGGTTTTATAAACTAAAATATTTTTTTTTAATTTCCTGAAAGGCAAGAGTAACTAGATAACCATAGAAGAAGCAATGTTTCACTAAGTGGGTCAGTAAGATTTTTAATATGCCTTTGATATGAGAGAAATTTTCATATATACAGAAAATTGTATTGTAACTTATAGTTAATAAAGAATGAAGTAATTTGAAGCATCTTTAATAAAAGTAAATGAAACAATCAATTCAGGCCATCTAATGTAATAAACCCAGTTCAAATTAAGTTGTCTCTAGTAGTTTCATCCCCCATCTTTTCTCTACATTTGCAAATTTTTTTCATTTGGACCAAATTAAGGCATTCATCTAAACTTTTATTTCCTTTTAGTGTTAATTAATATTGCTCTGTGGTCTCTGGACTATTTTCTGGCTTAAAAGATTCTCATAATCTTTTATTGATCCTATATACTCTAAAGACTTTCCTAATAAGTTTTCTACTTCATAAATAGCAAAACGAATTTATAGCACATACTAGGATTTCTATATACTTTTTAAAATATAAGAAAATCTTTGAAAACAAGTGTGCAATGTGAAGCAGAAATGATCTATCCAAATAACAAAGCCATTGCAATGTAGCTTTAATTTAGTTTTTTTTTTTTTAAATCGTAATCAGAAGCAACTTCAGATTTGTCCAGAGAACACTGCAAAATATCCAAATATCTGTGGCCTATTCATTCTATTAAATCTTAATTGATGAGGATGGAACTAGATAATTCATATTATTGAAATAAAGATTCCCATCTATTTATTCAATATTGTATGTTTTGAGATGTGCTATAGAAATAAGAAATCAACATTGCAATAATAATCAACATGCTATAAGGTTGATTTTTTAAAATAATATTTTATCTCAGTTCATTTAAAAGCGAAAAATAGTATTAAAAAGATAAGTGTTTTAGTGCTTAATATCAGCAGTTACAAGTTACATTTATTGAGCCAGCCTAGTGCTATGATTATCATTATCATTTATTGATTAGACTGAGACCAGAGGAAAAGTAAATAATTATACAAAGGGTAATGAAATTGGTCATTAGTTGAGCTACAATAATAAAAGGGTTGTCATGTCTATTCCAATAAAGTTTATCTACATGTCTATTATTTAGTCACTTTATTAGATATTCTCCTTTATCAATGTGTAGCCCACCAGGCTATTTGCATTGCATTGCTTCATAAGTAGTTTTTATTAGGAGGCAAGAAATATTGCTTATATAGATATCAGAATAGTGAAGAATATATTCAATAAAACATGTAGCAGCAATTGGATAATAGGAAGGATGCACACACACACACATATACAATTTTATATGAGCCATGAGCCCATTGAAATGTTCTAGCAGATATATGTGACTTATAGTGGAAAACATGTTTTCTTCATTTCACTGGTGATGTGGAAGAATATATTAAATAATGCAACAAGAGACCACAGGTCCAGCAAAGCCATAATGGTTACATTGAATATATGGAAATCAAAGGAATATTTTAAACTTCCTTATTAAATATCAAAAAGTAAGAGTAATGTACAGTCATCTAATGGTTATAAAAAACAAAAACATACAGACAAAAAATTCATTATCATAGGTTGTTTGATACTCAGGAAATAATAAAATGCCATGAAATAATATATGTATTTTTTTAATTTTTTATTTACTAAGTTACATTAACTTTCTATTTAAATAGTGTTTATTCAAGATTACTTGCATAACTCAGTGCTATAGAATCAGTTTTCACATATATGTATTTATATTTATTTTGAACTAGGTAAAGTATTTGAGCATTCAGTTCAATGATAAAGGCTATATGTTTATTACATGATAAAAAATATTGGCTTAGATATTCACAAAGTGAAAAATATAGATTTTATATTACAAATAGTCGTTCATGTTCATAAGTGAAGAGAAATTAATGCATCATCAATTAATAGTACATTTTAGTATACTATCTCATTATTCAATGGTCTGGGAAATAAAGTATCTACCAACATTTGGTAGGGAACATGAAAAAATATATTGTCTTCCTATACTGGGATAGTAGGTTCTAATTCATTTATATAACTTATGTTTCTATGGAACTTGCTGTTAAAATATTATCAAGGATTATTTTACCCAAAAATACTCACATACACTTACATCTATTTAGGAATCCAAACATACTGACTTTTGAAGAGAAGATAATATGGCATAAACTGACATTATAGGATTAACTGAATGGTGTGTGTGTAGGTAGATCATAAAGTCAGATATTAAGATATATATATGTATATATATATATATATATATATCAGTTCACACTGATGACATTTCTCAAATCAAGTTGAATTCTCCAATAAATTTCTGGGCAACTTTCAGTTTGCTCAATGGAGCATCTCTGGAAGAATATTATAAGTTAATGCTGACAGTATCAATTTAACAGAACGATGTTTTTCTTGGAATATAAAATGGGAAACATAAATCTACCTTGCTGAAATTTTTTGTGATTGCTTACAAAAAAAATAATAATAATCTCTCTTAGTAATAGTGTAGCCATTAGGCAATAGTGTAAAATACCTACGAATCTCCGAAGTGTGATACCAGAGAAATGACATCAAGTTTAAAATGTGCATATTGCTAAAATATAAATGTAAAATTAGAAATTATCAAGTATATATTGTCAAAGTAGAAAGGTGCTTGTTCAAATATTATTTTACTATTTACATATAATAATTAGACAAATTAAAAGACATAAAACAAAATAAATTTCTTCCACCTCAACATAAAACATGTCTAATTAAAAATAAATTGCACTGGAATGCTGAATAACATTATCAATGGAATACTATAGCATTCTTTATTTGCATTATCAGCTTTCAGTTTTTCTACTGCCTTTCACACAAACTTCCTGTTTTCAATTTGCCTATTGCCTTTCTACACACTTATTTATCACAGTTTATTTATGATTACTCCATGCATGGGGAAGTTCTCTTAGATGAGAATGCTTAGTTCACATTTATTCTGCCTGATTATTTCCTTATACTTCTAGAATGACCTTCAGTTAGCATTTTTCCCATAAGATGGAGAATTTATAAATATCATAATAGCCCAACATTAATGGAAAAATATCATAGGTCAAATGTCACAAGTGATGATTTTTCATGAGTCACCAACATCTTATTCCTGATATTTTACCTTGTCACCTTTGAAAAATAACTTTTGAGGGATAGAAATATGGAATCCATGGAACTTGCTGTCAAAATATTATCAAGGATTATTTTACCCAAAATACTGTGCAATACTTGGTTCCTAAATCCATATTCACAAAATGGTTACATATTGGTTGTGCCTACATCCCAATCTGCCAATGAAAAGTATCTGACAGTAGCAGAAAAAAGAAAAGCTAACCAGTGATGTTTCTAAGAGTTCCTGAAACATCTGATATGGAAAGAGGTAGAAGACACAAGGAGATGGTTCAGATTACCCAGAAAGCTGCCTGAGTAGATGCTCCTTTACTCTAGATTGCCATAAAATAACATTTAAGTCATGAAATAAGTCAGAACCTTCCTAAATCCATTACAAAGAAAATGTGCACTCTTATGCTGGCTATCTTAAGTCAAAATGAAGGAACCACCTCTCAAGATGCTAGCTTGGTGCTGATGGTATAAAAAAACCTACATACCACCTATGATAGCCACCAATGCTGTTTCATCCTTCACCCTATGTTTGCCCTTAGAATTTCTTGAACTATGGTTGAACTACATAATGGAAAATAAAACTATTATTCTGATTGGTGTCCAATATTTAAAAGACACTGAGCAAAGTTGTCCAAGTTTCTCTATCCACAAATCTCCCTCACCAAAGCAATGGCCAAAAAAAAAAAAAAAAAAAAAAAAAAAAAACAAAAACAAAAGCAAAACCTGTTAGAATAGGTAGACTCATACCAATGCACTTAAAACATATAAGCTGTACCTCAAAGACTGCATAAAATAACACATAGGGCTCCTCCATTTATGTCATTCCACCACGCACAACTAAAACATGACTGATTTTCTGTATTTCCTGCCATTGTTCTCTGTGGGCAATTAGTGCTTGAGTTGTTTATGCTCCTCAATAGTAATGTAAAGAATTACTTTTTGGGCCTGCCCTTCTGGCGCAGCGGTTGAGCCCACAGCCTCTGCAGCACGGGATCAAACCCCGGCCACCAGCGAGGGTCCCATATGGTGCGCAGACCTCTCCTGCCACGCCCGCTGCCCCCCTCAGCAGTGTATTTCTTTGTCAGTCTGCCTGTTCTGTTCCCCTCTCTGGTTCTGGTGAATTCTCTCACCCTCCCATGCTTCTGACTGTATCCAGTGCTTGTATAAATAAATAATCTAAAAAAATAAAAAAAAAAGAATTACTTTTTGACTAAAAACTAGTAAAATTTCATTCTTGGACATGGTCCCATAATGATATGGTTTGGATATCCTCTCACATATATATATATATATATATATATATATATATATATATATTTATTAATGGGTGTGTATATATCAGTTGTGATAGACATATTTTATATTATAGTCTAATTACAATAGGCCAAAATAAATAAATATATTATAATCCATTTTATAGAAGTTTACAAAGTAGATCATGAAAAAGAAGGGAAAGGGATGAGTGTAACATTATTAAGAAAAGGCTTCTGAGAAGAAGTGATCCATCACACTTATGCAAGCAGTAAAAAAAACATTTTCAGGATATCTCTTTATATTTGTGGAATCATGAATGAAAACTAAAATTGTTCATGTGAAATAAATCATTTTTAAAAGTTATATTTCTAAAGCCTATTCACAATTATATTCAGTCATATAATTTTGAATTACATAGGCTTTCCTATGACTAAAATTAAAAAAGAAAAACGATCTCAAAAAATCTGAGTGACTTCGTTCCAGTTCAGATGTTTTGACAGAGATAGCTGCGTAAGCAGGAGAAACTTTATTCAGAAATAATTTTTATTTCACATAAGCTAAAGAAATCCTTTTGCTCTTGTCATAGTCTCAGGAGAAGTAGGTCAACATATATAAACACTTCAGATACAAATGCCTTAAAATACTTTACTTGACAAATATGTCTGTTTCAGTTACTTTTCCTAAGGTTTGTTTTGTCTTTCTATAATGTAGTAGATGTTTCTTTACTTAATAAATATAGTTAGAACCACCTACTTTACAGTTAATGATACTCATTTTCACTGTGTAAATGCAATTTGCATGAAAACAGAAATGACAATTTCTTGAGAAAGGTAAAGAATAAAACAGCATTATAGAGATCAAAACTAGATTTTTTTTCAAAACTAGATTATTTTAGGTATTATGACTAAACTATAATTATACAATTAGAAAGGGAAAGGTGATATATTATCCAACACAGTATATGTATTTGGCAGTACTATATGTAATTCCAAACTTCCCAGGTTTTAACCTTCTAATTTGTTCTGCATATGTTTTTTCTTAGGATAGGAAAGAAAATTGGAAATTCAATGAATTTTGAATATTAGCAAAATAATTTCATGTATTGATGTAATGGTCTAGGGATGAAAAGTATTGGAAATTGTCCCACCATGTGAATGTATGAACTTAGTACTACTGGATTGTACAGTTGAAAATATTTAAAGTGGTAAATGTTATGGATGTTTTAGCACAATAAAAACAGCAACATTATACTTATAAGTATGAACAAGCTAGTTTGAATTCAGATCCCTACTATTTTTGACTATATTTCAGTGAAGAATGGAAACCAGAATTTAGTGGTGAAAATAATATACAGATACATAAAATACACAAATACATAAAATACAGATTTCACTTTATGGTGCTGTATGCCTATGACCTACATAGCTTTATAAACCAATGATACTTCCACAAAACTTTTAAAAAATTCAGTATTCATTCTGCTTCTATTTTACAGCAATTAAGCAATCATTAATGTGAGAATTGGGATTCACTGCAACATTACAATGATGTTCCAATGATTACATATTCCTCACAGAGCTCTACTGTATAGTCAGAGAGTTAAAAATTGGTACAAATTATAGAAAGCCACTGAGTAGATGATAGTTTGCTTTAAAAAAAACTGGAGAGATGTAGTAATATGAAATATTCAATATGTCAAGAATCCAGTCACTAGATTATTAATCAACTATTGTAAACTAGATGCACAATTATGTTAAGGTACAGACATCTATCACCTGTTCAATCATATCCATACTCATAAACATCTACAAGATAGTAGTGTTTCAGTGTTCCATTTCTACTTAATGATAAACTATTTTAGAATCTCGTTCTAAAACATGTCATCAGGGCCTCCCTGGTGGCGCAGGCGGTTGAGCGCCACACTATAAAGCTGTCCTCAGCCTCTGCAGTGCGGGTTCGATCCCGGCCGGCTGGCGAGAATCCTACAAGGCACACCAGACCTCTCCTGTCTCACCAGCTGCTCCCCTCAGCAGTGCATTTTGTCAGTCTGCCCGTTCTGTTCTCCACTCTGTCCCTGGTGAATCCTCTCACCCTCCCATGCATCTGGCCTGTACTCTGGTTATTGTATAAAAATAAATAAATCTTAAAAAAATAAATAAATAAAACAGGTCATCAAAACTATATGCTCTGCAGTACTCATCTCTAACAATTTCAACATCTTCAGAAGCATGTCCTGATAGAATAAATACACAAAAAAATATTTGCACATGATTATATTTTGCTTATGATTCCTATTGTGCAGATATAAGAAATAAACCAATAGGCCAAGAGTTAGACACACAAAAGAATTTTTTTTTCGCCAATGCAACAGTTGTGAAAAACTATAAAAATTAATGCTAACCATTAATTCATAAACTATAAATTATTAATGTGCAAAATTGTAATATATTTTGGAGAAATGAGTATAATACTTTGATTTAAGTGCTATTTTTCTTCAGTAGAACAAATGTAGTTAGTGAAATAATGGATTTGGGGGAAGAGAGAGATTATTTTGAGAATAGCAAGTCTCCAGGTATTTACTAGCCAGGAGGAATTCTTTTTTTTTTTTTTTGAAGCTATATTTATTTATGCATACAAGAGCTGGGGTATAGGCCAGAGGTGCAGGAATGAAAGGATTCACCAGGCACAGAGTGGGGAACAGAACAGGCAGACTGACTGAGGGGAGCAGCAGGCAAGTCAGGAAAGGTCTGCTGCGCCACATGGGTAGATCCCTGGCTGGCCAGGGGTTGATCTCATGCTGCAGAGGCTGTAGATAGCTTCACAGTACTGTACTTATTAACCCCTTGCACTACCAGGGAGGCCGCCACCAGAGGAATTCTCGGCTTTATGTATCTTTAATTCATTTTTATTACAATGTATTTTTCTAAAGTTTTATTAAAAGTCTGTATTTATCAATGTTCATTGGAATTTTTTGTGGAATATTCAAGGTGGTTAACCACAAGATGGTCATTTAGTTAAATATTTATTTCCTTTCCCATAAGAGGTCAACTTACCACTTAGTGAAAAAATAGCTTTGATATTTCATATCACATGTAACTCAAAGGAAAAAGTCTCAAAGTAAATTTAAGAATGTTTTGTAGAATATTCATCTTGTTTTAACAAAAGTAACTCAATACAAATTGATGTATTAGCTAGTAAAATTGGTAAACATTATTTATTTGGATGACTTAACCTAAATCCAGTTCCTCACCTTGTCCTTTATTAATACACTTATCTGGGGGAGAATATATGACTAATAATCAACACTTCAGTAATTTTAAAATACTTGCCTCACATAAGTTTATCTAATGCATTAATTAGTAATGAGAATTATTTAAAGGATTTATGGCAAGAATTCAAATTAGCTCAAATCATGCTACTTTTAAAACAAATGTGGATCTATGAGACAATTATTGATATGTTATCACATTTAATATGCAGATAGTTGAGCCAATCATTTGAATCAGTCAGGTCAATACTATTTTTGGATTCTGGTTG
Organism: Talpa europaea; assembly: GCF_964194135.1. Taxonomy (NCBI): domain Eukaryota; kingdom Metazoa; phylum Chordata; class Mammalia; order Eulipotyphla; family Talpidae; genus Talpa; species Talpa europaea. The sequence goes on along the minus strand of NC_140071.1, from coordinate 12,229,303 downwards.
TATAAATACACAAGTGTTAAGAACATTTTGACAGATCTGAATAATAATTAACAACATTAACTAAGCAAACTAAATATTAATATGCTGAGTAAATAGTTCAGACTAGAATATAAGAATCAGTTAAATATTTGCTTTTACTTGTACAACATGTTAAAGGAAAATATTAATGTTAGGCATTGCATTTGTATTTTAAAATAATATATTTATAGACACTACTAAAAAAGGTATGCAAAATATAAAGAAAATAATAAATGTTTTTCAAAGTCCAATGCATTTATTAAGCAATAGTCAAAACCCATGCCTAGCAAATAAAACAAAACAAAGTGCAGAGTGAAGTTTTTTTTTTTTTTTTGCAATTGCAATTTCACATCAAGGCCAAAATGTCATCAGACATTTTGTTCACATGGAATTAAAATTTCCATAGATATATTTCTAGTTCTCTAATTTTCATGAAAAAAAAAAACAGGCTTATAAGAATGTTTGTCATTTCATGGTACATCTTTCATGTAGAGCATTTTTGGGTAAGAAGCCAGTATATCAAGAGTTTGACAACTGATTTCATGGCCTGGTCATGCTGAAATCAACACATTTCACAGTTTGGCATGAATTAATGAAAACAGCTGCAAAAATATAAATAATGTCTATGCCTTTTAGATGTTTCTAATGAACAAAATTAATAAATATGAAAATGTACCTAAATGTGAACTTGACATTTCAGTTACACAAAGTCATTCAGAACTACAGCAAGAGCCCAAAACAATTATTTGACTATATACTAATTTTTAAATGTTACCTTCTTGATGATAACAGATTATTTTTAAAAATTTTATGCATATATCTAAAATGCCATTAGTTGTCTTTCACTTTTTAGAATAATAAAAATGCTTCTTAATGTTGGGTTAACCCATAGAATCAAAATTAACACATATATTAATATTAAATATACTATGTACATTTATCTTTATTTCAAAGTTTTAGAACACATTTCTTAACAGCTTCTCTGTACCTTTGTGATGATATTAATCTCAAAAGATTGACCTTGATCATATACTCACACATATTTGAGTGATCTCCATTTTTTTGACATGCTCACTTACCTAGGTACAGAAATAACAACACATATAAAACATGTTGAATACATCATGTTTAGCACATTAAGACAAGAGAGTTAGCTTATGTATAAACATTTATATAAAGAAATTGATCAGACAATTGATCAGACAATTAAAAGATGTATTGGTTGCTCATCAATCCCACTGCTATCAAACTATATCCAATATCCTCTATTCACAGATTTTACAGTCATAGATATGAAGTTGAGAGAATCTCCTCTTCAAATTCATAAAAATTTTGAATGCACCTCAACTACCAGGAAGTAATCTTCTCTACAACATCTGAGGCTGGATTGCTATAATTCAGCTAGTAGAAAAGATTCCATTAAAACAAACAAACAAAAAACCTTTGTAAGTTATGGATCCACATAAAGTAAAACATTTGTCCAACTTTGATCATTTTGTTATATGTGACTGAAAGAGATATTATCCAGATGACCATACAGGTTTAGCCTTGATTATAGAATATTTTTAACAATTATTACCAGGAAAATATTCAGAATACGTCTTATTAAACCTATTCACATAATTATGTTCTCAAGAAAAGTATAGAGATTCAATAAAATCATTACTCTGAATTATAAATGAGAGATTAGTAAAGATATGCTACTATTTAACAATATTTTAGCTTAAAATGTTCAACTAAGTCAATATTTAGAGAAAGTAAGAAAGATGAAGTTTATTCCAGATGCATATATAAGGAGCTTGGAAGGTAGTGATGTTGAAAACTTTTACATGTACCATCTATGTAATGTCTTCTTTAGAAAAATGTCTATTCATATCACTTGTCCATTTTAATTGGAGTATTTAAATTGTTCACTATTGATGTGTATGAGTTTTTTTATATATATTTAGATGCTATATTCCCATCATATATATATAGTCATATATATATCCCATCATATATATAGTCATATATATATATGTCATATGTATATGATATATATATAGTCAAAGCAGTAATGAACAAAAGAACAAAGGTGGAGGGAATCACACTTTTTTATTTAAAAATATAAAGCTATGGTAAAAAATATATATTATATTGAAATAAAAATATGCACAACAACTGATGGGACATTCTGGAGTGCCAAAAATAAGTCCAGGCATACATGGTCCACAGACCTTTAACAATGGTGCCAAAAGACACAGTGGAAAAGGGTAGTGTGTCTAGTAGATGGTGCTGAGAAAAGAGGATATCCACAATCAAATCGATTAAATAAGACTGCAATCTTATATTATCACAAGCATTAACTTGACATGGGTTAAATGCAGGGTATGAAAATGTAAGGAAAAAAAAATAAAATAAACAGGGAAAAGCTCCCTTACATTGGCCTTGGCAACAATGTCAAAAATACAGGCAACAAAATCTAAAATATACTAGTAGGACTAGATCAAAACGAGTCTTTGGACTCTAATGTCCTTGTTAATCACATTTAAATTATAATTATTGCTAGTATTTCAAGTGTTCAAATTTCACAGTTCACACCTGTTTTCCTCTTCCCTCCAGGAGAAGAGCCAGGGGAGAGTTCATGCCAAAAGTATTAATGTGCTAACATGATTCTCCCCCATAGGTATGTGATAGAGATGTGAACAGGTCTGCAAACACCATCTGCTCTATTTCACCAGCTTCGCTTGATGATAAAGAGCATACTCTTGTCTCATACTAATATTAAGGAAAATGAAAATGAAATGGTGGTGCCTATTCCAGTGGGATTATATTTCACATGAGGTTTGCTTGGTTATATAAAGGTATCCCACTATTGCGGACATGGAAGCAAAAATAGCATGTAATTAGCAAATGTTTGTTCAATTTAGGAAAATTAAAAAAAAAATGTTTCAAGTGTGATGAATGAACAAATTTGTTGAGGTGCAGTTGCCCTTCCACAAGTTAAATATAGTCCAGTGACCAGATTAACTATATTTCTTTGAAAGTGCTTGGATATGAAAGGGGTTGGAATTCCTGTAACTGTTGATCCAAACTGACCTTCACAAAGGAAGACTCTGGGGATTTCTTCCAAATCAGGAGAACAACAGGAGTAGTGCTGAATGTCTTAGGTGAGTTGTAATTTTTTTTTTCTGATTCCTTATTTAATCTTATTGGAAAACCAAATACAGAATTATTTTTAGAAGGATAAAGACTTATGGATGCAGTTGTTTAAAGCTTGATAGTGAGCTCTAGCTTTAGCAAAATAAACACAATAATAAAACATTTATCAAATTGCTATCCTTCCAATTTAATTGTTTTTTATATTCCAAGATAATGAATGCTTTTATAGCACAAACTTCTCCAGATTCATCCACCCAGAGGGATGCAACTGTTGTAGCATTTACAAAAGAGAAAATAATTGATGCAAACCCACTACACAGCAGCATCTTATGTGTCTCAGATTCATTTTTCAATCTCTGATTGCTGTAAGGAGAGTTATTGGAATCTCTCATTTGTGCTCATGGGTTTCCATAACCTCAATTTTTACCCCATAACTCCTATCTTATCATCATTGTGTGGCTGAATGAAATACCATAGTGATATTTTCTCTTGATATGAGCAATCACATTGCCAAATAGGTGTGAAAATTAATTCATCTAAATTATTTTCCTAATAGTAAATATTATGCCCCTATTTAATATCTTAAAGTTAATTCATGTTAATGTTAATATGTTAATTCAAGGGTATTCAATCATTTAAGAGACTGACTAGCAGGAGCTCAGACAAGGAATGGATCTTTCAGTGCTAAATAATGGTTGGAAGGGTTCCATTTCTACCTGAAGATTCTAGAGCACACTATATTTTCTTTCCTTCACAGTGCTTCCCTCACAGAGATTACCTGGATTCCTTGGCTCATAGCTACCTTTTATCTTCAAAGACTGATGTCCCTTCAGTTTGATCTCATATTGCATCATTCTGACTGACTCTCTTATCTACCCTTCCCACATATAAATGGGTCCTGTGATTACATTTGAATTGCAGATAAGGCAGATATATTACAGATAATTCAGGAAACTCTTCTCATATTAAGGTCAGATGATTAGCTACTTCAGTCCCATCTGCAGCCCCCACAGCTCCTTGCCATGTAATTTAACAAATGCACAAATTCTGAAGATTAGGATATGACAATTTTGTTGTGAACCACTGTTCTGCTTTCCATGACATCCAGTAACAAGAATTGAAGAAGACTGGGATCAGTCTTTATTTATTGCTGGTTGAATGTCAAGTGATAAAACCATTTTAGTAGAATTGAAAGAATTATGTGATAACACATAAACTCATTATCTTAATTGGTTAACTAAACTAACATGCTTATTTCTTGCTCAATAAAATACCCACTGTCACTCTGAGAAAAAAAGTCTATAAAGATGTATACTTGGTAACTGACATATTGATTGCACTCTTAGGTTTATTTCTAAAATAAATGATTGCATTTGTACTAAGGGAGATAGGTAACAACTCATGAGACCAAAAAGTTGGAATGAAACACCTGTCAAGTTGTAGAATACTCATAATGAATATTGTATCTCAGCCAAATGAATAAAATGTAGTGTATTCATTCAATGAATATGACATTTCAGCCAAGGTGAATGAAGTGTGTAATTGCTAAAAAACTAAAGAAAGTTTTTGGGGAAACCCACTGTCTTTCAGTATTTTACATTCAATCTTAAATGCTAAAAAGCCCTTTATCATTTTTACAGGAAATGTATGACCATGAAAGGAATATTTTCAGAATAAATAATTCACATTAATAGGTTTGAAGACAAAATTTGGGGTCTCACTTTTGGGAATTATCCCTGGGAACTTATATTTGCTATACACCTATGCCTTTATTACACACATCTCATTGCATTATATTGATTTGCTTGTTTTCTAATTTTGATGTAGACAGAGGCCTCCTGAAAGAATGTGACTAATGAATGTGACTATTCTTAATGTTGCTCTTTATTTCTAGTCTCTATAGCATATGTTTGCACAGTTATTCTGTTAAGGAAATAAATATGTTTTGCTTGTCACATGTGATCTGTGTCACACTACTCCATTTCCTGATACTGTACAATAGGAGCAGCCATGAGCATACATAAGGAATGGGTTTGACTGTGTTCAAAATGATGGATTTGATCCACAGGTCATAGTTTAACAAAGGTCTGTCCAAGAACAGTCCTTCATATCTTTTAGAGACAGAAGTATATGGTTGCATTAATTAATTGATAAGTAAATGGTTTTCAAATTGAATTGGCATGCCTTAATTTATATTGGTATAAGTGGAGTGATTTAACTAAAATGTGAGCCCAGATGCAAGTTAGAAAGAAGTGAGACTTTAATCATGGTCTAAATTTTATACTTATATTATAATCTCTAGTGACATAGAAATAATTTAACACATTTCTGTGTGGATTTATGTTACAATGTGCCTTCTTGATAGTTATTTATTGACATTATTTATGTCAAAGTTATTACTTTGACATTATTTATTGACTTACAGCATGATATAAAGCATTTTGAAAGAACTGGGAAGGAATTATATCCTGTTATAGTTTCAATGTTAACTTTAAATTTAACATTCTATATGTGGTTAATCAAGTTTTCACTTAACTTTTAATATTCTACATACTTTTTGCATTATTTAGTTTTTATGTATTGCCTTCTCCTCATACTTGATGAGTGTGTTTTTTGGTTTATTTTACTTAATATTTAACTTCTAAACCAATTCTATGAAAATTTCCTATTATTTCTCTAAAATATCTCAGCAAATTAATAGGGAAATAATTCATAATCAAATGATCCTAATGAAATTGACATATATCCTTAAATATCCCCAAATGAGGAACAGATGTGGCTATCCTACATTTCTAATAGCTCGGCAATCTATTTGTGGTAACTATTAAGCACTGGCATTTCATTTTTGTTTATGTCTATAGTTAAAAAAATATAATGCATATCATAAATTGACAAAGGACAATATACTAAAAAAAACACCCATATTTCCTTTTTTCTCAATTCTATTGTCAGGTATTTTATTCTTATTTTTATATCTAAGACACAACCTATTAAACTCATGATGTTATGGAAAAGGTAAATGCAATGCACAGTTTGAAAATTACTGTTAAAACATGTAATGATACACAGTGTTGAAAATATGTTCACATACTTACTGTTTTATAATTTAGTTACATGTCATGCATTTATTTCTTCAAAATTAAGATAGCAAGATTGAACAGAAAATAGAGTTTTGACTTAATTCAAAAATCCTGAGTTTAATAAGAATATGCCATTTTCTAGTCTAACTGTTTTAAAGGCATTTTTTTTATTTAGCATCCCAATAATTCATTGCAGAAATTCAATTATTTATCATGTAGTTCTTTGATAAAGTTTTGTCAATTTTCTAAGTTGTCAGTACTGCTTATATTAGGGTAGTTTAAAATGATATACTGATACTATTATGCTCAGATTCATTAAAAATAAATATTGATTTTTATAAATATCTAGTTATGTGCAGCACATAAGTTTGTAAAAAAGAAAATTCATTTTAGTGAATTGATAGCAACTATTGATTAATTTAGATTTATTTAGATCTATCTAGTTGGATCTTTTATGAGAAAGAGGTAGTTTTACAATTTTATGACTTCTTTCCCATGATCATATATATGTTAGGCAAACCCCTATAGAGAAAAATTAATTTTCTTATTTTTTGCAGCTGTGCAGGTAAGAATTGGTCTGCCAGTTTCAAAGACTTTTATGGCTTTGTTTTTGTTCTATTTTAATTTCTTTGTTTTTTCAGACATTATGACAAATGTTATATAGGAAGAAAGGTTGTGTTGTATTAAAAATAATCCAGACTCTGATTCTCTACACTCCATAAAACTGGGACTCTTACATTATCTACAGCTTTCATAAGCACTTGCACCCCAGGTAGAGGTAGCATGATTTAACAAGAGCAAGACACTGAGAGACCATTATCTCTACTATTAAGAGATAAACTAATCATCATTTGAGCATATAATGTTTTAAAGTATCAAATATATACAACGAGATATCCCTACATACCTACTAAAAATGGCCAATATCCAAAACACTGGTAAAATCAAATGATGGTAAAGGATGTGGACTTACTTACAGGAACTCTTATTTATAGCTGGTGGGCATGCAGAATGTTGCAGTCATTTTGGAAGTCTGGCAGTTCTTAAAAAACTAAATATATTCTTATCATATGATTCACCAATCATACTCCTAGGTGTTTACTCAAATGAGCAGAAAATTTATGTCCATACATAAAACTGCATATATATATATATATATATATATATATATATATTTATAGCAAATTTGCTCATACTTGTCAAAACTGAAAGCAGATAAATGTCCTTCAATAGGTTGAATGGTTAAAGAAACTATGGTAAAGGCATGGAGTAGAATGTGATTCAAACAATAGAAATAAATGAGCTATCTTGGGCCTCCCTGGTGGCGCAAGAAGTTAAGATGCAACCTATGAAGCTAACCACAGTCACTGCCAAACGAGTTCGATCTCTGGCTGGGGAGCAACACACATGGCTCAGCAGACCTCTCCTGACTTGCCGGCTGCTCCCCTCAGCAGTGTATATCAGCCGATCTGTCTGTTGTATTCCCCACTCTGTCTCTGGTGCATCCTCTCACCCTCATACCTCTAGCCTGGACCCCAGTTTTTGTATGCATAAATAAATAAATATTTTAAAAATAGAAAGAAATGAGCTATCAAACCACACAAAAAGACTTGGAAGAATCTTAAATGCATGTGTTTAAATGAAAGAAGCCAATCTGAAAATGCTATACACTATATGATTCCTACTATATGACACCCTGGGAGAGGCAAAACAATAGATGCAAAACAATTAGCAGTAGTTGGCAAGAGTTTGGTGAGAGAGAAGGGAGGAATAAGCGGCACCCAAGAGATTTGTGGGGCAATGAAAATATTCTGTATGATTGTCTAGTGGTAAGATAAATGGCATTATGTGTTTGGAAAATTCCATGAGTAAACCTTAACTGAAGTATGGACTTAGGATACCAATAATATGTCAATGTTAATTCATCAATTGCTACAAATGTGCCATAACAAAACAATATGTTAATGGGACAATCTCAGGGTAAAGGGACAGGAAGTATTTGAGAAGGGATAGTTTGCATTTTCTACCTACTCTATTATTATAAATCTGCTTTAAAATATAAATACAGCTGATTTTGAAAATATTAGACTTTAAGATTTAAAGATCCCATCACAAGAAAAAAAAATAGTTATGTATAGTAGCAGAGAATAACAAGACTTACTTTAGTGATTGTTTCTCAGTTATACCAAAATCAAATCACTGTGTTACACACCTAAAACTAAACAATGCTAAACAATGCTATATATCAATTATACATTAATAAAAACAATCAAATTTTAAAAGGTGTAATGCATGTTCCTTTAGTTGACTTTATTTATATTTTTATTTTAGTTATATTTTAACTAAATATTTGTTATTTAGAAACTCCTATGATTAATAAGGAAAATGATAAGTATTTATACCCTTATAAAGCAATTAACCCTACTAAAATTAAATCTCCAAATTTAAGGTTTCTAGAAGTAGTAACTCTGATAAACTGGTTACATTAATGGCACCAGTTAATGGCTTCCTTGTGACCAAACTCTTTTTTTGTAACTTCATTGCTTTCTCTGTTTCTCAGCTCTGTCCTCTGACAATTTGCTCAATGCAACAGGGTAAATGTAACTTAAGCATTGTCTCAAAAATGAAAAATAATGTAAAAATATATATGAAATAAAAACAATAAAAAAATAAATATGTGAAAGACAAAAAAAGGGGGTTCCAGATTTCTGTCACTGGAAAGAATACCAACACTGGTTAGTCTGCAGGAACACATGAGAACATACGGAACAGAGACAAGTGAATCGCTCTCCATTTTAGCCCAAGCAATTCTTAGTACTTTTCAACTGACAGCCAACACACCAGCAAAGCAAAACTATGAAGTAAGTCCAGACCAACTTAGGAAAGGCCACTGACAATGAAGATTCTTTAGCAAAGGTAAATATTACCAGCTTTGTAAGCAACTGAGATTTTACTGATGTAATGTGGCATTATTGTGCTAGGAATATCAATTCAGCTCTTTGAAAATATAATGTTTTTGTATTTTACCAAAACTGAATCAGATTAAGGTGTTAGGAATTTTCTTAACTTACAAAATGAATATTGGATACATGCAACTATTTTTAGATCAATTGCATATTTTAGGCCCGAATGGAATAGAGTATCTTAGCACCTGTCATAAATTAATGGTTTGTTTAAAGAATCAAAATAGACTTAATTAATCCCACATTAAAAAGAAGAGCAAATAGCAATAATTAGAATACTGAAGCAGGTAGAAAAGAAGCAATATCACTTATTTTCAAAGGATTTATAATAATACAAAAAAGTCAATATAAAATATTACATTTAATGTGAAATGAACTGACCTGAGCTGTGTCCCCTAAAATCCATATGCTGATGTTGTAACCCTCTGCCTAATATACTGGATAAAGGGCCTATTGAGGAGGTGATCAATGTTAAGTGAGGTCATATGTGTGAGGCCCAAACACAAAAGCACTGGTGACCTTATAGGGGGAGGAATTGACACCAGAGCTCTCTCCTTCTCCAGGTGGAGGCCTCAGTGGGAAGGCGCCAGCCATCTGCAAACCAGACAGTGAACCCTCACCAGGAACCCAATTGACTGACACCTTGATCTTGAACTTTCCTGTCTCCAGATCGGTGACAAGTAAGTTTCTGCTGTTTAAACCACCCACTGGGTTGTACTGCTATTTTGTAGACTAATACGATATACAAGTAAAATATGAATGCAAATCTCAGGAATCGGCCAGATTTTAGATATTTACTTTCACTGTTTGGGGACTTAGATCCTAAGAAACTTATTTTCTACTGGGCACTTGTATTTGTTTTTCATTTGCCCTGAAATCATTACGCTCACTGCCATGGTGTCATGAAACACATTTGGCCTCTTTTCCTTCTGCCAGTCCTATCTTACGTCTTTAAGAACAAAAGCTCAATATTAGTTGGAGGTCAACAATTTTCACATCCTGCTGTTTGACTCCTTCTCTCCCAGAGTGAAACTGAAATCTTTTCTCAAAACAGCAGGCCACCTAGAGGGAGCACTCTGGCGTGCAGGCTTCCATAAACAAGGGAATAACAGTTGTAAATGACACACACACATAGAATACTGTATATCTGTGAAGCTAATTTAAGTTTATTTTGTATTTATTTTTGTTCTTTGAGAAAATTGGTGGCTCCCTCAGCTTGCTGAATATTAATCAATATATGAAAAATTACAGTTTATTTATCTATTCTCCTACTGTTGGTGGTCTGCTTCCCAAATTAGGCCAGTATAAATATACTTTCTATAAACATTCTTGCACATGGAGGCTTTTCCCCCCCATTTCTTTTTGAAATGGAGTAGACTTGCCAAATAGTCTTCAAGTAGTTAATTCTTATTCTAATGGGTCCTTTACCTGGTGTTGGTACTATTTTAGCCTTTCTGTTGAGTAGTCAACTATATTTTGCTTGCTATTTCTTTAAGATAGAATTCTACGCTGAGGAATTTTTTTTTTTTGCTCCATACCTAAAAATTCACTGAATAAAGAGCATTCTAAAAACCCATAATCATTCTTGAATTACAGTGATGATGACAGGCAGTATGGTTGTTACCATAAATTACAAAATCTCAGCAACAAGTCTAAATAATCCAATTCAGGGATGTCTGGAAGTGTCTCTGTCCTGTGAATCCCAGGAAAGAGCAGTAATAAGTTGCAGTTGATGTTTCATTTGAGGCTGCAAACAACACAGTCACTTGACAGTAAAGGAGAATATTTATGGCCACTCCATTATCACATCTTTCATGTGTCTGTTAATTCCTAACCCACACTTCATTAGTATAGTTGCATCATAGGGAATTCAGAGAGCATCCTAATTCAGTTGATCTTAAACCTCGGAGCTCTAGGTCATGTGAAAAGCAAAGAATGGAAGACACACAGTTATCAAACTGTGATTTTCTGAGACTCCAAGTAGAGGTTCACAAAACAGAGGCTGAAAATATCAACATTCAGCTTTGAGTTTATCTGACAATTTAGGGGAAAAAATAGGAAATTTAGGAAAATAGGTCATACAATCAAGAAATGTTTATCTTAATAAGACCTTCACTTTCTAAGGATTAACTTTCTAGAATTTTTAAGAAGCTAGTATTTTGAGTTAAATCATAAGTATACTCATTACATATACTTTTAATGCTATTTAATTAACAGAAAATAACAGAAAATTAATGGAAAATGCACTCATGGTACTTCTTCTTTGATTAAAATTCTTAACAATTGAAAGATATAAAAATGTGGTGTTTTCTTACAAAATATATTTGGAAGTTAAGCACACTTGAATGGAGATATCCAGCAAACAACAAACACACCACAAATACTACCATATATTTTGAACTGAATGCCAATTCAAAGAAAACATATAAAACACAGCATGATAAAGCTTAAGCTATGAGTGGATGGAAATTTACAATTAAAACTGTGTATTACATTAACTTCTTCCTATAGCTAATACACCAAAAATACATTATAATTTACCCATTAAGAATATTGGGATTATACTTAGCGGATATTACACTTAGTGAATAAATTATAGTTACACTTATTTTATGACTGGATTCTAGCCAAGACTGCACACTATCAATGTCTCTGCTAAATGTAATAGTAAAAAATCCAGTCAGTTCTAAAAAGACAAAACAAAACTAAGAAAGTTTGAAGACAGAAGACAAATTGCTCTTTTTTGCTGATAGATGATCATATTAAAAAACAAAATGCTAGGAAGTAAAATCTGTGGCTGGTATGCATATTCAAACTGACTTTTAGTCTAATAAGAATATTCAATAATGATTTTCCACTAAACGGAAATAATTTATCTATAGTTAAGTTAGAAATTATTTTTCTCTCTGACCTTGATTTTATGTTAATCAGTTGATTGACTTGTGACTTGTGCTGATTGACAGGGCAGAAATGCAGAGGCTTTGCAATTAATAATTCTCTGTTGCTGCTGATGCTGCTGAGCACCAAGACCTTCATTTTAAATTATTACAGCATGTTTCACAATGTAATCATAGCCCAAGGAATGAAAACTATGTTTTTAAATCAAAGCTTCCTCCCCCTTTGAATAAGTGTGACCTTATACAATATTTCAATATGAATCTAAAACACATTTTAATAGTATTGTTTCAAAGATGTCAAAATTATATTTTGTTTTTTATTAATTTTTTGTTTCATTTTAAGTTGAAATGCATCTATACTACACAGCTAATTACAGACATGCATTTAGATTTAAGTGCTTATTTTGGATGAGTTATACTCACACCAAACCCCCATTTTTAGCACACAATGTAAAAATCCTGAATGATAGACAGACATTTTCAGTGTGTGATGTACTGACTGTCAAGTATTGCCTTTTTTTGACCAAATCCACCAACATATATTGATCCATATCACTCAAAATATTAAGGGTTGGTGGCAAGCCTATAAACCTTTGTATAAAGAAGTTTTTAGCCTAGTCAAAGTCTGAACAGCATATAAAATATTTCTACAACTTTCAAAGTCACAAAGAAAAATATTTAAAATGTTAAACGTTTTCTCTAAAATATTTCATAAAAGTAAAAAAATATATTACTACAAACTTCTGTATATTAAATGTAACTATATATTATTAGGGATAAAAGGGAAGAATGTTTAAGAGGATGAAGTTGAAGGTTTAAGCCCAGGTTTCTTTTAACACTGTTAAATGTACCAGCAACAAGTGTAGTTTAGTAGAGTTAAGCACTGTTCTAGTTACTTGTTTTTTTTTTTTTTCTTGGTCAGTTAAATGTAACGAATACTGTTCACTTCCATGGCAATTTATAATTTATAATTATTAGATTTAGCTCTATATTTTACTCGACCTGCTCATTCCCTAAGGAAGCTTATATTATTTTCTTTTTCTTATTATGATTCCAATTCCCTTTATACTAATGTCCACTTTGTTTTGTTAAAGTTATATGTGAAACGATGAAAGATGTATTCATATGTCATGGATATATTGTTATTGAAGATTTAATTTATCTAACCTTAAAACCTATGTAGGAATATAGACACACTAACAATAACCATCCAAACATAGACTTTACTAAATTCTGTATATTCAGAGCTTTATTTGCTTAGCATGCTTTAAGTAAGATTCTGGGTAAGGATTGTCTGATTAAACTCATTGGAAGAACTCCATTCATGCAATAAGAGATCAGAGTCAACAATTTTTTCATTGTTTTAAGGTTTAAAGGATTTTAAAGAGAGTAATGGATGTTTTAATAAGCCATTTCCAGATTTGTAGGGAGAAAACAATTATTTGCAGGTAATAAAAGAAAAAAAAAACATGATTACAGTTCAAGAACTTGAATATAAACACAAACTGAAAAATAAAGACTATTTCTTTTTCTAAATGGGACAGATTTTATTGACTGTCAACTGAATTCACAGCTAAGTTCCTATGACCATAAAGTAATAGTTTTTTTGAAATTTAGAGAACAGTCTGTGTTATTGAGCTGAGGACAGAGTTTACAGGTTTATTTTTTCTTATCAACACTTCTTTTTTTTTAAGATTTATTTATTTATGCAAGAACCAGGGTACAGATACATGGGGGGGTGAGAGGATTCACCAGAGCCAGAGTAGGGAACACACCAGGCTGACTGACTGAAATACACTGCTGAGGGGAGAAGCGGGCGAGTCAGGAGAGGTCTCTGTACCATGTGTGTAGCTCCCTGGCTGGGGACTGAACTCATGCTGCAGTGGCTGCGGACAGCTTCATAGGTTGTGTCTTATCCCCAGGGAGGCCCTTGAATTTTAAATTATTAAAATGTGAGCATTTTAATCATTATGTCAATTTTTTAAAAATAAGATGTATCTGATAATATTTGTTCACATGTATAATACAATTTAGATTTATTTGATCAAATATATTTCATGTTGAGACTTGTCTCATCATCTTTCCTTTTTAAGTACTGATAAACCAATCTAGAGAGCTACAAAGCTATAATTGGTTTTCATAAGCCCTGGCCTGAAATATATACTATATATGGCATCTTTCACAGATACTCTCCTCATATATTTATCATTCATTTGATTTTTCCAGCTCAGAAGAAATATGCTTCCACATTTGTATTCTGTTCATATCTAGATTCCAGTAAAGGTCAGCTTTCCCATAAAAAGGAGTATAAATAGTGCATAAAATGATGATCCAAGCTAGCATATCAGGAAAATAAAAGCATAAAAGTAAAGGTCATTTTCACAATTTTTATCTTGAAGCACTCTCAAAAATATATAGTGTGAAAATTTGTCAAGGTTTTCATAAGAGAAGGTTTGATGTGAAAGTTATCTTTATATTTCTATTTTCTTGTATATGACCTTTTTAGTAATTAAAAAGAAATTTTACACTGTGAAAGTCATTATCTTCATATTGGTTTAGTTATTATAGAGTAATCCTTGATATCTAGTCACTTATTAGAATAATATTTGTTTAGTTGAAAATAATCATTCTTTTCTTGGAAATTCCTTGTATTTATTTTTTTTTATTAAGGTAACATTAGCTTACAAATGGTATATAGTTCAGAAATAAACTGCTTTTATAATTTATATCATTAACTAGAGATAAAACATACCTTTATCTCCAAGACAAGTAAAAAGAAGACATTTATTACTTAGTAAAATAATTGTTTCAATTTCTACCAACCTCAATATTTGGACTTTCATTCAGAGAGTTTATCAGGAAAGCCAATATTTATTTTCAAAAGATACTGTACTTATTAAGTTAGCTATGTATTAATCTATTCACAGTAGTGATTTTGAATCTGGTATAATTTGACTTGATAACTAAGTAATGAGTATGGTATTGAACTTTTAAAAGAATTTAGAAAAGATACCTTTGTGGGTTTTTGAGACCCTGAAATATGAAAGTAATGTGAGCTTGCCTCAATGTTATTATATTGAGGAAAATAACAAGACTATGGATGAAGTCTACGGATTCAAGACATACAGCTCTCTCATAACACAAGGGAGCAAATGCAAGACCATGCGTTCTGTAGCTCATCAGAAATCATAGAGCTATAGTTGGAAAAATATTTAGCCCTCTCATGCTTAATTTTCTCAGCCTCATATATTGTCCCTACCCTGATAAATTTCTATATGTCACTGCAATAACTTTCTTAGGTGTGTCTGTTTTTGTCAGCAACAAAATTTTGAACTTGACTGTGTTTCACCCTTCCATTATCCAATAATAAATAATGTTCATTCCCAAATTGAAAAAAATGAATTTAAACACTTTACATAAATGTGATTAATAAAGGACCGATTAGTGTCAGACAATAAAGATACAGAAAATATCTTTATTGGTGGATGGTAAGAAGATTAAGGTATTTTAACGATTTCTTTTGTAAACACTGCATCATTAAAAATATTTTAGTGCCTCCCTGGAGGCACAGGTGTTAAAGCCAAGATACTGCCAGGCACTGAGTTTGATCCCTGGCTAGGAAGCTGACCCATATGACAGAGCAGACCTCTCCTGTCTTACCCACTGCTCCCCTCAGTAGTGTATTTCAATAGATTTACCTGTTCTGCTCCCCACTCTGCCCCTGGTGAATCCTCTCACCCCCCAAACCTCTGGCCTACACCCAAGTTCTTGTATACATAAATAAATAAAATAAATTTTTAAAAAATAAAAAAATATTTTATTGATTCTACATTCATTACCTTTGTTGCAAAATAAAACAGAAATAGAAATACATGTTTAGGAAATAATCTTGTAGAAATACAGTCTAATGATGAAAACAATTGAAACAGTCTGACTGTTTGCAAGGGTTAATAATTAAATCATCTGCACTCTGAGCTCTCAACACCAAATTAATCCATCATTGTGCTATTATGAAAACTGCAAAAGAGAATAAAAATACAGGCAAATTCTTTTCAATAAGACACTCCATAGTGACAAAATGTCCTATTTACTGTAGATGACAGAGTGTCTTTTTTAAATTCTTGATGAACAGAAACTGCTAATAGTTAATAAAACTTCAATGCCATGGAAGTAATGAAAGACCTTGGGATACAGTTACAATGATCCTTAGTGGAATACATCAATCTTGACTTTATTTTCACTTCTGAAAAACTTTTCCTTGAAGTTTTAACAATTTTTTCAAGTTTAAACCTTGATAAGCCATTGTACAAATCCTATTCTTTGATATAAATCAGAGTGTCTTTATGACATTATATAAAATTAGAACCATTAGCCTGGTGTACTGAATCCTCTTCAAATGATATTCCTATTTTGAAAATTTTTTGACATAAAAACAAAGAACAAACAAACAAACCCAACTAATCTGCCCTAAGGGTTGAGGTAGACCAGTTCATGATCTATTCTTTGAAATGTTTTCATAATGTGATACAGCTGAATGGCAGTTGAACACAAAAAGAAGCAGATTACTTACATTATTTTGATTTTCTAAACAGATGTTTTGTTTGTGGTAAATCACATTTTAATAACACAGAAAGAAATGAAAAGTGTAATATTTCAAAAAAGTCTATTATATGCCAGAACATTCTGCCAAAATCATGTGTATCATTGCTAAATAAGTGGTATTTCCTTGAAATTCACTCATTGTACAAATATTTGCATAGTAACTAAACATCATTATCAAATTGTAGACTGACTATATTGTAATTTGAAGCAGTCATTAATTTAATAACTAATAATTAACATCAGGTACTAGGGATAGAATCATAAACCATAAGACACATTTAAGTAATCAGTAGAAGTGAAATTAAAGGGATTGAGAAGATTCCTAATAAATTGCAACATGCAATTTTATTAAATGCTCCTGCTATATTATTGCATTTCCTGTTTTTTTTTTCCTAAAATAAAGAATCCTGGAAGAAAGTACTTCTATTTTTTTTTTATTTTATAACATTTTGAAAGTTCAAATAAGATATGGAATATCTTCAGTACAAAACCAGAGATATTCTTTGGCGTAGAATGCATTGCAATTTCCACAAATAACTAGAAGATATAAATACAGAAATACAGACCTATATTTACTGGGAAAAAAAACACAAAATGTTCTAAAAGTATACAGTCCAGCCCTAGGTCAAATGAGATATTACAATTATTTCAGTTTTACTACCAGAAATTTCATAATTTTTAATAAATAGTTCAATAGTCCTTTTACTTTTATGTTCTTTGGTTAGTGCTAACAAGCACTGAACCATAAAATATCTATATGACTTTGCAAATTTTATTTTGAATTCATTCTTCTTAACTATATTTTGTGGGATAAGTTTCCTAAATTATGTTTTATATGAATATTTTGTCATAGTTATTTTCCAAATATTGATGAATCATATATAACATTATATTATAAATTTTACCTATTGATTGCTTCACTTTTCTTCTTTTAATATTATTTATTTATGCATAGAAGAACTAGGGTGTAGACCAGAGGTACGGGGGGTGAGACAATTCATCAGAGACAGAGTAGGAAGCAGAACAGATAGATCTATGCTAAGGCGAGCAGCTGGCAAGACAGGTAAGGTCTGCTGCCCCATATGAAGGTTAGCTTCCTGGCCAGGTTTGAACTCAGGCCACAGTGAGAGCATGATCGTGCTAAGACTTCAATACCATAAGGGAGGCCCAGCTGTATAATTTTTCCTTTTTTTTTTAAGATTTATTTATTTATTTATACAAGAACTGGGGTACAGGCCAGAAGCACGGGAGGGTGAGAGAATTAACTAGAGACAGAGCGAGGAGAACAGGCAGACGGACCGAAAACACTGCTGAGGGGAACAGCGGGCAAGTTGGGAGAGGTCTGCTGTGCCATGTGGGAATCTCCCTGGTGGGCCGGGAATCAAACCCGCACTAGAGTCTGCGGACAGCTTAACAGCGCTGTGCTCAAACTGCTGTGCCACCGGGGAGGCCCTATATCATATTTCTTAAACATAAAAAAAGGATATGGGAATTTTCACATGAATCGCTGCTTTTGAATGGATTATTGTACATATATTTAAATTTATATATTATAGATGAATTGATTCAAAATTAACATTAAAATAGAGGTAAACAGATTGGAAATGCATTCATTATGGGACATATATTTATATAATACTTAATCTGTAATAAGGATATCATTTTCATTTTTTTATTATCTGTATATACATAAAATTTATAATGTGAGCCATGTAAAATTAACACTGAAAATTCTAATAACATGCCTATATTTAATTCATTTTATTTCTCAGTTCATTTTACTACTGACTATTCCTAAACCAAACACTGACCTAAAAATCACTATTTTTAGCCTTAAACTATTAAGACGTATTTATTTTCTGATGTGCTTGGTTTAATGGAAAGCAAATAAAATCACATTTGAAGGTTGTTTATAGACAAGCAAATTGAAAGTCACTTATTTTAATTTTTTTAAAGACATTTATTTATTTATACAAGCACTGGGTACAGTCAGAAGCAAGGGAAGGTGAGAGAATTCACCAGAGCCAGAGCAGGAAACAGAACAGGCAGACCAACGAAATACACTGCTGAGGGGAGCAGCAGGTGTGGCAGGAGAGGACTGTCACACCATGCGGGACCCTCGCTGGAGGCCAGGGATGGAACCGATGCTGCAGAGGCTGCGGGCAGTTTTGCAGCCTAGCTCTCAACCGCTGAACCACCAGAGGAGGCCCACTTTTTATTTTAAATTTAAAGTGAAGCATAGGGGGCCTCCCTGGTGGTACAAGGAGTTAAGTCTCACCACTATGAAGCTATACACAGCTACTCCAGCATGAGTTCCATCCCCAGCCTGGGGGCTGACCCACATGGCACAGCAGACCTCTCCTGTCTGGCCCGCTGCTCCTCTCAGCAGTGTATTTCAGTAAGTCCTCCTGTTCTGTTCCCCACTTTGTCTCTGGTGAACCCTTAACTCCCTGCACCTCTGGCCTGTACCCCAGCTTTTGTATGTATAAATACATCTTGAAAAAATTGAAGCATAGAACAAGTAATAGCATCATATTTGTAGAGACAAGAAAAAGATAGAAGCATATTGTTTCCTAATGATTTTTTTCATGTCAGTGTTTGTTTTGTTTGTTTTTAACCTAGCACTCTCATGATTAAAATGCCATGAAAAATGAGACTGATATTTGACTTAATGCATTCCTGGAAGCAAATGTCCTAGTTCTACAAGTACATGCAGGTCTTCATGCTCTATCATGCTGGAATCCTTGATGTTCAATTTCATGCTGGTTTCCACCATGGGGATGGCATGTTGCATGGGATAAGTTTTCACACCCTAGCACATCACAGTGATATTGTACTGATTTGAAATTTTACAATGACCTAAAGTTGGTGTGCTGAAATACTTTGACATGATAATTCATCAGATGTTTCAAGAAACTACTAGATGTCAACATAACCAACCTTATGAATATGATGACTAAAATTCACGAGTAGAACAGGAAGATGATTCTGACTTGTTTTGTGTTCTTTGTTTTTTGTTTTTTTTAAGATTCATTTGTTTATTTATTTATACAAGCACTGGGTACAGTCAGAAGCACGGGAGGGTGAAAGAATTCACCAGAGCCAGAGCGGGGAGCAGAGCAGGCAGAAGGACCGAAATACACTACTGAGGGGAGCAGCAGGCAGCAGGAGAGGTCTGCGCGCCATGTGGGAACCTCCTCTGGTGGCTGGGGAGCGGCCGGGGATCTAACTGGTGCTGCAGGGGCTGCGGGCAGCTTTGCAACCCAGCGCTACCAGGGAGGCCCTGTGTTCTTTGTTTTTAATTGTAAAATAGGCTCTTGCATAGTAGATTTTAATGTACTTTAACATTGTAGTCATTTGTACTTGAACATCAATATTTCCTAACTTTGTGACTGGCTATATTGCAACATTACTTTTTTAGTTGAGATAATGGTGGCTTACATTATTGTTGACATTTTGGAAGTATATGATCCCCTCTCAGGTATTTCAGTGCCAGCCACCAAATGACCCATAGTTTGCAGCACAGTCTATTGTGCTCAATTCCCTTTTTGTTCTCTTATTGTAACTTTAAGTACTTTTTAATTGTCTTCTATTTATAAAACCTAAAGTCATTAAATGGGCTTTACTGTTCTTGTTATTGTATGATATATAAAAGTGAAGCACAGGGTGCCTCCCTATATATATATATATATATATATAGATGTATTTCTACTCTTCACCAAAGTTTTGTAAGAAACAATAAGAACTTTGGGCAAGGCAGGATATTTTATTGATAATTATTTACAAAACACTTATCTGTATGTTTGAACTCAGGATTACGGTTTTAGCTATCCAGACTCAACTATAACAACTTTGATTTAAAATGATTAAAGTGTTTCTTAGCTCTTGCTAACATTAAAATTAGGACTGTTTCATTTTTTTTTTAAATATTCAAGTCTTGTGTGGATTCATTTCCAGAAACTTTGTTGATGATTCTTATGACAAAAGGTGGTTAGGAAATATTATTATGTAATGTTTATATACCAAAGAATTTTAAATAGAAAGCAGATCAGTTTCCTATGAGGACTACTATTAACAATCTTCTTCCTTAATTTTAATTTCTTGAATGTGTTGGGTGCTGCAAATTCATTTGCATATACAATAGGATATGACGAGATGTAGTTTAAAGCTATTGCATAAATACATGTAAAGTCAGTTAAAATCCTTTCATTTTTTGTATTGTTTAAATGATTTTTAGGTCTTCTATGAAAAATTATTGCTTAATCTTGATGTAAATTCATTTTATTCAAAGAGAAAAAAGGAAAATAAAATAAGGGAAATTAAATAAGGTTAGGTAAGGTATATATGTCTTCATAGAGCTATAGTTTCATTAAAAGTTAATGGACATGTACTGACTAGCACAATCTGAGACAATTAAAATAACTGTGTTTTGATCTGAATATACTTTAGTGAATTAAAAACAATCTTTATGGAAAATACAAATTTTACTGCCTTGTTTTGGTTATTGTATTAATAAACTTAATTGTCATTACAAAATACCATGGATGGGGTGGCTTAAACAACAGAAAATTATTTCTTTACAGTTCTTGAAGCTGGATGTGCAAGATCACAGAGCCAGCAGGGTTGATTTCTCATAAGTCTTCTTCCCTTGGCTTGCAGAATGCCATGTTCTCACTATGTCCTCATTAGGTCTTTTTTTTTTTATCTTTTTTGCATTTCTTTTTATAAAGATTCCAGTCAAATTGAACATAGGTATCAAACTCAATGCCTTATATATCCATAAATGCCCTCATTAAAACCTTTAATTCCAAATACATTCATATTGGGGTTTAGGGACTCAACGTATGAATATCATGGGGATGCATATAATTCTGTCATATAAGCTATATTTCTGTAGGATGACTGAAGTTGCTATCCCCTCTAAATTATTTTCATGTCTTCTTTCAACATACCAAATTTTATATTGTTAGTCTATAATGCATCACAAATTCAAAGATGGATGGGATGTATATTTAATAAATCTACATATAGTAACAAATAGACTATAAATTAATATAACATAAATCTATGCACAACATAAAGCTATAATATAGATCTGTAATCAAAAATTTACATATAATTTATTATACATCTAAATACTAATGGAAATATTTCTAGAATATTCTAGAAATAATAATACAACTTTTAAAAATCTACTCATCTATCAAATATCACTAGTAATCCTAAACTGCATTACTTCTATCCTTTTTCATTAAAGGTGTTACAATGGTGAGAAAGATCTTTTCAGAGTGCAAGTTTTAGCCTAGAATAACCCCCATGACTACTAATAAGTCTGGAGTTTTTTCCAACAATGTTATTTAATTTAAGGCATTCTAGACAAAGTGCCTGAAACAACTTTCTTGCAAAATCAATTTGGAAAGAATGAAATCCACAAAATACTCTTCAAATGAAAATTACAAACCAGTGCTTTCCTCCTGACTGCATTCAGCAATAAAATATTAAATGGAATATTAAGAACAACAATTAAAGAGCTTAGCTTTTAAGCTGTCTGGTGGTGTGTAAGATTCAGTTCTTTATTGGCTATTAGCAAATTACCAAAGATTACTTTAGTTATTCTAAGTGAATATAGAACAGCCTGCTCAGCAATGGTGACAGGAAGTACTTAATGAGGACTAAAAGTTCTTATATTTTCATTTTGGAAAAATCATTCTTGCAATTTCTCAGAGTCAAGCTTATATAGTTTGTATAAAATTAAAAAATGTTATTATATTTATAAGAAATCATTACAACTAAATTGATCCTAACCCTAAGAATGGTTGACAATTATTTCCAAGGTCTCTGCAGAGTCAATCACATAAAAATACATATGTAGTATATTTCTAATGAATATAAATAAAAATACATACATAGGACATAAGTATAAGAAAATCACTGCTGCTTTAAAACAAATGTAATCCATAAGAAACATGAATGCATTGTAAAACAATTATCTTTTCATTAACAACAATTTTATATGTTTTTAATAAAATTCATGCTTGAGGGCCTCCCTGGTGGTGCAAGGGGTTAAGCACCGCACTATGAAGCAATGCACAGCCTCTGCAGCAGGAGTTCGATCCCCGGCCAGAGAGAAACCCACATGGCACAGCTGACCTCTCCTGTCTCGCCCGCTGCTCCCCTCAGCATTGTATTTCGGTCAGTCTGCCTGTTCCATTCCTCACTCTGTCTCTGGTGGATCCTCTCACGCCCCACATCTCTGGTCTGTACCCCAGCTGTTGTATGCATAAATAAATAAATCTTAAAAAAAATAAAATTCATGGTGAAATGGATGTGAGATGATTGAATGAGGGCGGGCCTTTTAGCAAGTGTTTGTTTAGTTATATAAAGCAGGAAGGATAGCAATATATAGTGATGGAGAAAAAAAATCCCTTTCTTAATGCCAACTGCTGACTGACTATGCTTGATATGAACACAGCTATTATTTCAGTTAGCCCATGTTCTCTCTTTTTTTTTTTTAATTTTTTTTTTTTTAATAGAGGCATGCTTTATTTACTTGTTTTACTGGTTTGTTTGTTTGTTTTTTGTTTATACATGCACTGGGTACAGTCAGAAGCGCGGGAGGGTGAGAGAATTCACCAGAGCCAGAGCGGGGAGCAGAGCAGGCAGAAGGACCGAAGTACACTGCCGAGGGGAGCAGCGGGCGGCAGGAGAGGTCTGCGCGCCATGTGGGACCCTCCTCTGGTGGCCGGGGAGCAGCCGGGGATCGAACCGGCACCGCAGAGGCCGCGCGCAGCTTCGCAACCCAGCGCTCAACCGCTGCGCCACCGGGGAGGCCCCATGTTCTCTCTTTTATTTAGTAATTTTACTCTTTAGAAAATAGCATGCCACTCTGTGGTAACACGCCTCTCCTTTTCTGTCTTGTAAAAGAGCTCTGGATCACAATGATAAGAGTCTTTATCCAGTATTTTAGTAGTCGAGGTAATAAAGGGTGGTATAATCGTGGCCCTCTAGGAGCGTTGTGCCAAAAGAAACTCTGCGACATCAGTTCCACTGGATATACTTCACTAGATTCTTGTTTCAATGAGGTCAGACAACAGTAATTTGTTATGTGGGTCATGGCAGAATCCTTTTTCTAAACACTACAAAGAATGACTCCTTTGTCAATATAAATACATCCTAATGCATTTAGTCTCCCTGGAGGCTCTATTACACACTTGAGAACTATTGTGCCAAATTCTGCCACCCATCATTACAATACCTTTTCATCTTGCCTATTCCCTGATTTTCTAATAGGAGAAACACACACACACACACACACCACAAGCACACACATACATAAAAAGTAAAGATCACGTTCATTTTTTTTAATATATTTTACTTTGCAGACATTATGTAAAAAAAAAAAAAGAAGAAGAAGGAACATCAGAAGAAAAGGCATGCAAGCAAATATATTTCAAAGCACAGGGACATAATACAACAGAAATGTTACATTTTTAATTCAACCCATGCCTATTTTAATATCCCACTCAGTTTGTATCTGAAAACTTTTATTCTTTTTCCTTATTTATGAGTAAATATATATATATGTCTTTCCATTGTTATTAATACCATTATTCTAAATTTCTTGTCTTTAACAGGTGGAAGGGATAGGAGGTGGGAAATATCATTTAAGGGATTCAGTTGGAGTTGGAGGCTGATAGTTAGGTCTTTGTTAGTGAGATAATGTGGAGCATACATTTATCCAGGTGTGAACTGTAGTTCCGTGACTTGTAAAAACTGTAAGCCAATTATACATGAATAAAAAGTCTTCCAAATTCTGAAATTTTAGATTTGTGTATTGTAAAGCAATTAAAATGAATACATCTTAAAAACATAAATCAACATTAAGTGAAAACTTTTGTTTTATATATTTTCCATCATCTCCATTTTCCTCATCTCTATTCATAAAGAGAAATAGCATGAAGATTTCAAAAGTATCTTCAAATAAACATAGGGGTGCAGGTGCTCTTTGGAATTGATGTTTCTATGTCCTTTGGGTAAATACCTAGGAGTGGAATTGCTAGATCATATGGAAGCTCTATGTTTAGTAGGTCAAGAAATCTCCACACAGCTATCCATAGTGGTTGGACCAGTTTCTACTCCCACCAACAGTGCAGGAGAGTTCCTTTTTCTCCACAACCTCGCCAACATTTGTTGTTGCTAGTTTTTTTAATATGTGCCATTCTCACTGGTGTAAGATGGTATCTCATGGTAGTTTTGATTTGCATTTCCCTGATTACAAGTGATGTTGAACATTTTTTCATATGCCTGTTTTGGAAACAACCCAAATGCCCAAAAATAGATGACTGGATCAAGAAGATGTGGTACATATACACCATGGAATATTACTCAGCATTCAAAAAAGATAAACACATGCAATTTGCAGCAACATGGATGGCGCTGGAAGGGATCATGCTCAGCGAAATAAGCCAGAAAGAAAAAGAAAAACAGGGGTGGTCTCACTCATAGCAGGAATCTAGAAAACTTAAATAAGGGACCAGGAAAATGAATAACTATAAGAAAGTAAAAATCAAAATCAACAAACAACTATGAACCAGAAATCCTCTATAGGGGGTGGGACGGGGAGGGGAGGGATTGGGGTCAAAATAAGCGGGTCACAGTTGTATGGGGAATATAAAAATAAAATACTTGTTTTACTATGCAATCTTCACTTATTAAATCTCCATATTATCTCCTCTCCCCCCTCAAAAAGGGGAATGCACATAGAATAACAGACAACCTAGAATAGATAATGAATGGGTTAAAAATATTGGATTTCAAATTGTAAAGATAGCTCTATTTTGACTGCTCTGAGAAAAGGAGATTTTGGGTCGAAAAGGTTAGGTTTTGAAGTATGTCTATGCTATCGCTTTGAGAAGAAGGTTAACTCAGACAAACTGTAAAAATGCTTTCCTCAAGAAGCTGTATAAATAAATTCATAAGCAAAAGACAAGTATATTCTCAATGGTCATAATACCTAGAGGCAAAAAACCTTAGACAAGATTTAGTTAAACAAAGGTCATTTGCTCTTTTAAGATTCAAAGATATGGTACTCGTCTTGTTCTCTGAAATCTACACTAAATTTTAAAGGCTGTAGATATAGCAGGTATGTTTGTATAAATTTTAGCTTGAAAAATTTACTCCAATTTCAAATTAATCACTGGCAATTAGCTTTGCAAAACAAATCCACACCACCAAGTAGCTACTTGTCTGCTGCCATGTAATACACCTTGAAAAGCAAAATCTTAATCTTAGGTGCTCACGCTCTGACACTGAGCTTCCCAAATGTTTAAGCTTTGAAATGATTTTTATAACAAGAAAAGTTTTCATTATTTAAATATTGTTAAGTACTTTGCCATATAATTTACAAATATGTCTTATTTACTACTCACAGATTTTATTCTGAGATGAACATTATTGCTATTGACAACTAAGAAGGTGTCAGAGAATTAATATCCTAGAATTGACCCTCTATCAATGTGTGATCGCTAATGTGAATAAATGCTCCTTCCTTTATGGGACAATTCTTAGGTATATCCAACACAGTATTTCAGAGGTTTCCTAGAAAGTGAGAACTCTTATTAACCATAAGAACACTGTCATTAAATAACCAATATTGGTTTTCCACACCAAAATATTTTAGTGAGTTCTCTTTAACTTTGTCATTTCCTCCCAGAACTTTATGGAACAGCCCTCCAAATAAAGTACTTGCAACATAATCTTTCACTTGGAGACTGTTTTAAGTGAGTTGTGTTAAAGGATGTCATCAAAAGGGTGTGACATCTGGCTGATGAGTCAGCTGGACCTGGACAAACTGAGACTCTTTACCCCTCCCCTGTCTTGAATATATGTTTTGTCCTTACATCCTGTCCACACTAAGAACTATTTCAAGGACCCAGCTTTCAGATAGTAGTGTGTTTCTGAAATCATCTGGACTGCACATATGGCTATATAAACTCTTAAGCATTTAAGAGGAGAATGTCGAGATCTGCTTAACTCACTTCTGTCCAACACAGGCCTCCTTTGTAATTTCCTTTGTTTTTTAAACCCAACTACCAATCTGAAATGATCTGCTTTTTTTCTCTCTGTACATGGGGTAAGTTTCAGATTTTAACAGGGCAAATCCCATGGTTGCAAAGCAACAACTTGGAGAAAGACATTACAACTAAAAGTGACACTAGAAAACAATCTTGGTACAGGATTTAAGAATTTCCTCAGTTAGCAATAAAGATTCTATCAATGCTGTTGAGTGGTGATAATTATCTCAAGTATGCTGCAACATTATAATTAATAAGACTCGCCTGGATGGACTGTGGTGCTTAACTGAAGGAAAGGAAGATGTTTGCTTATAATGTCTCTAGCATTTGGAATTCATGAGGAAAATAGAAATTACAAATTTTTGGGTTTGATAGTACAGAACCTATTTTTGAGTCAAACTGACTCCATCTTTTCCTTGCCATGTTAAGACTTCAAAAGAAACTCCAAACTTTAACCCAGTTTCCAGGTCCCCAAATCTCTTATGAAAGTGAATATTCCTTTGAAGGAAAGTTGGCTGAAATGCTACAGAGATGTATGTTGTAGTAATTCCTCAAATTCTTCCAACAAGGACTGCAAGGGGTTTTAACTGAGTTATTATAAAATGAGGCAAAATGCTGTATTAGGAAAAACTCAGTATGCTCCTGGGTTTATCTTGTACTCTCACTAGACTACCTTATTTACAGCACTTCTGATAACAGATATGTGATCCCCTCCCACATGAGATAATTTCTCTGACCAACTAGATGTTTTACAATTTAAAGATATTATGGCTCTTTCTACCTAGAGATGGCATCAGATTCACAGGTTAAGGGCTTAATTCCATAAAATTGGCCTCTCTCCCACTTCATATACCAATCACAAGTCTCTGTTGTCATTTTTTCTGACAAATCAGTTTTCATTAATATCCTAGAGAGGTTTACAAAACTCAGAAAATCATTTTACTTGTTATTTAGCCATTTATTATATAAAGATACATTAAAGGGCATAGATGTAGTCCAGATGGAAGAAATAGATATGGCAAAATATGGGGAGAGGGGCACAAGGCTTCCTTACCCTCCATGGGGTGCTGCCATACTCCCCGCATCTCCAAAATTTACCATTCTGGAAGTTCTCTAATCCCTCTATACTACTGGGATTTTTAATAAGGCTTCATCATGTAGACATTATCAAATAGTAGCTCCATTTGCAGCCCCAGAACAGGGTTTGGATAGCCTTTTGGTCAAAAACAAATGAGACAATCTGGATTTGCACTTAACACCTTAAAAGGGTGAAGGAAGAAAGCCTTGTGGAACTGAGGCTTAAGTGTGGGATTAAACACTCCCTCCAGGGATATAGTCTCAGGATTGAGTTAAATTGTAGGACCCCATAGTTGGTGTTAAAGAGTTGCTTGTTTGGGAAACCTACCACATCTGGCATCCGGAATATTGTGAGTGTGGTGGAGTGTAAGAATAAATGGCATTTTTTCCTACACAAAGGGTAATTCCCACCTCTTTCAAGGATCATAAGACTATAATGTTAGTTAAGTGATATGAGCTGATCCACACCAGTATGCTGCTCTGCCCCAGTAGAGCAGGGGTATAAGAACACATTATTAATGTAGTCTCTTTCAAGCCCATCATATGGCGGAGCCATTGAAAACACAGACTCACCCTGAGCTCACTGCCCTGGTTCTTGAGTGCATAGTAATGATATTGGGTTGTCAGAAAAGTCATGATCTATTTTTTTTGCATAGAGAACATAGAAACAATACATCATGACTTTTCTGACAACCCAATAAATACTCTTAGAATTTGGAAGAATCGTTCCTCTCCGGTGGCGCAGTGGTTGAGCGCTGAGTTGCGAAGCTGCCTGCAGCCTCTACAGCGCTGGTTTGATCCCCGGCCACTGGAGGAGGGTCCCACATGGTGCGCAGACCTCTCCCGCCGCCCGCTGCTCCCCTCAGCAGTGTACTTCGGTCCTTCTGCCTGCTCTGCTCCCCGCTCTGGCTCTGGTGGATTCTCTCACCCTCCCGCGCTTCTGACTGTACCCAGTGCTTGTATAAATAAATGAATAAAAATAAATAAATCTTTAAATAAAAAAAAAGAATTTGAAAGAATCTTCACATTTTATCCTGGTATTTTTAATAAGAGAATTACAGAGTACAAAGCGCATACCCTTGAAATTGCTTATTTCTGCCAATATAATTATTCACAAGTAATATTTTATTTCTGTAGGGGGTGACAAACGTTAGTTCAATATTCAGAAACTTCAAAGATGTATGGATGGTCATCTGCTTCAAATCTATAATTAATCCATCAGGGGCTATACAAAAATGAAAGAAATCTTGGCAATTGAGTAGTACTTATTTAAACTTAATTAGTAACCAAAATTACAAGTGCTGTGCTAATTGGCATCTCAACTGGAAAATAATTAATCCAGCCTTTGTCACTTGACATATGGTTATTGATCTGGTGTTTGTTTGTTTGTTTTTTCTTTTTTAACTTCAAACTCCATTGAGGAAGAAGACAAGGCATCTACCAATGAAGGTCTTTTGTATGTATCTACTGTCACACCCAAGAATAACATTAAATTCTCTGCTCTATCAAAACATATGCTCAAGGGCCCATCATCAGTTCTATGTTCCATAGATTATGTCATTTCTACTATATGGACTGTTATCACATTAAAAGAAACAAAAATAGACATTCTGGATGTCACTGTAAAGACACAAATACTGAAAAATCGGATATTGACCTACAAATGATTCAGTGATCAATAACAGAAAAACAGTTACTGAATAACACCTCTCTTGCCACTAAGAAAAGCAAAGTCTTTAATAGGTATTTTGAGTTTTTCAGACAATACATATGTTGAGAAAAATGTTCCAAATTTTTTCACAAACAATTCCAAAGACTGCCAAGTTTTAATGAAGTGCAAACAAAATGGGGGTTCAGAAGCACACCTGAAAATGTACAGAATATCAAAAGTTAATAATGCAATGCAACCTCAATAAATAACAACTTATGAAAAAAGCTTTTTTTTTCCCTTTGTAACACTTAATATAAGCCACAACACAGAATAGTAAGATATTGAAGAAAAGCTTAGGTTTCCATAGTGAGAGAAGATGCTGTTTGAAATCAATTGCTCTGTGATCAGACTTACATAAAGACTGAGCTCTCCATCATGAGAAATTAGACAATGTGACTGGAACTGCCTATCAGATTCTTCTGATCACACAGTAAAGAAGGCCCTGTTTGAACACACTGTCACTAACTTACTAGTTAGTACTCTTATAATATTGGTAATTTTTTCCAATGGAACTGGAGCATTTCATACATTGCTAGGATAGCCTTATTTTTAAAAATGCTAGGATTCAATATTCTTTCATTACTGAAAGATTCTTGATATTTAATGGATCTTGCACTGCATGTACAGTTCCAGAATCACAGAAGTATAACATCTATAATCTAATCAAGACATGCATTTCACTTGCTTAGTTCAACTGATTTTAAGCTACATTTTTTTCTGGCATGAATTTCTGGGTTTCAGAAAATTTACACTGAGACAAATAGATATTTTCACATAAGACACACCTTTTCAAATTTTATTTTCCATTGCCTTTTTACCCCACAAGAAGATTTACTTGCATGGAAAGCTACCAACATACATTCTTTTAATTATAATCTATTTTGTGAAAAGGGACCTAAGTTAAGTCTGATGCCAACTGTTAAACTACCAAATATTTTCTCTTTATATAGAAAGATAATCAGAGACACAAAGGGCAGAAGACTTACATAGTTTTTTTTTTTAATATGTATTCATTTATTTATTTTGCAGCAGAACTGGGGTGTAGGTCAGAAGTGTGAGAGGTGAGAGGATTCACCAGAGACAGGGTGGAGGGGTGGAACAGACTTATTGAAATACACTGCTAAGGGGAGCATCAGGCTAGACAGGAGAGGTCTGCTGTGTGATATGTGGGTCAGCTCCCTGGCTGGGATCAAACTCAAGCCATAGTGGTGATAGAGCTTAGATTTAACCTCCAGGCCACCAAGGAGGCCCAGGACATCTTTTAAATAACTGTTTTATTTTGGAATATGTAATGACTGTCCAAAGTAGGTGTATATCAAGCCCTCAATGATACTGTTTTTACAAAACCCCTTATTCTTTATATACACTGAAATATAAATTCTCTAAATGTTGACTTACTTATGATTTTTTTCCATCTGTTTAAAGGCTAAGATTAGAAATGCATAAATATTTGATTGCTTGCTTAATGCATTCATCATTTTATGTATAAAAACATAAAGAACTCCTAAGCTTGTGCAGTTAATTTGAATGTAACATCTTTTTTTTCTAAATCTTACTTTGGATTAAATGCCTATATGTGTTCAAATTTAGGCATATTTAGACTTGACGTTGTCAGACAATATCTAACTTTGTACATAAAATTCCACAAATTATTCTACGTATTATATGCTGATTTTTCTTTCTTTGCTAGAGATCTGTTCATCCTAGCCTCCTTTTCACGACATTCTAAACAACAACAAAAAAAATGATGAAAAGGCAAGATATTCACACTGACTGCTGTTGACACTGTGCTCTATATCTCATTCTAATTTCCTGCCATCAATTCACAACAGATCTCTATCTTGGCAATTCCCTGTGACAATCTGCTCACAGTATTATTTACTGTTTTTAAGATAAGTTATTATTTTTACATCCAGGAATAACAACAAATGACCTTTACACTTTTACTAAAATAATGATTGATGATTACTGATAAATTCTCAATCAAGACTTCTGCCAATAACCTTGATTCTTGATATAAAAATAGCAAAATTAGGGCCTCCCCGGTGGTGCAGCGGGTTGAGGGCATTGTTATGAAGCTGCCTTCAGCCTCTGTAGTGCAGGTTCAATTCCCAACCAGCCAGGGAGATATCCACGTGGTGCGGCAGACCTTTCCTGTCTCACCGCTGCTCTCCTGAGCAGTGTTTTCAGTCCATCTGCCTGTTCTGCTCCCCACTCTGTCTCTGGTGAACCCTCTCACTCTCCCATGCCTCTGGCCTGTACCCCAGTTCTTGTATAAATAAATAAATCTTAAAACAGAACACCAAGGGCCTCCCTGGTGGCGCAGCGCTGTGAAGCTGTCTGCAGCCTCTGCAGTGCTGGTTCGATCCCCGCCAGCCTTGGAGCAACCCACCTGGCGAGCAGACGTCTCCTGTCTCGCCCGCTGCTCCCCTCAGCAGTGTATTTTGTTAGTCTACCTGTTCTGTTCCCTGCTCTGGCTCTGGTGAATTCTCTCACCCTCCCGCGCTTCTGACTGTACCCAGTGCTTGTATAAATAAATAAATAAATCTTTAAAAAGTAAAATAAAATAAAATAACAAAACAAGAACACCAAAATAACTTGCCTCATTTGTTTAAAAAAAATAGCAAAATTAATTCAAAACAGGATGTCTCCTTTCTCTCTCCCCTCCCAATTCCAGAGATAATTCAGCTCTGTTACTACACTGATAACTTTTTCAATGTCATCAAATAAGGCAATTATTTGATAATGCACAGTTTTTTGCAATAATGTCTAATATACCACCTGAACCTTAGGTATACAGTGCTGCAAAATACTATGAATCATATCTCAAGATTTCTTCCTGCTGTTCACTCTACCCATATATTAATTCTTCCATCCTCTCCTGAGTATCAGGGAACATGAGCCCTTTTAGATCAGATGTGAACTTTCACAGCATAAGATAAATTAGATTCCTGGTTTGGTTTATTTGGCTTCTTTTCTCCTCTTGTCAGTTTTCCACTTAAGCTATTTCCTATTGTGTTCTTTTTCCTCCTCACTGCAGGGCTGACCTCAGGAGACAGAAAAGAGCAGGCTTTGTTGTAGCTAATTAGAAGAGTATATTTGTGAGAAACTAACTACTGGAATCACAGTAACACTTAAAATCTTGATATTTAACAAACATTTCCCAAATAATGCATCATGTGGATATCTCTGTGCTAAATCCATGATTTACATTTCTTCTTGAGCATATGCCCAATAGCTTGAGGTGATTACATAAGTATGCTATAACCCTACTGAATTTTATTAATAAATTCTAGGAAACTCTGTATTCCCAATTAAAGACTGATATTTGAAATTTAATATGGGATGTAATTTCTTCTTTGTTTCTTACAGTTAAACACACCTATGAGTGCTAAACATACTCAGTTCTGAATTTTGAATTTCAATACTAATTTACAATGTAAACTTTATCAATCTGGAAAAGTATTGGTATTGAATAATTACATGCAAATTGCAGAGGTTTTTATCCTTTCTATATAAAATGTAGTAAAATTCAATGATGGATTCATGAATAGTTTATGTGTTTTTTCTGGCTTTAAATAATCTTATAATGCAATGTAAAAATAAAACTATCATGTACATTATATTTTACCTTTATAATAAACAGTTTTTTACCAAATAAAAATGTTTGTGATAACACAGTAAATTGTGAATCTAAGTCAGTTCCTTCGATCATTTATTCTATACACACACACTCACATATACAACCAAAGCACCTACAAAGTACAAAGGTATTATAAATAAACTTTATAAATGAAGTATTGCAATCTGTTTTTGACATGTGATTATTTTCTGTTATAAAATGATTATCCCATTGTTTTATATGTATCTATAAAATGATCAGAGAAGAATATACATGTTGAAATACTAACACCTTATACCTAGTAATGTGACTATATTTGGAGATAGTGTCTTTAAATTGACAATGAAGATACAATTCTGGCAAGGTACCAAGTTGACAAGTGAGATTTAACTTGCCAGCAATTGGTTTCGATTTCTCAAGAAGTCTATCAAAGACTTACACATTTTCAAGCAATATTATATATCTTGTACTCTCATGTATACTATCTTCAGATGCTATTAACCATGTTGGTATCTTTGCATGTAGATAGAAAATAGATAAAACACATTAGTAATCTTTGGGAAATCAATGATTATTTATCTATGTTCTCTGTGGGAGTTTTAAATAGCATTTATCAATTTTCCAGATTAGACACAATTTTAAAAATTATCTTTAAAAAAACAAAACAAAGAGTCAGATGAAACCAAACTAATAACAAACCCTAGGTATCTGAATGTAGAACTGAAGCAACCAGAGGGAGAGGAAGAGGGTAGTGAGCCAATGTGGAGGGTTCCCAATGGACTATGGTAGAGACAGTGGTTGCTTTGGAAATGGATTTGGTTTGGTAACATATATCCAAAAGACTGTGATCCTATATGTCTGAATCATATGTAGCATTGTAAATCAATGCTACCTTCATTAAAAATAAACAATTTTTTAATAATAAATTCTGTTCACACAACCTCAAGACCTCACTTCCATATTTAATTTAGCTTAAACATGTAAATATTTTATATCACTTAATGCTAAATGTTTTTGATCTGATTGCACATATACAATGTTTATACTTCCAAATTTATTGAGGATTAAAAAAAAAGGTTGTTAAACTTAAGTGCTTATAAGGAAAATATTAGCAATGTATTGATCTAAAAGCCGATCAATTAGTAGACATAAAACAGTGATCAGCACATGTGAAGATAACTGGAAACACTTTTGTTTGAAATAGCTGGTCAAAATAAAAAAAAAAGTCTTTAAAATCTGTTTTGTCATGGAAACATAGCGGTACTACATAAAAGTGTGACTATGCTAAATAAGAATAAGAATAAATAAGCAAAAAATGAGTGAATGAATGAATGGATGGATGGATGGATAAATGAATGAATTAATAAATAAATAAATAAGAAGCGTCTGGATTTAACTTTTTAAATGTTTGATGTTCAACACAAGTAAGCCAATGACATGTAAAATATGCTAACAAAACATCTATCAGGCCTGGCTAAACATTTCATGTGATTCTAATTAGCTAAGAGGATGTACTCACTGGCAGAATTCTGGATTCTGGAAAGGTCATGTTAATTTTATATAGAGATGGAATATATGAGTGTTGTGTGTTATTCTCTTCTGTGCCCTTTTCCTTCCATCATATAAAGTAGAAAAAGCTACTTTTTACTCCTTTGAGGAAGTAGCAACTCTCGATTTTGTTCTCAAATTTATTAGGTAGACATGTTATTATTGTTCTTGCTCTCACCTTATAAATTTTCTCTTATGGCAATAAAGTCTTAAAATTTAGACTCTTTTTAATTATCACAGAGTTAATTTTATTGTCTCATAATTTTAAGGATGTTTCTTTTTTTTGAATATTTATTTTTATGCATACAAGAAATGCAGTGAAGGACAGAAGGGCAGGAGGGTGAGAGGATTCACGAGAGACAAAGTAGGGAGCAGAACAGGCAGATCTACTGAAATACACTGCTGAGGGGAGCAGCAAGCAATACAGGAGAGGCCTGCTATGCCATGTGGGTCAGCTCCCTGTCCAGGGATTGAACTCATGTTGCAGTTGCTTGCAATATTTTGATAGCACTGTTTCTTTAACTCCCATACCACCAGGGAGGCATGGATATTTCTTTTTTATATGAAACAAAATCAAATAATTTTAATGGATGCCATTTTCTAAAATTTATATATATTGATAAGATAGTCTAATTCTTGTTTTAGAAAATGTGTAATGCTGTGGCACTTTTATTTGCTATTTTATAATTAATTTGATTTGTATTCCTTATGTTGAAGGCTCTTAAGCTGCTGAGCCAATCTTGAAACATGGACTCTGGTAATTACACATGTGGAGAATAATCTTCATTAAATTTCAGCAATAAATAGTTTAATTATCACTAGGAATTTGGAGCATGAACACTACATATTAATTGAGTCAGCATAAGAACACTCTATTATCAATTTCAGACTGAAGGTAAGTAGACCACGCTTGCACTAAAAATCCTCAAATTATACAGGAATGATCAGGAGAGATTTCCACCCACAGAGCAAAGTTTTTGTAAAGTTTTCAGATAATCTTAAAATATTTTGGGAGCTGCGGCCACATCATTAACTTCACAGTATGTGGCTTCTAAAAGAATCTTCAGACAGGTTGAGGAAATCTTTTTACTTGATTTGAAAATATAAGAGCTTTAGTGATAAGCTATTCTGATTAGTCTCTCCAATCCTGATTAACAGATTTGTAGATAAGGATTCTTTGGGTCTCAAGAATCCACACTCAGATGATGCACAATCCAGGCAGATCTTTGATAAGAGGTGCCAATTCTCTAGTCCTCATGGTATTTTTTTTTTCTTTTCAAACATGAATTTATTCTATTTATATTGTTTAGATTTTACGCGGTCATTTATTACTCTGCCTCAACCAAATGCACCTTTGTTTCTATCTATCTATCTATCTATCTATCTATCTATCTATCCATCTATATAAGTTTTTGATTAAGGGAAGTAGTAGTAAAGTTTAAAATATTTTTTTCTTTTTAAGGATTTATTTTTACTTATACAAGAACTGGGGTATAGGCCAGAGATGCAGTGGGTGAGAGGATTCACTAGAGACAGAATGGGGAGCAGAACAGGCAGATTGACAAAAATATAGACTGCTGAGGGGAGCAGCAAACAAAACAGGGCAGGTCTGCTGTACCATGTGGGTTTCTCCCTGGCTGGCTGGGAATCGAACCCACGCTGCAGAGGCTGTGGACAGCTTCTTAGCGCAGCACTCAAGCTGCTGTGCCACCTGAGAGGCCCTAAAATATTTTTTCAATACAGAAATCATGGTCCAGTATTTAGTACAATGCTAAGAAAATAAACTTTTCTATTGATATACTAATTATAAATATTTAAGTGCTAATATTTAAAAAATAAGATTTTGTTCTATGTTTGGTTGGAAAACTTTTGCCATTCCATCATTTCAAATGTCTGCAACTCAGAAAAGTAAATAAACTCTTTAGATATCAGCAATCATTTCAATACATACCAAAAAATAAGTTGACTGTAGTTTCAAAAGGAAAAATATCACTCTGTGCTAAACCAGGCACAAAATGATTATAGGGCAGGAGAAAGGAGGAAGCAGAGCTATTCTATTTACTAGTAATGAGATGGTTCAATAAATATCACTGGATAAATGTGAAAATTTCAGTTAAAACAGGTGAGATTAAAATGTGTCACAGGAGAAGATCGAGCTGTGGAACAAAGTGTGGAGGGGCCCAGTGGACTCTGGTGGAGCACGATGGGTGACTTGGTGTGTGCAGTGTGGTAACACATCTGAAGAGGCATGAAACTGTATCTCTGAATCATACGTGATACTGCAAACCCATGTAACCTCAATAAAAAATAATTCAATTAAAAATCAATAAAAAGGACAAAGACAGGGCCTCCCTGGTGGCATCGGGGTTAAACACAGCACTGTCAATCTACTGCCAGCCACTACAGCGCGAGTTCACTCCCTGGCCAGGGAGCTACTCACATGGCGCAGCAGACCTCTCCTGTCTCCCCCACCCCAGTCTTGTATGCATAAATAAATAAATCTTCAGGGGAAAAAAAAGGACAGAGACAAACATTAAAAAAATGAACCCTCGATAGATGACCATAGATCTGAGTTATACAGAGGTGGGGGGAGCTGAGAAAGGGGTGGCACAGTGAGCCATGAATGCTTTAGTGGCGGGAGAACTTTGATGACCATAGGTGAGGGGAGAAACCCTGTCAAAACTTTAACAACGATGTAAAAACAATGGTACTTTATTAAAATTATAAACTAATAAAAATGTGTGGATTAACCATTATGAACCTACATATTAGAATTGGATCCCTGATCCCTCTCCCATCTTATTTTAACAGTAGAGAAGACAAACTCTAGCTAAGGTTTTAAGTAACTAAATAGAAATAACGGCTGAAATGGAAATGCTATGAAGACTGATTTATTTCTAATCCTTTGAATCTATTCTTTGCAATTGGAGTTAAAACTCCCTAAATAGTGTGTCAGTCTTATCTTACTCCATTCCACTGTTTCTGTAACCACCTTATTCTAACTCTTCACTATTCACTCACGTTTGTCTACTTTTGTAGGAATAGTCATGAGGATGGATGTGTAAATCTTACAACATTCAACTAAGGTGCCTTAAATACCAAATCATAAGTTCCCTCCAATTACCCTGAATGGTAGGCAGAAGAATGGCTTTGTCATAATGTCCACACTATTATCCCCAGACCTGTAGATACGTTAACTTGGGTGGCAAAAGAGAATTTGCAGATGCGTTTAATCGAAGGACCTTAAAATAAAGCAATTTATCTTGCATTATCAGGTACATTCAATCTAACCAGAAGAATACTTAAAAGGTAAAGAATCTCATTGGCCATGGAGAGGGAGTTGTGAGCACAGACAAATGGTCACAGATATAAACAGTCACTAGGGGAAGTCAGTAGAAGAGAAGCTGGACCAAGGATATGGAAAATCTCTAGAAGCTAAGAAAGGAAACAAAATTAGTTTGGGTTTTTCTCTATAGTCTCCAGAGAGGGCAAATATAGCACTAAAATATCTGTGTCAGGTACACAAAATTGTAAGAGGGAAAAAAATACTGTTTTAAACCACCAAATCAGTGATAACATATTCATATAATAAAAGGAAATTTAGCATCCATAAAAAATAAAAAAAGTTATCACTCAATTCTCATTGAATGAAACTTTGAGAGAGTTTCTGGTTTGGTTTTGTTTATTTTTAAGTTTTTCTCTTCCCCTGAAGTATACTAATCATACTTATAACTCTTCTAATGCTCAATAAACATAGCAACAGGAAGTCAACAAAAGTTGATTGGAATAATCAATGAGGGGATTAATGTGATGGATTTGATTATTATCATCAAAAGTTAACATACATAACTTTTACCTTTTTTTGACTTTGAAAGTCAATAACATCATTTATCAGTATCATCCAAAATGTCTGATATATGATTGAGTTTGATCATTTGGCATAGCAGCCAGACACTAGGAGTGGCTAGCAGACCTGTAGTTAGAAAAATATTTCTGATAATATATATAAGCCTCTGCAGCTGAGAAGTCAGTATTTAGTTTGCATGCAAAAATATGAATGTGGACAAAAGGTAAAAAAATCTGGAGGCAAGAAAAGAGAAACAGGTATCTAGAGAAAGAAGTCCTAATCCCAAACCTGTTATCTGTCACAATTAATGCAGTGCCCTTGAGTAAATCGCTTAAATTTCCTGCATGTCTCTGTCTTCACATATAATATGAAGGCTTTGCATTAGAAGAGTTCTGTGGCTCTAATTTTGTTACTTTAGGTCATAAATTCTCATTATTATAAGAGTTAAATTTAATAGCAAAAAAGCATATGATTTACAGGGGTCAACTGTCACCTAGAAAGACATCTATATCTTCAATAGGAAACTAAGAGACAATTTTCATTCACACTGTCACATTCTTCATGAATTCTATATCCCCTGCCCCTGGGTTAACTGATATAGATGCTCTTTGCTCATACATAATTTTGCTTCCTTAGTAAATAATCTCATTGTTCACAACCTGACTGTTCTTTGCCCAGACATTGTGCAGCTCACTTTATTCACTCTGACCTCTTCGTGTGATGGGAACTTGTCAGGAGACCCAAGGACCACATAAATTTTAGAATAAATGTATTGAATTCACAAAATAATACAATTTGTAATTATTTTTGCATAGCATCTCTGACTCACGTGCAAATCCTGACATTTTATAATATAGTTTCCCGCAATCCCAAAATGTGTAACATTTGACAATATACCATTTTAGTCTTTTATGGAGTTATGTATTTATCCCTTGTCCTAGATCTAAATGATTTTCTCAGATTATTTTTTCTGCTAGTTAACATTAAATAAATATTAATGATTTTTCATTTTATATTAAAGTATATAATATCTTTGTACAAGTTATTTTTGTATGAGGTATGAGATTATTTGGAGGGGACGATTTGTGGATCACCTATTTTGTACTAGGTCTATGAATCTTCCCTGCATCAGTATCAGACAGTTTTGATAACTTTATGTATATAATAATATTAAAATAAAATAGCATAATGACTACTTTTACATTGTTCTCTTCTATAGTATAGTTATTTTATAGATGCATTAATTATTAAATATATTAATATGGTTACATAATTGTATTAATCGTATATTTACATATAAAATAAAAAATGTTAATTAGCATTATTTTGGCCTTGCAAATTCATTTTAA
The DNA here is from genome assembly GCF_964194135.1 of Talpa europaea. Lineage (NCBI taxonomy): Eukaryota > Metazoa > Chordata > Mammalia > Eulipotyphla > Talpidae > Talpa > Talpa europaea. The sequence continues at coordinate 12,189,375 of NC_140071.1, read as the reverse complement.
CTATAGACAAATATAATTGATTGAATTATATATTACCATAAATACTTCAAGCTTAATAAGCTTTGATATTAGCAATAGGAGTTAGAAATATTACTATGAAGATTCCCAGGGATTATCTATATCAACAATTATGTAACCTTCAAATAAAAAGTTTCATTTTGACTTCCAGATATGAAAAAGTCTATATGCTTTTTTTGCCTTGGTGCTTTAGCCAAAACTTTCAGCACTGTATTAAGTAAGAGTGCTAATAATGGCCATCATTACCCACTTGTGATATACTGGAAGAAAGCATTCCGTCTCATTAAATATGATATTGCCTATACATTTTTTGTTACTGTTCTTTACAAAGTTGAGGAAGTTTCCCTCTATTTCTATTTTCTGAATTTGGTTGTATCGAGATTTTCCATGTTTTTGCATTATTTGATATGAACATTTTCATCTTTAGTTAATATGGTAAAATACATTGATTTTTTGAACACTAACCAGCGTTCTACCTCTAGAATAAATCCCACTTGGTCTTACTGTACAACAATTTTATATATTACTGAGATCTATCAGCTAATACCTTGATAAGGATTGCTGTGATACATCCATGAGGAATACTGGTGTGTATTTTTCTTTTTTTTTTTCCTTTGTTATTTTAGTATCGGGGTTATATTTGCTTCATATAAGAAACAGAAAAGTCTTTTCTCATTTTCTATTTTCTAGAAGAGATTAAGTAAACTTTGATGTTAAATCTTCTCTAATGTTTACCCCAGGGCCCAGCATTCAGATGAGCCCCAAAAATAAATTTAATGCTCTGTCTGTCACATTCTGAAATTAGTCATAAATTTTAAAAATGTTCTTTGGAGGTTTGTTTTGCACTGGGCCACACAAAAATTTTGTAGCCAGTACTACTTGTGATGTATAAACATTGCTAATGCTAATGTTGCTAAAGAAATAACAGACTCAAAATAACATATGTAAGATTTACACAAAGAGATGTCAAACTCATTTCCTAATTGGCATTGATTTGCAATAAATGACACATTTGATAAATATTCTTTGGTTTTATGAATTTCATACGTATTGTATGCCCATAAAATTATAAACTGTTTTCCTTTATTGATTTTAATAAAAATATAGCATCATTGATACTTGATATTTTAATTTGCATATTTAATTATGCATGAATTAGAAAATAACCATTAAGAATAAACAGTAGGTTGACTCTACATTAATGTATGAATTTTCTCATTATAATGAAATTTAATTATAAGTTTGAATTATTGATTTCTTGCTTGGGTAAACTAATTCCTCCATTATCAGTGGTAATGCAAACATATCATAATTACAGTCTAGAACTAGGTAATGGAGATGTGTCTCATCATATAATTATACCTCTCAGTTTGATGGATCTTAAACTAGGATGGAGAAACTGACATCAGTTAAACAACATATTTTTATTTGGTTAAATCCCACTTATAAAATTCATTGTCTAGGTCATGACCTGAGATTTGTTTGTTTTTTCAATTATTCAGGTAATTAAAAGAGAAATAAACATAGTAAGTTAATATTAACATTAATTTTAAACAGAAATTTTGTAAGTTTATACATTAAACTAGTCATGTCGAGATGATGTCGTCATGATGGCAGGATAGGAGATACGTATCTCTTAAGTAACAGTATATTTATAGACTCACAGACACATTTTGTCAGCTTTCTACAGAGAAAAAGTGGCTTGGGGGGAGCCTTAGCACCCTCATGGGGGTTGCTGAACCCTTTTATGGGGAACCAAGACCAGCAGAGTCACTCTGAGACTACAGACCCACAGTTTAGAGCCCACAGTTTAGAGGTTGCTCACTGTGGTATTGCACCTACTGGGAACCTAAAAAAAAAAAAAAAAAAAAAAAAAAGGCCTAAAGGCCTTTATGCTCTGCTCTGTTGTAACCCCATTTGTTCTTGGTCTGCAAACTCATCCTGTCTATTGAGAGGCAGTAGAAGAGCCACACCTGTGAGCACGCTTGATAATAGATTACCTTAATCATTAAAACTGAGTTCTAACCCAGCCAAGCCCTGCTCTACTCTGGGACAAATATAGCGTGTTTCCCATTTTTAACCCATACCAGTACTTTCAACAAGTGTTGATCAAGTTAAGCTGAAAATGTAATTTCATCACAGAAGCAAATTATAACTGTTTTCCTTTTTAAATTTAACCAAGATATGGCCAATTCTAAGACACAGCCAATTATCTAATCTTGGTGATTTATTTTTTGTTTGTTTGCTAGTTTTTTGACTCAATTTTTTAGGGAAAATTTTTTTCAAAATAAGAAATTTTCATAAAGGGCACTGTCTTTTTTCCTATGTGCTATGAAAAAATATAAAAGAAAAATGTAGCAACTGTTCTTTTCCCTCACTCCATGCAGGCTCTTTGCATAAGATATTTATATTTATCATTTCAAATTTCTATTAATAAATTTCAATATCATTTTAAAACTGTGGGCAAATCTGAATGCTCGACTTATTTTTGCTTGCTTGTTTTTCCAAGGTACAAAAATGAATTAAATGTAATGCATTAATATTAACAGTAAATTTTATATATATATATATACATATTACTATATGAGATATGACCATTTCTTTTAGGCTACCTAATTCACTGGGATAAAGATATTCATAGTAGTCTCATATGATCATCTGTTTCTGAGACATCTATTATAAGATTTTCTGTTTCATTTCTGATTCTGCTTATTAGAGGAATTTTACCTTTCCTTTTTTTCTCAGAAACTGTAGCTAGAGATTGGCCTACTTGGTTTAACTTTTCAAAGAACCAGTTTTTGGTTGAAATTCAATTTTATATTGTTTATTTATATTTTGTTTATTTCTTCTCTAGTTTTTTATTATTTCCTTTTCTACAATGAACTTTCATTACATTTGTTCATCTTTTTCTAACTCCGTAAAGTACATATTAGATCACTTGTTTGAGATCTTACATGCTTTTTTTTTTTTAATGTGTGTTAATTTTTTTTTTTTATTCCTGTATAGAAACCTGAGGTGTATGTCAGAGATGGGGGGAGGGAGAAGATTCAGGAGAGGCAGAGTGTGGAGCAGAATAGGCAGATTTACTGAATACACTCTGGGCAAGACAGGAGGGGTCTGCTGGTCTACTGCCCCATATTTGGGTTAGCTCCATGGCTGGGGATTGAACTCAGGCCATAGAGTTGCCAATGCTGAGACTAACCCCTAGGCCATGAGGGACTCCCCTATGTTTCTTGAGGTGGACCTACAGTGCTCTTAACGCACTCCTTAGTATTGCTTTGTTGCATGCCATAAGTTCTGGTAGCTCATGTCTTCATTTTTGTTACTAGACACTTTTTAATTTATCCTTTAATTGCTTCTTTAACTCAATAATCATGCAATAGTATGTTGTTCAGTCTTCAAAAATTGAAGGTTCATACCACTTCTTCCTTTTGTGCTTGACTTACTTCAGTAATATTTTGATCAGAGGGATTTTTTAATATATTTTTAATATAATTTCAATCTTTATGAGTTTATTGACATTCATTTTGGAGTCAACATTTTGTATCCAAAGAATGTGCTATGTGCACTTGAGAAGAATGTGCACTCATTTATTGTGGTGTGGTGCTCTATAAAAGTCTATTAGGCATATCTAGTCTAAATTCCTCATTTAAGGCTGTTGTTTACTTGTTGATTTTCTGTCCAGTTGATTTCTACACTGATAAAAGAAGATGTTGAAGTCCCTTAATACAACTGTGTTGTGCCAATGGCTATATTTACATTTATGAATAGTTAGGGCCTCCCTGGTGGCACAAGAGATTAAGTCACAGCACCATGAAGCTATCCGCAGCCACTGCAGCACGAGTTTGATCCCTGGCCAGGTTGCTACCCACATGGTGCAGCAGACCTCTCCTATCTAACTCTCTGTTCCCCTCAACAGTGTATTTTAGTCAGTCTGCCTGTTCTGCTCCCCATTCTGTCTCTGATGAATCCTCTCACTCCCCACACCTCTGGCCTGTACCCCAGTTCTTGCATGCATAAGTAAATAAATCTTTAAAAAAATAGTGCTGAAAAAAAATTGAAAGTTTCTCCATGTCAGGAACAAGACATGGGTATTCACTTTCCCACTACCACATAACATAGAATTTGAAGTCCTTGTTAGAACAATAGGACAAGAGGAAATCTGCCATATACGAATGAAGTTCACTTTATACCATATACCTAAATTAAAGACTTGAAACCATAAAATGCATAGAAGAAAACATAGGCATAATACTCTGAGTCATGGGCTTCAGAAAAGTGTTTGACAACTAAAATCCAATAACAAGGGAAATAAAAGCAAAAATATACAAATGAGATAAATAAAACTATAAAGCTTCTGCACTATAAAAGAAACTATAATGTAAAGAAAAAATATGCATGTAATCTATTGTTAAGCAACAGAGTTGCTTAAATAAACTTTAAGAGACAGTTTGCTAAAATAAAGTTGTACCTAAGAATTTTTAATAGGAAAATATAAGGTAAAGGGACCTCAGTATCGTATAAACCTCAATTTTGAACACAAAAAGGAACAGTGGGGTTTATAATCAAGTTAGGGAGGACCAGATAGAAATCATTATGAGGTAGTACAACTCTTGCTAAACTGCCCTGAAAGGATTCTTGTGGTAGGCAGATCTTGGTAACCATATGTCAACTGAGTAAGACATTGGATAAGGAATTCAGTGAATGAGGATTATAAGATAATGGTTGTAGGGATTCTCTCTAAATTGATGGAGCATCATTTATCATTCTTGCTAAAGCTGAATCTATAAGAACAAACAGAAACCCAATGCTGGACCTGATCAAAAAGGCCCAAAGAACCTTACTAAAATTTGGTTAAGGAGAGATTCTTTTTCATCTTACAATAGTTTATTCCTGGGACAAAATGTGACATTTAAAAATGTTTTCAGGAAATTTGTTACATCATGATCTTAATAATCCAATCAATGAAAAGCCCCCAAAGACTTACTAAAATGGTAGGAATAACTACAAGTTTATCTGACATTTACTTTTAGATCAAGAGCCCATATGAATCTTTCTAAGTGTTGTGTTAATAGACCATGGTCAGAACTAATTAACATACCACAGGGGTTAGACTCATTTGCAACTGGTTCTTCATTATACTAGAAGAAACCTACAATATAATACACTTGTAGTTTCAATTCCATGGTGAAGGAAGGGTATTGAGGGAGCAAGCAGTGATTTTTTTTGAAAGCAAGGGCTTCCTTTATTCTCCAGTGTAAACCTAATGAGAGAATTGTTTTCTCTGCAGTACAATGATTTGAAGGTCATCATCAATTCTGTTTACTCCTGTTGCAAGTGACTCCACTGCTTGTAAATAATTCATGATAGCATGTTATAAATAACATTTTATGTAAAAGAAAACCATGTTTGAGTTTACTAAATGTTTCTTTAATCTTCAGAAATACATGAACTCAAATAGCTTCCACCTTTGTATATAGTCTTATCTTAGTCTCATAAAAATTGCTTTCTGAAACTTTACAGTGAAAAATGGGGTGTTTACTGTTCAGATATAGATAACTTGTTTCATAAAGGTAAATTGGCATGGTTTTTGGCTTGTTTTAAGATTACTCAAGGAAAGGCAATATGAAACACTAAATATTTTTTGAATAAAATGATCAGAGTAGTTATAAAGAGTACTTAGAGACTAAATATCAGAAATTAAAATTTAGGCAGGAGCATATCTTCACATTTCCCCAAAATCATGGTAATGTTCATCCTCCAAAATGATAGTAGAAAGATTTTGGCAGGCAAGAATTCTACCCCTGAGTTTGATCCATGGTCAGCCAGGAAGCTGACCCTCATGGTATAGCAGACCTCTCTTGTCTAGCACGCTGTGTATTACAGCAATCTGCCTGTCTGCTCCCCACTCTGTCTCTGGTGAATCCTCTCACCTCCCCGACACCTCTGGCCTGCATTCCAGTTCTTGTATGAATAAATAAATCAGTCTTTAAAAAACAGGAAGTAGGCGAAACACTACATGACATTGACCTCAGGGATGTATTCTGAAATCAACTCCATGGACAGTGAAACAAAAGGAAAAGTAAACAAATATAAATAAATCAAACTAAAGATATTTTGCACAGCAAAATAATCATTAAAATAAAGACACTCTACTGAATGGGAAAATATTTGCATATCATAAATCTGACAGTATCAAATACCTACAAAAAACTCATACAATTCAATAAAAAATGAGTAGAAATTCTAAATAGACACTTCCCCCAAGAAGACATATAGATAGCCAAAAGGCACATGAAAAAAATGCTCATTATCACTTATTAGGGAAAGAAAAGTCAAAACCAAATAGACCTTATATATTTTGCAAAAATTATTTCAAAATAGATCAAGAATCTAATGGTAAAATACTAAACTATAAAGTCTCCAGAATATATTATAAGGGAAGATTATTATTTGCATATAGTGATGATATTTACATATAATACCATAGCATTATAATATTATGCAATATAATTACTTTGTTTTTATTATTTATATTGCTGTTTTCAAATGTCAGTATGCTATACATTCAGTATTTTCTATTTGTTTAAAACCACAATATTTAGTATCCATTAAAAAACTACCTACTATTAATGAACAGAAATATTTTCTTATACTCGGAGCATAGTTCTAGTAAAGATAGGGCAATAGCCCCACAACATGAGAGACAGTAAAGATGAAAGGGTATAGGCAAAAATTTTAGTTTTTTTCTTCTTTTAATTTTAGTACTCTAATGCTGATCTTCAAAGAATATTTCATATCTCATTAGGGATTATTAGTGAAGGTTTATGGAGATGTAATTGGAAAACACTTGAGTGAACTTTTGACAATTAAAATCATTCTAATTCAGCATAGGATGCAGGGAAACCTTGGGTTTAGTTATGTTTTGCCCATAATAATCTGTTGTAAAAATAGTTTTGTTTTGATTTTATCTCCAGGCATATTCTTACATTCTGTTTCTTAACTGTAGATTGTAGCACACTAATAAAAATAAGGCTCAACAAAGTATCATTTTAGTAACTAGAAAATGGAGAGGACTTTGCTAGAAGAATTGTGGGACATGGGGATAGAATCAAAGAAAATAAGTTGTCCTAATTATGGGCAGCCAAATGTTCTCTGATAAAAGAATACACATTCCACAGTTTACATATTCCAGTGCAAAAAATCCACAAAGGCTGTATTAATATCCATTCAATGTCTAAATAAAACATTCTTTTGAAACATAAGTAACAAGAATTTCCATTAAAAATGATAGAGAAAAAATACTCATAATGTATATACTTTTGTTCAACTTTTTTAAATGACAGGAAAATACATTAGAATCAAAAGAAAAAGTATTAAAATATTGGCAACTTCTCAAGTAAAAATTTGCACTGCTTAATTAAATATGTGTAAAAAAATAGTATGGAATCCCATATTGATATATTGTATGGTAAGTGAATTATTGAATCCTATGAGTGTGTGAATAAGGAAAAAAACACTTAATTCTTTCGGAGAATCTTGATAAAATTTAATAATTTGTATTTTTATATAGTCTGATCTAAATTACTCCAAATTATCTCCATTCAAATTGGTAATTTATTTAACTCATATTTCTGAGAATAAATGACACTACTATCCTACAGTCATAATTCAGTCTAATTTTATTTACTTATAGGTGTTAACTGTTTCATTTATTCCCAAGGAACTACACTGTTTATAATGCATGAATGTTCTTGCAATGCTAACATAATTGTAATTTGATAATATTCAATCACCATAAGTTATGAAGTATGTTTTAAATATGTTCTTATTTATAACTAAAAGAGTTCTGTGAGAAAAGAACAAGTATTTTTTATCTCTATATTACAAGCAAATAGTTTCAGTGATGTTAAATGGTCTACATTATCCACATACTGAGAAATCAGTGGTACATCTAGGTTTTGAGTCCAAAACTTCTCTCAAGCAGAGAAATCTAGTAAAACAGAAATGACTTGAAGCTGTTATTTAATAATTTATTTTTATCACTGGCAATTTTATGTCACATAAATTTCATAATGGAATGTCCTAAGTTTAGATGGGAACAAATCAATATTATACACATTAAAATAAATTGCTTTTCTTTTTCACTTTATTTTTGTTATTGCTTTTGTTTTTTGAATTATTTCTAACACATACAAAAGCAGACAATTTTAACAACTATCAATTGATGGAAAATGGTGATATCACTATCGTCTTCCCCTTGTCTCTCCAAAATTATAGTAGTGTTAGTCAGATATAATTTTAGCATAAACCAAAGAAAAATGTGTAAGTGCCATTTCTATCACATTTTTAAGAATTACTTACTATTATCAACTATTCAGTAAGTATGCTGATTTTTCATTTCCATTGCATTAATGCTAATTACAATGTCTTGGAATGAACATCTAAATATACCCCTTCCATTTTCATTGACTTGTGTCTAGAGTTTCTCTTAGTCTACTGGTATCTCTGTTGGCTTATTTTTCTCTTTTGCTTTTTAACCTGCCTGTTACATATTTCATTGGAGAAACCTGAATTTTCCCAGAGTTTTGATTTTGTCAGATGAATCTTCATGGTGTAGATATAGTTGTAAATTAAATTCACGTTGAAACCTTTGAGCAAACTCAGGTAGTATTTATTTGTTGTAGGAAGAAGAGGCAACACCCTATACAGCTTCAATCATTATATGTAATATCAAGACTTCTTGCGTTTACTTCACTTTAAAAAAAATATATTGCTGTTTCATTTGCTTTATAGGAATGTATGGACTAAGTGCTGCTGCTGCTGCTTTTTTTTTTTTTAAAGATCTCCTTATCGATACAACAGCTGAGGTACAGCCAGAGGCATGGGAGGATGAGAGAACTCACCAGAGACAGAGCAGGGAGCAGAACAGGCAGAAGGACTGAAATACACTTCTGAGGGGAGCAGCTTGAGAGACAGGAGAGGTCTGCTGTGCCATGTGGGAATCTCCCTGGCTGGCCTGGAACCAGGAATCAAACACACAGTGCAGAGGCTGCGGGCAGCTTCACAGTGCTGCCCTCAACCCTTTATGCCACCAGGGAGGCCCAAGGGCTTATTATTCTTAATAATGCTATAGAGTATAATATGGTCCCATAAGCAGATCAACTGAAATATCTTTTATTTACTCATTTATTACTTTAAATTAAATTGTCTACCTTCATTTCATTAATTGTTCTCAGTGTGCCCTCTTCCTTCCTAACTCTTCATCACATGCCTCTACCATTTTCATTCTAACTTTTTCTTTTAATCTCGCTTTTACAAAGCTAGTAGAAAAGAGCAAAATGTCACAATACTTACAGATCAGCTGATACCTACTAAATAGAAAAAAAAATTAAAAATCCTATACATCATATAGACAAAACATGAGTGTGCCATGTTAAATGATATTTAAAGGTATATAAACACAGGAATTCAACATTAAACATAATTTAACAAAATTAAAAGGAGTTAAAACAACTAGACAGGGGTCTCCCGGTGGTGCAGCGGGTTACGTGCAGTGCTATGAAACTGTCCGCAATCTCTGCAGCACAAGTTCAATTCCCAAGCGGCCAGGGAGATACCCACATGGTGCGGCAGAACTCTCCTGCCTCGCCCGCTGCTCCCCTCAGCAATGTTTTTGGTTCGTCTGCCTGCTCCCTGCTCTGTCTCTGGTGAATTCTCTCACCCTCCTGGACCTCTGGCTTGTATCCCAGTACTTTTATAAATAAATAAATCTTAAAAAAAAAAAAAACAACTAGACTGATGTAACAAGAAAAAACTGACATTCTAAATGGACATAAGGTCTACTCTAAAGTAAACAATTAAGGTAGGTAAGCAGAAACAAATTAAAGTATTGGAGAAAAAATATAAAGACATTGCATAGAAAATAGCATACAGGTGATAGAAAACTAGAAAATATGAAAAAGGAAATGAAGAAATAGAGACTAGAAGGACAAATAGAATCCATACTTCTAATTGGAGTTCAAGAATGAGATGACAGAGGAAACAATGATACATATTTATAAGGATAATTACTGAACTTCGTCAAGATTTAGTAAATGGGATCCATATTTTGTACGAGCAAATTTACTAAATCCTAACCAGAGTCTGACAGACGATTGAAGGAGGAAAAGAAAGGAGAGAGGTAGGAATGAAAAATGCTTATTAAATAAAAGTTGGGAATTAAATTTTTATCAGTTGCAGTGAACAACTGACCAAATATTACAAGTTAAGTTCTGGGGAAGCAAATGTTGAGATAAATAAAACTTAGAGTTCAAGACATGAATTATGTTCGTTTAAGCAGTAGGATGTAGGGTCGGTGCAGAAGAAGGCAAATCCAAAGTGAAACTGACAAATCCTCAGTCTACCCATCAAGTAACCCTGAAGAATGCCAGGGTTCTGCCTGTACGACAAGAAATGGAGGCATTTGTGTCTCACTTACTCACTGGGTGTGGGTTACTCTGGGAAGAGAATGGCTTCAGACAAAGCCAGGATTTGGGCCACCTGAAGAAGCTTACAGAGAGCGGGCAGCAACCTGCTCACCATACTACTCACATTTGTAGGGCAGCCAAGACCTTTATTAAAGGGAAAGTGGGACAAACATCCTTACTGTACTGCTATGTCAGTGCCGAAGTTTGGAGGTCAAGGATTCTGTAGTAACATCACCTCCCTAAGTGGGATTCTATATTTTTTAATCACACACAATACTGTAAACCAATGTTATCTTCATAAAAATATATATTGACATCATATTGAGTGGCATCTCTGCCATGTTAATCTATTTAACACTTTATGTTTTAAAAATGTCTGCTTGATAAATGAATCAAGATACAACATAGAGCAAGATAGTTAGAAAAAAGCAATAGCTATTTCTGACAACCATTATAAAGAATTCTTTTAAATCAAAAAGAAAACGATCAACAATACATTAAGAAAGAGCAAAGGAAGTAGTTTGTAAAAGATGCACAAAAATTTTTAAACACTATTGAAATCTGACCAAGCAAACCCACAAAACAGAAAAATATACAATAAATTTTAATGTGATGCCTGTCTTCATGAAGTTCAATCATTGTTGCACGGTAAAGAAGTATTTGCAATATTCACAGTGCTGACAAATGTTTAGGAAACTATTTCTCTTACATATTATTGAATAAAAGAATGAATTGAGTAAAACATCCTTGCAGGACATTTGCAATATATTTCAAAATGAAAAATGCACTTAACATATTTCCCAGAATTTTTACATTCAGGCACTTATGCTAGTAATACACGTTGTGTTTGGGGCACAAAATGTAAACTATCAACAACTGCAACCATTGTCTATCAATATAGACCTACTTTACTTAAGGCAGTTTTCAGATAATTAAATGTGACATAGATTTTAAAGAATGATGGGTATATGTACTAAAGGAAGTTTATTCAAAGACTATCATTTGTGATATGGTGGAAATCATTAAAATACCAAGGTATGCAAGTATGTTGTCATAAACTAGGAGTTATGTTAAATATATGTATAGCCTTATGCAGACATATATTAGAAATGAAAAATAATTACACACTGTGCAAAAAGTTGAATTGTGTTTATTGTATTACTGAAACTTATTTCTTAAGATAAGTTCCCTTTCTCTAATGTCATCAGATTTCATCTGAATACAGTCAGGACACAACATCCTTTTTAAATTTTGGCATATGTACTATTATTCATTAGCATATTATTTCTACATGTGTGCCTTAACATATTTTACTAAATTCTCAGCTTCCCTGTGAAGCAAGTTTATGACAAGTCTCACTGTTTTCCTTCACCCTGTTATTCATTATCTTGTGAATCCCTCCCTTTGTCTGTGATTTGGACCAACTGCTTTGCTGAAGATGAAGACGATTTAGCAAAAGGGATGGAGCATTTGAAAAAAGAAACATATTTACAAAATACGCATCTCATAAAAGATTGTTATTCAAAATAAACAAAATACTTAAAACTCAAGAGTAAGAAAATAAATAAGCCAATAAAAATTAGCCCAAACATACTAACAGAACCTCATCAAATAAAACACAGATGGTAAGTAAGCCCATGAAAAGATGCTCCATGTCAACAGAAAAATGCTCAATGTTAACAGCAAATGTCAACAGAGAAATGCTCCATGTTAACAGCACATGTTAACAGAGAAACATAAGGTTAAGCTATAGTGAGATGCCACTGCACATCTACTAACATTACCAAAGTTTAGGACACTGATAACACTAAATAATGAAGAACAAAATAAATTCATTCATCGCTGATGGAAATGCAAGATGACACAGCTACTTTTTTCTTTTTCAAAATTTATTTATTTATTTTTAATTGAAGTAATATTTGGATACCTCTATCAGGTATCACCATTAGAGCACCCATCACCAAATCATCCATGGTCCACCACCATAGTCCACTGTGAGAATTCTCTTTATTTCAAAGACTTTAGAAGTCTATTTTTATAAGTTTGATTGAAAGTACTAAAGGCCATTACGTCCATATTTTCTATCAGTTTCCTCTATATTTCTATAATACATTGTTTAAAAACATACATTTATGTGTATATGTGACATTCAAATATACATATGCATGTATATGTGAAAAATATCTGAACATAAATACATGTATCTGAAATATATTTATGTGCATTTATATGTAGATGAAACATGCATGCACATGCACATTTATATGCTATGCATTTCCAATAAGTTAATCATAGAGGAGCACTCACACATGCACCTATATTATGCAGAACATAGCTTTCCTTGTCATTTTTTTACTGTTTATGACTCAAACTAAACATACATCATGCTCATAGTGAACAAAGTCATCTTACGATTTAAGTACTTATATCACATCCAATGTATGCCATGTATTTGTACTGCTCGCTTTACCTACTAACTCGACTATAGTACAGTCTGGTCTTTCATTTAACCAATAGAGGGTACCATCCACAGGTAAACATATAAAATAAATAAAATCATAAAATAAATTTGAAATTTTAGTGATAAAAAAGACGTAGGGGCCAATTTATTTTGTTTGAAAATAAAATTTAAATACGTAAGTTAAAAAAAACTTGAAAAAAAAATGAATGAGCTATTTGGAAGCATGTTACTAACTTGTAATCATTCCTCAGAGAGAACTGCTACTTTTATTAAAAAAGAAAAGGGAAACAACCTAAGTATTTAAGAATAAAAATGTGCTATTTCCATTCTTGTGGAAATATGGGTTTCTAGAAATCTAAGTATTGCTAGGAGTTTATGCCACTCTTTTTTTTCCTGTAATAGAAATTTACTTCCCCTGAAAATATCTTGTTCATTGCTCATTTTGCTTTCACTTCACATTATATCAAAATTATGTTTTTACTCTTATTTGTATTTCCCTCAAGAATAAAAATAGTTTATATGCTTTTAGAAAAAGGGGGACAGCTTAGGATAGACATATATAGTAAAACACATTAAGTTTACCCATTAGTTTACTCTTACAAGTAGACTGAAAGAAGATTAAATAAAAGCCCTGAGGAACTGGAAATGAAAGTCAAAAATAGAATTTGCGACTAGAAATCGAAAGCTTTAGAGAAGCTTAATCATAAAGAGGCACCTTAAAGATGTTTGTTCAGAGTACGGTAGGGAAAAGCCACATCATGACCTCCGGGCAGTTTCCCCTTATCCTCTGAGTATCACTACATGTAGGCAAATATATAATTACCGAGTCGAGTCATAGGCAGAACCAGATATTTTGGAAAATGGAGGATAGGATATGTTGTGGGGGCCAAAAATAAAGTGTATTGCTACTTACATAAATATAAAATTTAATTCCCATGAATCATTAAAATAATAAACAGGGTCTCCCTGGGCGCGCGAGGGGTTAAGTCTCAGTACTACGAAGCTAATCACAGTCACTGCAGCACGGAGTTTGATCCCCCTCCCAGGGAGCTGACACACATGGCCCAGCAGACTTCTCCCTTCTTGCCTGCTGCTCCCCTCAGCAGTTTATTTCAGTCAATCTGCCTGTTCTGCTTCCCACTCTGTCTCTGGTGAATCCTCTCACCAACCCCCCAAACCTCTAGCCTGCACCCCAGTTCTTGTGTGCATAAATGAATAAATCTTTAAAAAAATAATAAATAGCCATAGGTTGGTCAATAGTTCTGTGTGCACATATCTTTATTATATTATGTGTGTATACATACACACACATATATGTGTATATATATGAACATATATATGTTCATATAGCTAAAACTAAATAGACAAAGTTAAATCATGTTGTTTTATGAAAATTTTAAGGCAATCCCCTCTAGCAGTCTCAAGTCATGTTACCAGCCTAGAGAAGCCTATGTTAACTGTTTAGAAAAGTCCCTGACATGATTATGTATTTCTCATTTGAGACATATAAAACATAAATATTAGAATTATCTGAACCCTTTTACAAAGGGGCTTAGGAGTTTGCAATCAAACATTCAAGGGAAAATTCAAATGTGATAAATTATAGAAGACAGAGCAATTAAAATAAATGAGACAACATTCATAAAATATTTTGCCAGCAGTAAATATCATGTATAATTTCTCTTCTATCTAAAATACAATGTATCTTACTATTATCATCTTGATGGTGCCCTCTCTAAAAGATAATAGTATAATGTGGCTCAAAATTCACATATTTTCAAAAAAAATTAGTCTATTTAAGCTAGCTGACTATTTCAACAAAAATCACAGTAGTTTTATTTTTACCTGGATTAGTGTTGTTCTGTTGCATCTCTGTGGTGATGTTCTATGCAAACAGTTTGTGTACAGGGTATATTTAAAATGTTATTACAAATAATTGTGTGTTGACAAAAACTCATAACCTTTATAGAACAGATATAACAGACATTATCGCTATTTTCTCAATATTGAGGCTGTGCTGCAATAATCACTGAGAACTGGTATGACTGAAATAAAAGAGAATGAAATGGAATGAATGGGGTTTATTGATTTGGTCACATGTAAAAACATTGGCCTATGTTTATTTTAGACATCGATTTCCAAAAGTTTTCACCTGTATCAGCCTTCTCTGAGGTAGCTGTTCCTCCTATTGATCTCAATTACATCTTATAATATGCAAACCATAAGCCTTATTGCACTAGTTCAACAGCTCACTGAAACTTTTTTTTTTGTTCCTGGTACAAACAGTTTATGGTTGTGGTTGATAGTTCTGTGTATATATATTTTTATTATATTATGAGTGTATACATATATATATATATACACACACACGTGTATGTGTATATATATATGTGTGTGAACATATATCTTTTAGCTAAAACTAAATAGACAAAGTTAAATCATGTTGTTTTATGAAAAATTTAAGGATAGTACATATTATTTCAACTTTGCTATCATTATAGTCTCATTACTTGCACCATTTCTGGTATATAATCACTAACAATTCTAACTGCATTAATTATTTGTTTAGTAATATAAAACTGAAATAAAAAGGCTACTTTTTATGATAATTTAAAAATACTTTGAAAGATAGGGGTTTAAAATTAAGATGGTTAAAACCATAAAACTTGCTATGCTTTTAGCTATTGATTTTAGGAAAGGACTCTTTCCAATTTACTATTTTCTTCATTTGTAAAATAAGATGAATCTAGTAGGTATTTTATATGCTCCTTTATAACACCAAACAAGTCTCCATTTTTAATGTAAAATAGCTTATTTTATAATTTTGACATTTTGTAATTTAAAATGAATTTATTATTTGTTGTACTTCATTTCACTTTTACCAAAACTTATTAAATGCATTTAAAGCAGGCTGTGTTAATATAATATATATATTAATTATTAAATAACTGTATGAAAATAACTCCTTATATGGTTTGTTCTTGTACACTGAACTATATATTCTTCTGTCAAGGTATTTGCATTCCTCAATGAAAATTGTATTCTTTTTCATCTAAATACTGCTTGACACTTATAAGTCTATAATAGAATTAAATAATTATATTATTTCCATTTTATTATTTCAATAAAATAATGATTAATTGTAATATTTTATAACCATCTTCATTGCATGTGATTTTTGGGAAAATGACCTTTATGTTAAATCTGTAGCCTAAAACCATCAATTTAAAATGATTCAGTCGCCATTGACTTTGTTCTGTTCTGTCCCTTTTCTGCATGTATGTGGATGTGTGCATCATTTGCCATCTTTTCTTCATCGTCTACCTCACATTAATGCAAATTTAGATATTTCCAAAGTTAGATTGCATTTGTTCTCTAAGAAACTAACTTTGTAAGTGATACAGATTTGAAAAAACTGTGCTACAAACTGAATTAAGTGGATTATTTCAAGGTCAAAGTAATTTAAAATTTTTTTAAAGATTATTTATTTATACAAGAACCGGGTTACAGGCCAGATGCGTGGGAGATTGAGAGGATTTACCAGAGTCAGCGGGAACAGAACAGGCAGACTGATTAAATACACTCCTGAGGGGAGTAGCAGGTGCAACAGGAGAGGTCTGCCGTACCATGTGAGCCCCTTGCAGGGATTGGTAATTTAAATTTTAAAATGAAAAAACCTAATTGTCCATGGATTGACAAATGGAAAAAGAAAAATGAAAGCAGGGGGACTTATGCTTAGCGGAATGAGCCAGCAAGCATATATTTTGATATCTGTTTACACTGCACCCTTAACACCACCAAATACCTAGTTTCTATCCATCATGATGCAACTGTCCCATTTATCCAATGTACTTACTGCTCGTCATGGTAGCTACCAATCTGTTCTATGTTAACTAAGTGTTCATTTTGGTTGTATGTGTGCTTATTTGCTTTGTTTCTTTGTTACCCACATTTAGGTGAAGTCATAGAGCATGCTTTCTCTGACTTATTTGACTTAGCATTAAAAAATAGGAAGAGGGTTTAAATAAATATTTCTCCAAAGAAGACATGCAAATGTATATTACTTTTTTTAAAAATTGAATAATATGTGTCTTTAATCTTGTTAATGCTTTGTCTTTGGAATTATAAAATAAAACTGATTAGTGTTCTTTGGAAATTGGTGTCATTTTAGACTTTGTCTTATTTATCAATATGAAGTCTTATGATATCTATGGTTCATATCTAGCCAGTTATCCCTTCCCACATTTTCTTGTGATGTTGGGCCTTTTAAATTCCTCTGTAAATATCCCCTATATTTTTAGCATATTGTCCCTTTCTTTTTCAGTTTTTCACTTTTCAGTAGAGACTGCTCTATATTTTAGTTCTTCATTCAGTTGTATTGTTGGGTAGAACAATTATATTCTGTTTTCGCAATATATATTTAAGTTACTCTATGAAACCAACAGCTCCTTGACACTGTCATTATTTAGGTTCTTAGAATTTTGTAAGCATCAAGTTGTTTAATGTTTCTCAATTTGCTATTCTCTGGTCAGTTTATTGTTATTGCTTTTCATTCCAGCCTTTTTTATGCTTGGTTTTTCTTGACTGCCTGATCTTATTAAAGTCTCAAGGAATTCAGAGCTGTGCAATTTTAAATTGCCGTTAAGTATTTAAACTATTGCCTTTAGATTTTCTAGATATCCCTTCTGTTTGTTAAGAGAACATCACCATTTCCTCGTGGTTTTATACAATCTGCTTGAACAGTGAAAGTGATTCCTAATTGGTATAGTTGCATAGTTTCAGGTGATCAATTAGTGTAATTTTCAAGGCTACTGTCCTAGTGATATGCTTTTCTCTAACTAACTCCTCTAAAATCAGCATCTTTGTTATATGATCATACAAATTAACTACTATCACTTATAAAAGGCTCTCATGGGACAATCAGGGCTGCACTTTTTCCACTTCCATGATCTCAAATCACAATAAATGTTATGTCTCATCATTTTTTTGTTAAATTTTAAATACCTAGACAATTTCCAAGAATAAGATACCAATTTTCAATTTTTTCATTCATAATGTATAAAAGGTATTAAAATATCTAGATATTTTAGGAAGAAATATGAGTAATGTTTATTTGCTGTAAGTTTGTTCATTTGGTATTTATAACAGTTCAATAATTGCAAGAAATTAATGTAATATTTCACCTAATTCTAAACAAAGAAAACTACTGAAGTTTTTTTTTTTATTTCTAAATTTATCTGTCCACTTAAAACAAACCATTTGTGTATCTGACCTATAAATTTAATTATATAATTAGCACTAAATGTTGGGAATATATTGGAAAGGGAGATCTACATCTTTACCAGAAGGAAAAAATAATGTTTTATATTTTCACATCTAAAGTAATACATAAGAATATTTACAAGGAGGGGGAAAGCAAACTGTTTTTCATTGACCAAAACTTGATTTTTTTGTCAGGAGTTCAGGAATTTTCACTGTGGTTTTCAACAGTGAACTGTTGCCTGCTAGCACATTATATTTAAAAATATTTCAACTCTTTTTTTTTATTTTCACTTCAGAAAAATGTATGACCCAACTGAGAGTAATTAAATAAACTTCATAAAATGATCAGTGGCGATTTGATCTTACACAAAGATTATATTATCTGAAGAATGACTTTGTTTACAGGGAGACACCATTTATCATTCATCTTGAAAGGTTATAAACAGACAACTATAAACCGATATAAATGTTAATGAAGAAATATTTATTTGGCTGGAAATTCATAACAAAATTCAACCTCTTTGATTTTGCACTTTCTCATTAAGAAAGAGAGGTATATATTTAAATGTCAGCAGGATTAAAGTCATTGTTGAACTAAACATTAGAAATTTGAATAATTTTTGTCATTCATATGACAAGAACAAATCAAAATAATCCATTCTCACAAAAATATTTTAATTATGAATTCTAACTATTCTTTGCATTTTAAGCAATGCTATTAAAAGGTTTTTAAACAATTTCTCCCTGTAGAGGTAAAAAAGAAGTCTTGAGTGCAGTGTTTGTTTACTTTCGTAATGAAAATACTCCATCACTGATTTCAGCATGAGTACATGACAACATGGAATGCAAATGGAAAGGGATGCCAACAAGAGGTTCTGTGAGCCACTGTCAGCTGTAAGCTGTCTCCTGCATATATTACTGCTCTCACATGGCTGTGGTGAAATGTAAAGTTGTTAAAGATTATACTCATATCATCTCTTTTGCATGTGAAAAAGATTTGTATTGTTGATCAATATGTGATACTTATAAAATATGATTGATATTATGTAACCATCAATAAGGACAGCTTGCTTCATAATTACAAAATGATTAAAATGTATGATTTCAAAGTATATCACACTTTTGATCCAATAAACTATAAAGTGTCTGTTTCCTGAATGTTTATTAAAAATCTGGGAATGTGATTGGAGGTCAACTCCATCCTGCTGCCATTTCCAAAAGTGAAGGGATTATTTCCATTCCAACTTCTGGATAATACTTCGAAAGGTATGTTACTTTAAGTGAAGTTTGCTGTGAATTTTTGTTCTGATGAACATTTTACCTTATTTCGAAACAAATTACCTTTACTTATTATCAAATAATACATTCCCTATAAGATTTTTTTTAAAAGATTTATTTATTTATTTATTTATTTATTTATTTATACAAGAACCTGGGTACAGGCTTGATGTGCCGGAGAGTGAGAGGATTCACCAGAGACAGAGTGGGGGATAGAACAGACAGATTGACGAAATATGCTGCTGAGGGGAGCAGCGGGAGAGATAGGAGAGGTCTGCCATGCCACGTGGGACCCTCGCCAGCTGGCTGGGATGGAACCGGTGCTGCAGAGGCTACGGACAGCTTCACAGCACTGCAGTCAACTGCCTGCACCACTAGGGGAGGCCCTCCCTTTAGGATTATTATAGATGATTTTACAGTGAAATATGTTGGGGAAATAAAATAAAAATGAACATTTTTGAGTAGGATAGAAAAGAAAGAAGAGGAAAATCTATTGTGATTTTGTATCTTTGGAATACTGGTAATACTGATAAATTAGTTTTTGTTTTTATCGTTGTTGTTGTTTTGTGTATATGTGTATGTGTATGAGAGAGAGAAAGAAAGAGAAAGAGAGGTGCATAAATTTAACTCAAGAGCTATATGGAGATTTCTAGCTCTTTATCAAATCAAGGATTTTAAATCCATATGCATGAAACTACCATCTTTCTGTGTGTAACAATTTGATACAATTTAAAATTTTACTGGTGTGAAATTTGTAAGTAGCGTGCAGAATAATAAGTGGTTTCAAAGAGAAAAGTGTTTTAAAAAGTCATTGTGGTTATCCACTTAAAAAATAGTTTGAACTCTTTGAATCAAAAGTTATATACATTACTTGTATGTTCAGCTTATCCTGAAGCAAAAACGACACAGGGTTATCAAAATGTAATGAAATCTACATCAAGACACAAAGCCTTCAAACTTCCAATAATTCATGACAAAGGATCCTGTAGGGGTTATGCAATAAAAGCAGATTCCCTAAAAATGTTCTCCAACAGTCCTGTATTAGACTTTTCTGAGGAAACATAACAGCAAGTAGAGAATGGAAAGATCTATTAAAGATACCTAAATTAAAAAACAAAACAAAACAAAACTGCAGAATGCTGGATACTGAAAGGCTCTAATTCAGATACCAGGGAGAAATAAAGACCCTCCTATCAAACAGAAGCTGAAAGATTTTGTAAACATTAGTCTCCCATACAAGAAATATTGAGAGTAGTTCTCTTATCCAAATCAACAGAAGAAAACTTATCAAAAAAAAAAAAAAGAAAAGAAAAAGAAAAAGGAAGTAGATAGAACCAGAAAACTAAAGTCCTCATATCAGCAGCCAATGCCCCTGAATGAATAAACACCCTAAATGTAAATGGACTGAACTCATCATCAAAGGCAAAGAGTGGCTGAGTGGATGAGGAAGAACAAAAACAAAAAGGTCTGCTGTCTCTAGGAAATGCAGCAGAACTTCAAAGATTATCAGAAGCTCAAAATAAAGAATTAGAAAATAATTCTACCAGCAATCTGGACACAAAAGTAGGGACAGCCATATATACACCAGATCCTATAACTTGGATTCATATACACTATTATAAGCCAGCATTATCTTAAATATATACAAGTATCTTCTATATCTTATATTTATCATATCCTTTATGTGTGTATTAGGCCCTCTATATATCATACATGCACACATATATTTAAAATTCTACAAATATAGACTCAGAATTCCTTTCAAAATATACAGTTAAATTCATTGACATTTCCAAGGGTTATGCATTAAAAATAGATTGCATGATCCTCAGTTTTAAGGGCCATTTATAATATTTTAATAAAACATATGGAGTAGGGCCTCCCAGGTGGTGCAGCAGGTTGAGCGCAGTACTATGAAGCTGTCCGCAGCCTGTGCAGCGTGGGTTCGATTCCCGGCCGGCCAGGGAGAAACCCACATGACGCAGCAGACCTCTCCTGTCTCAACTGCTTCTCCCCTTAACCGTGCGTATTTTATCAGTCTGCCTGTTCTGCTCTCCACTCTGTCTCTGGTGAATCATTTCACCTGTCCATGCCTCTGGCCTGTACCATAGGTATTGTATAAATTTAAAAAAATAAATCTTAAAAAAAAAATGGAGTAATCTTAACTCACATGTCTAAGGGATTGTTACTAGTTTTTAAATAGAAAAAAAAAAAAAACTTATGCCCACATGCCAGTCTTATCAACTAGTTTTATGAATATCTGTTTAAAAGAGAAGACAGAAAATTGAATGCCATTAAATACTATTAATTACCTCTTAATTTCATTTTAAATGGATTAAGCAGAAACTGCTCCTGTGTCATTCTTGAGAAAATATGGACAAAATATCATCAGGATTAATTTTTTATCTAGGATCCATGAGTTAATAAGAATCAATGGCCTCTGAGTCATTTATGGCAACAGAAGTGATAGGAAAATTCAACCAAAATGTGGTATCCTTCTTAGTCTTAGAGATAGTTTTGTCTATTTATAGATCCGAAATTCTTTTAAATTTGTTAAAAATTGTTGCAAAGAGGGCCTCCCCTGGTGGCACAATGGTTGAGCGCTTGGCTGTGAAGTTGCCCTCAGCCTCTGCCACGCCGGTTCGATCCCCGGCCACCAGCGAGGGTCCCACATGGCACGACAGACCTCTCCTGCTGCGCCCTCTGCTCCTCTCAGCAGTGTATTTCATCAGTCTGCCTGTTCTGTTCACCGCTCTGGCTCGGGTGAATTCTCTCACCCTCCTGTGCTTCTGACTGTACCCAGTGCTTATATAAATAAATAAATAAATAAATATTAAAAAAAAGTTGCAAAGATTATTTTTAAATGTAACTATAATTTATTCAGATATTAAATAAATTACATTGATGTAATCTGAATGGTGTCTATATCAAATAAAAATAAAATAGCAAGGCTTAGCTTTAAACACACAAAAACAACATTTAATGAATTCCTACAATGATCTCTGTATTCTTTCAGCTCTGATTAACTTCCTTAAAGTCTCCAAAACTTTTCTTATTTGCATTTTAGAGTAAGAATTTCAATAAACACATTACTCTGAATATTATAATTGTACATCACCATCTCAACATGTAAAGTAAAAATAGAAAGTGTTTTTCCCTCTTAGCAATTCATGTGTAAGTTAGATATTTAGAGAGGCAATTTACATGCAATAACTTTAACACATAATTTATACTAAACAATTAGTCATCTGTCATATAGTTGAATATGCATTTATAAAAAACTGATATAAAATTTGTTTCTTCTCCAGGTACTAGCATGTGAACTATTCCCACAGAACCTCAGTGAGGGTACACATTAAAAGATA
Organism: Talpa europaea; assembly: GCF_964194135.1. Classification (NCBI taxonomy): domain Eukaryota; kingdom Metazoa; phylum Chordata; class Mammalia; order Eulipotyphla; family Talpidae; genus Talpa; species Talpa europaea. The sequence goes on along the minus strand of NC_140071.1, from coordinate 12,166,522 downwards.
ACATGTTCATCCTTCTTTTTATATATACTTATACTTTCTAGAATGTAAGAGGCTCTCTGTTAGCACTGGGGGAAATGTTCAAATAAGTCAATCTACCTGACCTCCCACTCTTGTCAGAGAGAACATGGAAACAATCACATGGCTACAACATACTTTCATGCATACATATATACCCACGTAGTAAAATGTGATCACTTTGTAAATAGAGGTGTAAGAGGGAAACTAAAGCTAGATTGGAGTATATGTCAATGAAGGCAAAATTTAGCTTGATAAGATTTTTTTTTACATTGCTATATCAAGAGGGGGCACACATTTTCTGTCAAAGGACAGACAGTAAATATTTTAAGCTTTTCAGACCATACGGTCTCTGTCATAAGTATGCAACTCTAACATTTAGCATATAAACAGCCACAGACAACATGTTCCCAAATGAGCACAACCGTGATCCAGTAAGACTTTAATTACAGATGCTAAAATTGAGTTTTACATAATGTTCACATGCCACAATATAGTATTTTCCTTTTGATTTGTTTCATTTGAAATGAAAAGCCTACTTTGTGTGACTCATGGGTCAGCCAACAATGGATGGTCAGCTGAAGTTGGGGTATGAACAGTGGCTTGATGATTCCTTTCTCTGTATCTGACACATGATGATGAAGAGAACACTTTATTTTTCAGGTATTTGTAAAATGATGAAGAAATTGAGGAAAATTGCCCACCAGGCAAGTTAAGTGAAAGATAATATAGAAGATCACAATTTCTTAAAATACTATTTCTATTAATATATGCATTATTCACTCAATCAACAAAATCACATAGTTGGCACCATGTGTCAGATGATATTCTATATGTAGGAAAATTCCCATCTCCTGCAGCTTATATTACATTATTGAATTGCTTGATAAAAAATTACTGTTACTTAGATTCTCCTTTAAGTGGGAATATGGTATAAACCATTTGATTACAGTGAAACCTTGCCACTGTGTTTCTATTTTCCCTTGTCAGAAAGTTATCTTAACAACCAGATAATAAAGGAAATACAGTAAATGTTCCATAATATGCACTGAAATCAGAATTAGCATGCTTACATTTTACATTTTTGCTTCAAATGCTATTTATATGATTAACAAATTTTAAAATGCAAAAAAAGCCATATTTTTTCACCACTTCAAATTTTCACTTTTGAAGTAATGAGTACCATGTAAAGCTCCAGTACACATTTTTATCCTTTCTGTCACACAACTATGTGTTTCTTTTGTATGTGCGTATATTTCTTTGTTCTATAGGTAATCATCATTTACATATTATCAATGAAGTTTGAACTTATGTATTATACTTAAGCACTTTTTATCCATTACGTCAGGGAGAGTTATTCAGAATGACCTGGAGTGACATTCAAACTTTTAAAACATATGTAGTTTTTCAACAACAATCTAATAAACTGTCTGACAAAATAGACTGCAATTTCTAAAATACCCAAATATAAAGATAATATTTAATTGTGCCAATTCTTACCTGCAGTTTTTCTTATTGGTGGCATTGAAGGCAGGGGAAATCACACTGAAAGATACTGTTTAACTTCTGCACTATCATGCTTATACACCAAAATATTGGAAGGTAGAGGGGTCTAAGATAATAAAAGCCTATCCTCAAAATATTGAAACTAACCAAAACTGTAACACATAATTGACTCATTTAAACTCTTAATTGGAATACAAAATAATGCCCCACCTTAACTGTCAGAAGAAAAGGAGTTTTTTCTGTTGGGAATTAATATTCACAATATATCCATAAGTCACTTAAAAATGATAATCAGCATAAGAATGGGAAATAGAAGATGTGAAGAAGCAGGATAATGTGTTTTAACATTAAGAGGAAAAAAGACAGTAAAAGATATTTGTATAACCCAGATGTAAGAATCAGCAGTCAAAGGCCTCCCTGGTGGTACAGCGGTTGAGCACTAGGTAGAGAAGCTGCCCACAGCCTCAGCAGAGCTGGTTCGATCCCCGTCCACAGGGCAAGAGTCCCACATGGCACGCAGACCTCTCCTGCCATGCCCGCTGCTCCCCTCAGCAGTGTACTTAGTCAGTCTGCCTGTTCTGCCCCTTGCTGGCTCTGGTGAATTCCCTCACCCTCCTGTGCCTCTGACTGTACCCAGTGCTTGTATAAATAAATAAATAAATCATTAAAAAATTTAGAAAAAAATAAAAAGAATCAGCAGTCAAGGACTTGAAAACAATAGTTTAAATAAGAGAAATTCAAAGAAAATTGAAAAATATGCATGAGATGATAGAAAATTTCAACAAAATATAAACTAGAAATAAAAATAAAGTGCCATTATAAACACTGAAAAAAACTCCTAAAATAGAAAATCTAACAATAGCAAACCATATGGGCTGCAGTGGAATGACAGAGGATGTATCACAAATTAATTAAAGGATGGTTAATAAAAATTCACCTAAGTAACTAGTTTGGATTTCAAAATAAATGATGACAAGAAGGAGAGAATAAAAAAAAAATTGTGTATGGAACATGGTCAAATGATGTAATATACAGAAACTTGAATTGGAGAGAAAAAAGTCACTGAGGCAAAATAAACTAAATTCCTAACAGCTGATCATTTTCTTTACCTAATTAAATATATCAAATTATGTAATTAAGACAGACAATGCATTTCAAAAAAAGACTAATAAAAAGAAAATGAACATAAATACAACAGAGCACAATCACTGAGAAAGAGAGAAGATATGTGCAAAGTAAACAAATGAAAATACATGCTATACCTGAAGGATAAAATATTTTCATTAGAAATTATGGAACCTGGGGGCCTCCCTGGTGGCACAAGGGGTTAAGAGGCAACCTATGAAGCTGTCTGCAGCATCTGCAGCATGAGTTCGATCCCCCAACCATCCAGGGACCAACCCATATGGCACAGCAGAACTCTCCTGACTCACCCACAGCTCCCCTCAGCAGTGTAATTTGGTCAATCTGCCTGTTCTGTTCCCCACTCTGTCTCTGGTGAATCCTCTCACCTCCTGCACCTCTGGCCTGTACCCCCCACTCTTGTATAAACAAAAAATAAATCTTAAAAAAAAGAAAAAAAGAAAAGAGAAATTATGGAACCTGGATTGGATGAAGAGTGAAATTACATGTTAAAAATTGGAAAAGATAAAAATAGCAACAACAAAAAAATCCTGCAAAACACTCAGAGAGATAAGCCATTATCTCTCTGCCCCTATCAACTCTCTTTCCCTTCTTTGCAAGGCTTGGTGATTTTGGACCTAAACCAGGTTGATATGTCTGCTTTGTGGGTTGGTGAATTAGACTTGGCCAATAGAGGTTGCTAGAAGTACAAAGCTATGCAGATGTAAGGCAATATGCTGGTTTCCAATCTGCTTTCATTTTTGCCTAACAACGAAGTAGGTCCTGTGCACTCATTTCACAGTTCCCCATTAGAGTTCCCCAGAGACAGAAATTTCAGACCTTGTTCTATGGGTGTCCAACTTCACTCTTACTATTTCACCTTTTCATCCTACTACTCTGTATTAGCTCCTGCTGGCCTGGATCCTCTACCAATGGTAGGACAATTCTACTAACCAGCTCCACTCCAAGCTCTATGACAAATGTCTCTAAAACTAGCAGCTGCTTTTCATTTCCAATCCTGCCTTCTTCAAAATGTTTGGGGTATAGCACTCCTCTAAGTCCTTACTTCCCTTTATTGTTCATTCTCCTTTACCCTAAAGGTAGCAGGTGCTATTTTGAACTTGCCACTTTTGGAATCTTAGATACACATTTTACCCTTGTTTAATAGTTAACCACATTTTTCTATTTAATTTTTATTTATATTCCCCTTGCTCAAGTATGGCTATGATTGTGTCTCCCAATCAGATTCTAGCTGTATATTGACAAAAGAGAATCTATACCCAGTAAAACAAATAATGAATGATTATTATCAAATAATGAGGGATTTCTTTTTTAAATTCAGGAACACAAATGTTAATAGAACTTTCAAATCCCTATGAAATACACGTGTGTGTGTGTGTGTGTGTATATATACGTTATGTTATATGTTATATACGTAATGTTATATGTTATATACGTAAAATACCACAACAAAAAATTATGAGGATTGGAAATCAGAGAATCCCAAACATCCTATTACCTAGCCCTATAGTTTTCCCTACCTCTGGACTACATAACTACATAACTGATTATGTACATTATAAAATTAATGTATAATGGATTCATTTTTATTGCTTAAGTGAAGATATGTTCAAATTAAAAAAAAAAAGGCGCTGTTGTGTTATGTAAAAAACAAGGCCAGATTAAAAAAAAAAAAAAAACAGTGAGAGCTTTGTTCCCTTTCTTGAGATTCTGAGGACTCTTTCACTAGTTGTTTTATAATTGGTTAAAGAATCATCATATTGTCAATTGGAACACATAACTGAATATGAATTGTAAGAAAATGATTGAATAATATGTGCATTTTTGTTTTTTACTGAGTAGCCCTCATAGTTAACTAACCAACCCTAGTAATGATAATGAACATGTTAGGTTCTCTGTGTGTACATGTACAGGTGTATACAGATATGCTATGCAGGGGTTGAAAAGTTTGCCATTTGGTTGGTGGTTTATAGCAACTCAAATTTGTTCTGGATCAGGTGATGCCTTGCAATTATCTGAAACAATAAATTGGACGTGAGAATAAGTGTAAAAGCATAAAAAATTGATTAAAAAATCCTGAAAATATAATTTAGTTCCACCTGAATGCTTTAAGCTTTTTAACAGTTATTTTATAGCATATCTTTATCAATAATATTTTAAGAAAAAATAAAAATGCAATGTATAAATGTAGACTCAAACTTTTAAAATGTAAATTCAGGGTACCAATGTGGCTGGAAATCAGTGTATCTTTCATGTCAATGTCTTCACAATATTGTATAAGATCCATTTTTCACTGGAGATTTTCCTGTCTCTCTTCTAAGGACAAGTATTCTTTAGAATGGATTTTTCTCTACTGTATTCAGTATTTTATGAGCTTTAAATTAAAGAATTTTGGTTATTTTAGTTTTAGGTATCCATACTGCTGCCTGGCCAATGTTTCTAATAAAGAAATGCTAAGATTGCTGCTTCATTTCTTAAAACATAGACTGCACATTGTTGCTTTCATAAAGCTTGACTATTCAAGATTCCTGATTGTTTTGCATTTCAACATTTGATATCTCCACAGATTTATAAGGACCTTATCTTTATTTTATATCTAAAATAAGGAGTAAGGAAGACAGAAGTTAAGTTCATCATTTGTCAAACATTTCCACTCACATCAACTATTAAAAAAGTCAAAATCATACATTAGTTTCCTAGAATTGACACTGGTGAGACCTTAGTGAAGTGTGGAACCTCAGCTCTGGGACTCATTACTATTGAATGACAGGTATTTTATCTTAAGGAAGAGGATGTTGAAATATATATATATATATATATATATATATATATATATATATATACACACACACACACATCACACAGAGAGAGAGAGAGAGAGATCTTACCAAAAAGCCTTAAAATAAATAATTATTAGCCATGATTTGCTTATATTTGATTGGTTTTATGATTACTAAGCAGATATCATTCTCAAAAGAACTACTTTGAGAGGTATAAGAGAAGACTAAGTAAAACAGTGACGCAGTGGGTTGAGCACAGTGCTGTGAAGCTGTCTGCAGCCACTGCAGTGCCGGTTCGACACCTGGCTGGCCAGGGAGAAACCCACATGGCACAACAGACCCCTCCTGCCTCGCCTGCTGCTCCCCTCAGCAGTGCTTTCGGTCTATCTGCTGTTCTGCTCCTCGACTCTGTCTCTGGTGAATCCTCTCACCCTCCCACGACTCTGACCTGTACCCCAGCTCTTATATAAATAAAAATAAAACTTAAAAAAAAAAAAAGAAAAACAGCACTGGATGTTGAGGTACTAATAAAATAGAAATGCTGAGGAGTCTGAACCACTACTGACCTGAATAATCAAGCAAGGATAAAATTACATGGGATCAACCATTTTTTGGCAACTTAGAGACAGATTTTCTAAGAAGTGGCAGAAGAAGGCAGTTCTCACACCACTGATACAAGACAAGGATGGAGTCAGGATGATTCTATAGTTTCCTCCAGTCATTGTATTATTCTACTGTTCAAGAACAATCACTATATTTTGTTTCATTTACATAGAAATATATCTCCTCATGGAAAAGAAAATACTTTGCTTTTTGCTGACAGAGATTTTTTAAACCTAGCTCAGAATATTTAATATTTTATAGTAGAAAAAATGAAGTAAATATTATGTTCTTTTGACATTAAACAAAAATCTCAGGCAAATGAGATTTTTGAGGGGAAATAAAGTTCCAAAAATAAAATTCACATTTAAGCAAGATGGCAATTTTTCAAATAACAAACATGTACAACTGAATATATTCACATAGATGGCAACAAAAGCAAACCGTAATAGAAAAAAAAAATCAAGGAAATATCTCTAGTATAAAAATGTGAAATAGAGACCACAAAATACCAACAAGATTTCTCGAACATGCAGACAACAAAATCACATCAACTTATTTTTACAGAAACAAATATGGCAATGATTCCACAATTCTGGAAATATAATGAAATCATTAAATTACATATATCAAATAGCTGAACATTATAACATGCAAATCATACTGGTAAAATATATTGAAATGCATACATATACATATGTGCATGTATTTCTATGCATGTTTATGTATATACTTTTATAAAAAAGTTGACTATATAGCCAAAAATATTCAGAACAATTTTAGTAAAAAGTACAGAGGGCAAAGATCCCTCTGTGGATACACTCCTGTGCTCTAAGGGATTTAACAATAGGAAGGAACACACACAAATATGCACACACATACAAACACACAAACAGATAATCTATATAGCCCATATAGTGCTAAAACTTATATAGAGTCAAAAAATAAAGACAAAGAACCAAGAAAACATAATTTTTGACCATGTTTGATTCCTTTGCTATAGAAACAGAAAATTGTCAAGTTCAAGATATCGTTAATGAGATTGAGGATAATTTAATTCTAACACAGAAATATGGGGACACACCCTCCAGGTGATTATGGTACAGATTGTATAAAAGTAGTCAGCCTTAAAACCATGGAGGGGGGCGGAGAATGAAGGTAGAATACCATTTCTTTCATATGGTGGTGTACTATGCTTCCATATACCTCACTACATTAACATTCATTTCCTTAGTTGTTCATTCTCAAAATACTGAAATAATTTTAGACACAAAAGTGTATCTTTAATGTATATATTACTAGAAGATTTTTCTTGAAGACAATAAAAGTGAATATTTGAGTCTTTCACTTGCATAGCCTTCCCAGTTTCTGAAGGAGATACTAGGTCAAATCTAGGATCAATTCATAGAATAAGGACAACAGGAAAATCTCTAACTCTCTAGGATCTTAAAGCACATGAAAGAAAAAGTCTGATATAGTATTTTGAAATCTGACAATTGCAAAAATTCCATGAATTAGCAATCAGCTACTAACAATAAAACCTGAATGAACAATCTTTAAAAACTATATTTTAGGAAAAACTGAATTGATCCATTCTTACTATAGGAAATGAACAATAAAGTCAGTATAAATAAAAAGCACTGAAATAAAGAGTCACTAAGAGAATAAAAGGATTCATGAAGCAAAATTATAAAATTATAAAGGTATGTCAGATAGTTAAATATTTTAATGTTTGATATCTGCAATATTCTTGTTATTTTTTAAATAGGTAATGTGTGTTTTATTTTCTAATTCTTGATTCATATTTAGCTTCATTTTAATGTAACATCATGATTTTGTGTTTTAATAAAATGATTCACCAAACTGATTGGCTGCAAAATAGTGGATTTTGTGGTAATTCATTCCAGCATCTCTTTAACTTATTTTATGGCTTCATCTCTCATTTGACTCACTGATTTATCACTTGACTCAGTTCTTCCTTTCATATTCCTTTCTTCCAAAATTTGTTTTTCCATCATTACAAATTTGATTGCACAAAATCATAATTTAAACTATCTGAATGGGTTTTTACACACAAATTCTAAAATACTGAGCAAAATGTGACTGTTCTCTGGGAGGTGTCTGACAAAGTTTTTGACCCCTTTTTTTAAAAATAGATGTTTATTATCTTCTTGTTGAGTCTACAGATTTCTTTGTATATTTTGTTAGCTATCTACTAACAGATTTTTTTTGCAATTTTTTTATTCCAATTTGTTATTTGTCTTCTCATTCTTTTGAAAATTTCTTGCACAGATCATATGTTTTCAATTTTAATGAAGTCTAGTATATTAATTATTTTACTGAGGACTTTGGTGTTCTATTACAAAGGGACCATACTCAGGATCACACAGATTTTCTCTTATGTGATCATCTATAGGTTATACCCTTAATTCTATATTTGTGATCTATTTTAATTAGTTTTGGTGAATAGTGTCAGATGTGTCTAGTTTTCTTTTTCTCTGTATGTGGATGTACAGTTGTTCATATGTTTATATTTTAAAGATGGGTCATTTCAATATTTTTGTATGTTTGATGTATTTTGTCAATGTCTTCCATAGCGGACTTTTTTTTTTCTGTAGAGAATAATACTCATTTTCTAAGATTCCAAGCTACACTTTAACATTTGAAAAAAAATAATACTGGATTTGCAATACACACATCATTGTCAAAATCCAAATAGCAAATACAGAGGTAGATATATATCTGAGAATGGGAGAGTATATAAAAATTGAATAAGATTTTCAGTCCTTCGAATACATTTTAAAGGATAACAGTAAATATTTTACTTCTCATTTTATGATTGTGTGTTGGTAAAGGTTGTAATGAAAATTGTCAAATCACTTCCATTTTTCTTTCTTGTTAAAAGCTTTCTCATGTGGAAAATTGTCCTACACTGTGTCAGAAGAATAAGTTGTCAGGCTGCTAATGTTTAATACATTCTGAGAATAACTGCTATGTACTATCCTAATTTGACCTTTTCAGAACTCCAAATTTGATTGGATGGACATTTCTTTCCTATTTAAAAACTCAAACCCCTGTTGGGAAGAGCTAGAACGACCATCTGTTAAAATTCAGAATATTAAAAAGGTTAAAGTATACAACCAAATGTTTCAGAGGATATTTCATAATTAAATTTTCACTCTTATTTTCTGTCAAAAAGTATGAGAAATGAGTTGATGGCATCAAGTTGATTTACATTTTTCAGAAAATGAAAAGTAAGGTGAACAGGTTGTACCATTAGGTGTTATACTGCAGGTCTTAATAATAATGTTTCTTAGTGTTGCTGAGATGTCAAGGATTAGTCTAAATATGACCACCCTAGCAGAAAATAAAATTTTATTCCAGTTCAGAATTACATTTAAAAAAATAATAAGAATTAACAGTTGTCCCAGAATCAATCTTAAGTCTTTAAATCACCTACACTTCAAATTTAGAGTAGAAAATAATAAAGCATAACAGCTAATGTAGCAGAAATCATAAATGATTAGGTAAGTCAAACAATATCAGGGCTTTCGTTTGATAGAATTAGGCCTTCATTTGGGCTGCCATGACAAATTATCTTAGGTTGAGTGGTTTATAAACAAAATAGATAAATCTCTCACACTTTGGGAGACTAGAACTCTCAGAACTGCATAACCGCATGATCCAGTTCTGAGACCCTTCTTTTTCCCCTCCTCTTATCTAGTTGACTTCTGAATCATTTTAGCATGGTGGAGTGAGAACAAGTTAATGGTCTTTTCTGCTAAAGGGACTAATTCCATTAATGAAAGTTCCATTCTTATGACCTAATTACTGCCCAATGTCCCACCTACTAATCCCATCACAGCATGTATTATATTTCAAGATATAAATTGTTTTGAGGGGGTAGTCAGTCCATATCAGATCATATATTCTATTTATCAACTATTTATACATATTATATAGTAATTAAATAAAAATATTAACACTCATGTATTTCACATATTTTTGTTATGTATAGATCATTGATAAAATTTGAAGGCAAATTTAATGAATGTAGTTTATTTCCATTATGTAAATATAATATCATCCAATGATTTAGCAAAATGGTGTATTTGCTGAAAATGTAAAAAACTAGGTAATATCAACATACTTTTAATAAATGTTCGAAAAACAAAGGATCAAACAAAAGCTTGGCAAACCATGGAAATTTGACTGTAAAATACATATATATTTTGCACATTTTACTAGTATAGAACTGATTATTAGATGAAAGATGACAGTACATAAATGCTAATATCTCCTGGTTCTTGAATTAGTGGGAACATATTTAATACTTCAGAAACTGTCTTAGTATTCAGTGCGTTGTTACTTGCTTTTCACCTTAAAGTGAGACAACTATCCGCCTTCATGTTTCTAGAACTTTTTTCTAACTACATAATTTTTATTTATACCCTAACTTTATATTTTCTGTTACTGACCATGAGGAGAATGTGGATCCAGCAAGTACTCAGTCTGCCATGAGGAACTACCTTTCACATAACAGTTCAGACATCACTGAGCAACTTAAAATAGTGTATTTCAATATTTTAAGAGTAATTTTAGAAACTTTCAACTGTTTCATTCATCACATTATGTCATTTATATATCCTATTGTAATTCCTGAGCTTCACCAGTCAATAATTTTAATTCACAGCCAGACTTTTTAAACTCAGCAAATAATTGTCATAAATATTACACTACACTAAGACTGAATAATAATTTTCTCTGTGATACATTTCTCTAACATTTACAATACATTTATTGCATTAAATGCATTAAATAGCATTGCATATTTATCATTAATTATTTAATTGCATCAAATGCATTAAAGGCCATCTTATTATTCTTTGAATGCCCAATAGATTTCTTTGCCAAAATAAATTATTTTATATGATGTTTCAATAAATTAATACTGTATTTCAGAAGGTAATTTGTGTTACCCATTAAACAAGTCAGTTTTATGTCTTCATATCACCTTATGACAGGATTTCTTAACATCATTTTGGGAATGAGGAATTAGAAATATTCACTTTGAAATTCATGCTATTTCTATAACGCCATTTTCAATGAAATGGTTCATAAATGTATTGCTTGTTATGTTTAATGCTGTCTCCTTAGTCTGTGAACTTTGAAAGAGAAGGAAAAATAGCTATCTTTATAATATTATAAATGCCAATATTTCTATTAAACTAAAATTTTTAATTTTATTTAATTAAAGGAATCTTTAAGGACAATGTGAATACTTGATTGTACATAATGGAAATTAATGAAAGACAGTATGAGGACAGTAAAAAAGTATAAATGGTATTGCTACATTAAGCAAAAAAGTTTTATATCAAATGTTTCACAATTAGAAAGACCATCATTTTGAAAATTTTTAACTTTTTCAACCAGACCATTTCTTTCCAGAATATATATATTCTTCCATTCCTTGAATTGATATATAACTGCTCTCCAAATATATACAAGGCTTGAGACTCAATGTCCTGGTGTATAGAAGTGATGACTTCAGGATTTTGAAAGGGGTCTTTAGTACTAAGCATAGGCATAAAGCAAACAGGCAAGGAATGCTAAGAATAAACTCAATAAGTAGTAAACAAAGCTCAATGCCCAAGGATTATTTTTATCTCATGTATTAAAAATATATTTTTTTAAGATATTGAGGATATCGGGCCTCCCCGGTGGCGCAGCAGTTGAGCGATGGGTTGCGAGCTGCCCGCAGCCTCTGCAGCGCCGGTTCCATCCCCAGTTGCTCCCCGGCCACAGGAGGAGGGTCCCACATGGCGCGCAGACCTCTCCTGCAGCCCGCTGCTCCCCTCAGCAGTGGACTTCGGTCCTTCTGCCTGCTCTGCTCCCCGCTCTGGCTCTGGTGAATTTTCTCACCCTCCCGCACTTCTGACTGTACCCAGTGCATGTATAAATGCATAAATAAATAAACAAACAAACAAAATAAATAAGTAGATAAGTAAATAAATAAATAAATCTTAAAAAAAAAATCTGCACTACTTATTAAAGATATTGAGGATATGGGTCACATGCAATGAACAGTAGCAGGGATAGTACAATAACAACTAGCTTGAGATGTGGGACCATAGACTAGGAAGACGCATGAGGACAGTGGTGCTCATACTATGGTCTGAGTCCCCTACATGAGCCACATAATGAAAACCACAGATTGGTTCCCATGAGCAAATACTACGAGTATTGAGCAGGACCTTGTCTGCTTTCAAAACTTGTACAGTGATGAAAGTGTCCAGGAACTAGCCAGATTTGATGGCAACAGCATATTGCAAATGCAATCAATGATACTAAATTGCAAACTTTAAAATGACTCATGTTTAATTTTATGTTTGATAAATTTTACAAAAAAAAAAAAAATAGGGTTGTGAAACATAAAGATCACACCCTCTTGCTTGGCCCAGTATCTCAAAATTCCCTAGCCAATAAGCACCTTGCATACCTTCTTTTCTTTCAGGCTATGCAACTGAAATTTTTCAACAGTAATTCTCCCTCAACAGTATCCTTTTACCTTAATCACAAAATCAAATCTCTAAAGGAAACATTTTAGGGAAATCCCTAGTTCTCCAGGTGCCCATAAAACCTCCTTGCTCCTAATTGAAATAAGCATCATTGAAAATAATAATTATGTGTGTGTGCTTTTTTCCTTTCCAGTTATTTATGCTGCCAGACGAAGCCACTGGAGAAATCAGTTTTGTTACAGAGGAAATAGAAAAGAAATGAGGAGTTAATGTCCAGATTTGGCACACAGATGGCTCATTTCAGTTCCTAAAATAACACTGTCCAGTAAAAACATAATATAGATAGCTCATAGATAGCTTTAACTTAACTGGAAGGCAAGCTTTAAAAATATTAAAAAAAAAAAACAGTAAATGCGCTGTAATCAACCAAATATATATGAAAATGCTAATTTAACATATAATCAATATGTGATATTACTGAGCAATTTTACATAGGATTTCCATTACCATTAGCACATATGTTTTGTACTTTGCACTTGTAACATCTAGATGTGAACAAACCCGTATTTAATTAATCAATAGCCTTCTGCAACTAGTGATAACAAAGTCTTAGAAAACACTTAAGTGTAGTTGGTCACGTATAAATGAAAAAAAAAATGAGCTTCGAAATAATTAAGCTTCCTATATAAAAGTGACTGACTACTTGAATGCTCAGCTTTATCATCTAGCATCATCATATACCATTAGTAGAAGCTTTTCAATGTATAATTGAAAGAGTAGCCATTATTTTCTCAGGAAGCAAGAAAATCTTGCTCATTTTATTTAGAGTCTGGATTGTGAAAATTATGAATCAGAAGGGAGGAAGCACAGTCATAGACTGATTGGGTCTTGGCTTCTGTTCTAGAAAATTTAAATTATGAAGAGGTTTAGTGTTAGATGGGGTAACTGAAACACTAAAAACATTGATTAGTGTCAGTCGGGGTGGTCTTATGCCAAAGTCTAGTTACAACAAAGTAAAAATAGCTGTACTACATGGTAGACAGAGGAAAATAATGTGTCAATAAACCTAAACCTTAATAAATGGCTTTCTGGTATGTGGATATAGGAATTCCCTATTTCTAGGCATGATGAAAGGAGACACTGAGTTGAGAGTAAATGTCCTAACAAGTGACTCTGGAGAGGGGTAATGGAAACAGAGCAAAGGCTAATAAGTCACCAGTCTTTATCCCAAGCCAGGATGAAATGTTTGTACTCAGAAATCTGCAGGTCAAGAATGTCAACATAGAAGACCAAAGCACTTGCCCAAATCAAAAGACAACAATCACTAACTCTTCCCACAAAGCAAAATTGCAAATTACCCACGGAACTAACCAGACTGTCCACCTGACAGTGAAGATCAGGACTACACAGAAGACGCAAAACACCAGGGTTCAACTGTCATATTCTAGTGTTATGAACAAAACCAGACAAGCCTCGATTATATACATACACCTTAAAAACAACAACAAAAAAAGGAATTTCTCCAAAGAAACAAAAAGAAAAAAAGAGGCTGCTAAAACATGCAGAGACAGGAATAAGCTAATTAATAAGTTAAAGTATTCTTCTGCAAATTCTGGTGCCTTGAGGCAAAAGTGGCTTAACTAGAAACTTAGTAACCTGTAACATAGTATATGACCTTGTTACCATACGTGTCAATATACTATCAGTTTGAAAGATCACTGTTTTTCTTCCTCTCATTGATAGAGTAAGGTCATCTCCTTTCAATCATTATTTATTAAAAAAAAAAATCAAGGTAAGGAAAGAGATTCAGTATCACAAGCTACGGGTTGCAAGGACTCAATTCCTTGTTCCCACATATCATGAAGGTTCATACATCACTGATCTTTCTCATTCTTGAAACCCTTGACCTCTCTACAAATCCAAGTGCTATAGGTCCTCAGTCACACACAGGACCATTCACTGCCTTCAAAGCATTTCTTATAAGAATGAAAAGTCCCTTTCCTCTCAAGTACCAGTCATTACACACAGACTCTTAAACTTTTGCCTTTCTGATAAGCAATCTAAATTCCACAGAAACAGGACCAAGACTCCCTTTCAGGTTGAATAATCTTTCACAGCATTTCACTAAGAAAAATCTTTAAATCACTTTGCACTTACATTCACTCTGGACAGCTTCACTTTCTTCCTCATCCTGTCCCATCATTTCCTTGATGAACTATCAATAAGAAAGAAATAATAATTATAAATCTTATACTGAGAGCTCATCAAATTCAAGCAACATCCTAGGGAATTTATAGTCATTTAATTATTCATCAAAATAATTACTTGAGGAATAAATGGAATCTCCTACATATTGGAAGTATAGTAGGGGCCACCTTTGAATTCTAGATAGGGTGGACTGCCAATCCAAGAGTTTGGGTTCCCAGAGTACACTGCTCAAGCCAGTGAAGAGATTGTGTCCTTCTCTTCTACACTAGATCTTTATATTTAAAATACAAAGTCTTGGGCCTCCCCATTGGTGCAGCGGTTGAGCGCTGAGTTGCGAAGCTGCCCGCAGCCTCTGCAGCGCCAGTTCGATCCCCGGCCACCGGCGGAGAGTCCCACATGGTGCGCAGACCTCTCCTGCCGCACCTGCTGCTCCCCTCAGCAGTGTACTTCGGTCCTTCTTCCTGCTCTGCTCCCCGCTCTGGCTCTGGTGAATTCTCTCACCCTCCCGCGCTTCTGACTGTACCCAGTGCTTGTATAAATATAAATAAACAAATAAATAAAAAATTTAAAAAATAAAAATAAAAAAAAATAAAATACAAAGTCTTCTATTACTCATTCACTAATCTCTGACTCATTCAAAATGTTTCTTAATTTATGTCATTGTTACCTCTTATATTTGCTGTTTCTTTATAATTATCACTGATTAAGTAAAAGGAGAGATAGTGAGGGTGATTAAGGTGATTAAGCTACAATTACAGAAGCTATAAAACTAGAATTATATAATTTAACCTAAATTTTCAAAAGTAGAAGAAACATTTTAATATAAATTGTAATGCCCAGTTTGAGAAAGGTAAATAAGCCAGGTTTCTTTATTCTAAAATATTAGAGTATCTGACATATATATTTTACTTCTCCTTTAATAAATGGTTGTGGTATTAGTGCTTTTTCTTCCTTAAATTTTGGAAAAAAATAATCAGTTAAGTCATCACATTGTTGGTTTTTCTTTTTTTGGAAGGTTTTATAAATTGGATTCATATTCCCTAAAATGATATCAGATTTCAGCTTATATTTCTTTGTCTGCCACGAGGTATTTATTTGAGATAAGTTACCCATGGTATCCAAATTATAAATGCTGTTAACTTGCTACTTTATGGAAGGTCTTAGGATTTGGGGTGACCTTCTCCTTTTTATTAATAATATTGATTATTGTTTTCTTTACTTTTTTCCTTATCACATTACTACAAATTTAGCAATTAAATCAATCTTTTCAATGGACAGCATCTAGTCTTGCTAATTTCCTCTACTGTATCACTGATGTATTTTTCATTGATTCCTGCTCTAATTTGATTTTTTCCCCCTTAGGTTTGATTTCTTGTTATTTTTCTATTTTCTTCATATGGATGATTAAGTCATTGGTTGTTTTTTTCTATATTCTTCTATAATGAATACATATTAGGCTATCAATTTGCCTTTAAACAGTGTTATAGCTATATCTTGTAAGAGATAAGTAGTCATGGATTTCTATTATGTTCAAGAACTTTTAAAATTTTACTTTATTATTTAACTCATTAATTTTTAGTATTGTATTATTTCCCCCTCTAAGTGGATGTTTTTTATTGATATATTTGTCATTAATTTTATATTAAATCCATCATGATCAGGAAATGCAATATCTTTTCATATTTTAAAATAGTTGGTCATGGTCATTTTTATGGCCCAACATATGGTCAATTTGTCAAATATTTCTTGCATACGTATGCAAAATGTTCCCTAAATGCCTATTAATTAAATTATTAGCTTTATGTTCAGATATTTTATGTTTCATTGATTTTTGGCTGCCTCTGTCATCTAACACAGTTCCCTATAAGAGTTATTTTGGGATGTCCATTTTTTTCTTTCATCTCCCTATTTTTTTCCTTAATATGTTTTGAATCTACATTAATGAGTATTTTCTAAATGATTGTACAAATGATTACAAAAAATCAAAACAATAAAGATTTTAGATTAGGCTTCATGATAGTGGAGTATGACAGACTGAAAAAAAAAAAGCAGCAAAAAGCACAAAACTTACAGGAAATAAAATCAAAATCTGTTCCTTAAAAAAAAAAAAAAACAAGAGTATAAAAGCAAACTTATCAAATGTAGAGAAGACAGTAATTGTACTTCTGATTTTTAGCATAAAAATTAATAATATAAATATATAATTCTGTTGAAAAATTGTTCAGATGTCATAAATACTTCACACAAAAGATATGCAATTGTGCCATAAACTTATTAAACTAAAAAATGTTCAACTGAGTCAGCTATCAATTAAATGATTTAAATTACACACATAAAAATGTCTAAAATGAAAATAACTTGGTATTACAAGTATTGGCAAGGATATGGAAGCAGAATAATTCATACACTCCTGAGGAGAGTGAAATTTCAAAGATGATTTACAAATCCTTTAAGATATCTCCATCTTCTAAAACTGATCTTATGCATATACGATGATACCATAAATGCATTCCAAAATAAAAATTATACATTTGTTAAGTAAAACACATGTATTAGAATATTCATAGATGCACTATTTAGAACAAACCTCAAGCCCCCAAATACACATGTAAATGTCCATTAAAAGCTGAATGCACAAAGTATAGTGTAGGCAAAAGGAGGTCAGCAAAAGAGGAGCAGAGGAATTTCTAGGGCTTGACACCCTCTCCCCAAGAAGCATCAATTTGAACAGAAAAATACCTTCACATGAACCATGAATTTCAGGTGAGTGATGATAGCACCTAGGAGAAGCACAGAAATAAAAACATAAATAAAAAATAAATCCTTTGAGAAGGGCAGGCAGTAGATTTGCATTGCCCCACCACCCCTACCCTAAGAAAGGTTGTGCCAGCACAAAGGGAGACACTCTCCCAGCAGGAAAATGAGGGAAGTGAATCCCTAATTTTCCAGAAGACTCCAGAGTCAAGTCACTACCCAGCATGGCCTGACTCCTAGGTCCTACGTGGATGCCAGGAGCCCTAGTTCCCCACCCTGGCACCCACAGCTCCTTTCTCACCTGGTTCCTGATAGGCTCCTACAAACCCAGGCCCCAGGCTCACGGCAGCGCCTGCCAGCTGTAGCAGGTGCAGGTGGCTCCTGAGGCGGGGAAGTTTGCAAGGCGCCTGCCTCCCAGCCATCCCTGCGACCGCCGCAAATCGCACCCACTCCACCCACTCCTGGGCTGGCGACTCCATGCTTCAGGCGGCTCTGGGATAGCGAGTCCGGGTTTTCTACTGTTCTGCTGCCTGCTGGCAGCAACCCCCTGAAACTGCTCTGAGGGTCCCAAGTTTTTGAATGGCTTCCAGGTAACCAGGCTCCTGGGACACAGCAGCTCTGGACAACTCACACTGGGTTACCCTGAACCCCGGGTCAGCCAGCGTTTGCGAATCCAGCCTACCCATCCTGCCCAACGCCATCAGGTTAGATGCTGGGAACCAGACTTTCAACCTGTCTCAGCTCCAGGAAGCTCCCATAGCTCGATGCCGTGCGCAGAGAACGCAGAGTCCTGGTGAGCCTCAGCACCAGGCGAGCTCGGTGGGCTGCATCCTGTCTCCTGGCTGGCTCAAGTGCCTGTCCGGAACAGCAGAGGCACCTCTAGTCCAACCCTGAAGCCCAGGATCCAGGCTGACTGCAGTGGTTCCAGATTCCAGGCAACCCAGTGCAGGCCCAGCGCAGGTCCCAATTCCAGGCCTGCTCTCCTGAAAGCACACTGTGGCCTGGCCTGCTCCCCGCTGCTGATGTGGATACCGCGTCCACCGCCACTGTGGTTCCCAGCACCACATCAGCCCCTGTGAACCCAGAATCAGGTCAGCCAAGGGATATTCTGCTAAAGGTAAGTTACTGTCTAATTCCGGATACTCTAATACAGTAATCTGGTGGTGTATTAATCACGTAATTCGAGAAAATAGATTTAGAGGACAAAAGAATTAAAAATAACTGTAACTAGTAAGTGTTAATAGATATGTGATATAAAATAAGTAATTTATATCATAAAGATAAAACATGGAAGGAAAGTGCAAAGACAGTGTTTATGATGAAAGTTCAATTTCTATCAGGTAAAACTTGAGTGTTATATGTATGAAATGATTATTGTATGCCTCACCCTAACTACAGAGCAAGGACCTGGAGTAAATACACAAAAGATAAAAAAGCAATCAAGGCATAACATTGTGGAAACTTTGCGACCATTTGTAATTTTGCAGAAGCAAAAAGGCATATAAATGTTTATAGCATCGCTGTGTATAAAATAAATCACGGAAGGGGGTGAAGATAAAAAAAATCACAGAAAATAGGAAGATGGATATAAAGTATATATTAATACAATGCCACAATTAGAACTAATGATCTTGATAGAAATTAAATTTATATAGACCTGAGAAAAGTAATTTTGAGTAGTAAAAACAAGCTGCATAATTGTACATTTATATGATGCCACATTGGGGAATAAGTCACAAAATAATACCATTTATTTTCAAGAATATATATATAGTGTATTCAAAGTTAAAAAATAATAAGAAATATGAAATCTATATTTATTACAGTGGACCACTTAAATAAAAAAAAATAAGAGAGGGTGACAGGGACTAGATTAAATTGGACTTTATTTCACCTGTAGAGTTTCACTTTCTATACAGAAAATATAATCAAGTCAAATATGAAAAAGTTTAAAAGGTTATACCTCTCATATGTGGGCATATAGGTGATTATTGTCTATTTCTAAGCCCAGAGACTAGTATTAGGAGCTTTACAACTACTTCTTGTTCTGTCAATGAAAAGTTTATGAACAGGGAAAGTGATTACATTCTGTGCTAAATTTTCTCATGTGTAAAATGATAGTTTACTTTCATAATAAATAATACACTTTTTCTATATATATAAAATACATAGGACATATGCATGTATACATGCATATACATATATACCTATTATTTTTTACCATATACTGCAAACATAAGTACAAAAGTGATGATGAAAACCACCATCAGATTATATGTTATGCCACTAAATCTCACATTTATTACATAATTATTTTCCTTGATAGTCACACAATTAAGTGTGACAAAATTTGCCACTATTTATTTAAAATTTTATTTTAGACGACTGGATCAACAAG
Organism: Talpa europaea; assembly: GCF_964194135.1. NCBI lineage: Eukaryota > Metazoa > Chordata > Mammalia > Eulipotyphla > Talpidae > Talpa > Talpa europaea. Next base: position 12,146,600 of record NC_140071.1, on the reverse strand, counting down.
ATGTGGCATATCTACACAAAGGAATATTACTCAGCGATCAAAAAAGATAAACTCATGCCATTTGCAGCAATGTGGATGGAACTAGAAGGAATTAGGCTCAATGAAATAAGCCAGAAGGAAAAGAAAAATATCAGATGGTTTCACTTACAGCAGGAATATAGCGGGACCAAATAAGACATCAGTGTAAAAACATAATAACAGTACAAAACACAACAAAGCAGAAACGGACAATTATAAACCAGAGACATCCTGCAGGGGAGGAGGGAGAGGGATTAGAGGGAGGGAGGGAGGCGCACAGGGGACTGAGGTGATGGTGCACAGGTGCATTGGTGACGGAAACTCTATGGGGACTACACCTGAGGGGGAGGGGGGAAGCAAATAGTGTTTAAAAATGAACAATGATGTAAAAAATTAAACAAATATATTTTAAACATAAAATTAAGGAAAAAAAAAACTTTAATTTAGGTTGTAGCTTCTAGTGAAAAGAATCAGTGGCTATTGCTTTAATGCAGAACACATACATATTTTAATATGCAACAAATAATCTATTATATCATTCTCTTGCATCTATATTTTCTCAGCATTTCCTTGTCTAAGAATGTCTTTATCTAATTTTAGAGAAGACAAAATTTACAATGAGAGTTTAAATTTATATGGTACATAATTGTGTTGCTTTATGCATGGGGCTGCTACTGAGTTTAAGAAGAACATTGTTCATCTGTACATTTTCTTTCTGTGGGTAAAGTTTGTATATAACCTTTTTTAGATTCAAACTGGCTTATTTTAAGTGATAATACATAGAGATTTTTTCTTTGTAAGAGTACTAAGCTTTTTTTAAATATATTGCATAGATATTCATTAGGCTAAGTTAATTTTAGTATTTTCTGTGTCAACATGATTGGTATCCCAATCCCAGATATATGCAAACATTATTCTGGATATACCTGTGAAGGTGTTTTGGGTAAGATTAATATTTATGGTGGGTTCTGAGTAAAGCAGATTACTCTCCATACTGAGGTAGGCCTTATCTAATTGGTTGAACGTTTTCTCCCCTTCATATTGAACAATAGAACTGAGAGTTCCTGATATGAACATGACTTGCATCCTTGTTCAAACTCGAATCAGGCATTAGCAGGATAATCTCCATGTTTGTATTCTCACTCCTGGGAACCATTTTCTAAAAAGAGAAGGACAGTGAGTTCAGGAGGAGTCCAATGCTGTGTAATCAAATGTGTCCCTGCTCATAGCTTCCCAGACTTGCCGAAACTTGAAGCACAGCTTAGTTTTTGTGTGGCTGGCTGTGATCCACCCTCACAAGTGTAGTGTACAAATAAATGACTATATTTATAGGGAAAAAAATTCTCAAAGGATAACTGTTGTCCTGCCATAAATGTGCCTGTCTCTAAAGATAAATTATACATGAATGTGACCATTCCTATCCCTTTGAATGGTTTCATTTTTTGTTGATAACTTATAATTCATATGTGTATATGTGGCCCATTTGAAGTACTTTAAGATGTGTGATTATTTCTCTATGGTAGTACTGTGAAAGTGGCATATGTTGGTTGAAAGAGATACAATATTAGATACTATTATTGCTTTCCAAAGAGGCCTTACCAGTTTACATTCATATCAACTATGTTTGGAATTCCAATTTTCCATGTGTTCAAATGAATATCACATTGACAGGTAATCTATGCTACTGCATATTTTGTATTTTTAAATTCTATTTTCCCAGATATTGCAGCATTTCACACTATATGGAAAGGCATTAATTGAAAAGCAACTAGTCTTTGTAATGTGCTATTTGATATTTAGGATAATAACATTTTCACTTCATTTAATTAGCTGTTATAACATTTTAAGTATTTCTTGTTCTCATGGAAGTCACATTATAGTGAATGAATAGACAATAAATATGTAATATGTCAGAGAGGGATAAGGACTAAGAGAAAAAATATAGCAGAAACAAATCAAGTTTTGATAGGAAGTGTCCTCATTGATGTTCTCTATAAGATTAAATGTGAGGATAAACCTGAAGGAAGTGTGAAGGTGATCTGGATAAAGATAATTATAGCTATAAATGGAAGAAATTCCAGATTGAATTTAGAGCATGTGCAAATGTCCTGAGGTAAGAGAGTGCTTGATGTATTTCAACAGCGGAAAAACAAAGAGTAGAGTGGAGATTGGGATATGATGAAAAGACATTTTTGTCTTTTATTTTTAAAATAAATGAAAGAATCACATCATGGGATTATCAAATAGAGTGAGGGAATCAGTGTATAGGGAGATTTTTTTGATAAAGAGAGTCAATTTTGAGGTCACTTCTGGCATAATGAAAAAAGGGGATAGGACTGAGTGAAATAATAGAAAACCTTGTCTTTGCAGAAAGCATAGATAGTACCTTTGTAGTAATAGAATATAATTCTGATCGGACTATGGTGTGTAGATACATACATTAGTGCAGATATAAGGTCAATCTCTTCTGATTGACTAGATAGTCTCAGTGAAGAGAGAAACAAATCAGCTCACTGTAAGGAGAGGAAAGTGGTAAAGATTTAGAGACAGATATAAGGGTACAAAAAATGGTTTAGGAGAATGAGACAAAGGGAATGACATAAATAAATAAAATAAATTAGCACCAAGGATCCAGTGTATTAATGGTCATGAATTAAATATAAGAATAGTCCTCATGTTTATTTCAGCACTATTTACAATAGCCAAGACAAAGCCTACTAACTGATAAATGGATAAAGAGCCCAAGATGCACACGCACAATGGAATACTATTCAGCCACAAAATCAGGTTGAAACACTGCTATTTGTAGGAGGGTAATTACGCACTGTAAAGTAAGTTAAACAGAGAAAGATAAACACCATATAATTTCACTCATGTGGTTTATAGAGAAAATAAGCTAAAAATAATAATAAATTTTGGATTATTATTAATAAAATAATAAAACACATATTATTATTACATTCTGTTCTTTAGCCAGGATCCAAGATCTGGGGAAGTAGAGAGTTAAATTAATTAAAGCTTTTTGTCTAATTGTTCTGAGTTGCACCCTTTTTAAAAATATAATTTCAGCATTTGAGAAAGAAACTTCAAACATTATCTCCCTTGATTCCTTCTTCACCCTCCCCCTGATTACACTGTATTTTCTAAGGATTTTTTTTTAGGCATTCCCTTTCAAATTCAATCTCTTCTCTGTCCTCTGTAATTTGCCAAATTTGTGGTTTCCCTGAGATTTGTTTGCATCTCTACATGGCAATTCTTCAACAGAGCCTTTGTTATCTCAGAATCAATTGGCTCTAAAAGTACAGGTTGTAAAAATCTTATGACACATATACAAAAACCAGAAATCATTCTCAGTCTTGGACAGGTTCCCACATGTAATGAGTTTAAATTTGGGTCTCAAGGGTAAGCAGTATCACTTTACTTCACATTCTTAAATCAGATGAAAACTGCTCAGCAGCACTCCCACCCACTTGAATGACTGGAAAATTCAATTGTGTATTGACAAGCTTACCCCATCTGGCTGTCAAAACCACTGGAGGTTGGTGTCAAGGAAAATGTGGGATTAGGCTTTCTTATTATTTATTGTGATGGGAATCTCTTGCTCCTTCTGTTGAATACTACTAAGGCCCAGAAAGAATTGTCCAGCATTGTTCTGGCTTACCAGAAATGACTTTCACAGTGAGAGGTAAATTTCATATAGGCTATTTTGGAGACCCCTGCTTCTGCAGAGCTATCTCCATGGTTTGGAAATCTAACCTCTCCTTCAAAAGTAAGGTCCAGCCAGAGATGTTACACAAACTTTATGTTTCCTAATGTGATTTCATTTAGAGGGGTCCTCCACAATAGTTAAGAACATAAATCCATACTGCATTCTTAAAAACTGCTAAATACCACAAACATCATCAATTAAGAATGTTTAGTTAACTACCTGGCATGGTTCTATAACCTGGCATGTTCTATAATTGATAGACTCTTCAAATATAAATACAATTTTATTCAATTGTCTATACTTAGAATAGAATTATACTTATATATTCTAGTGGAAGAATTGATTTTTTTTAAATTGTTGCTAATCAAGAAAAAAATTTTAGCTTTGTGTTTCGTTATCAGTGCTGTCTTGTTACAGTGTTATTCTATGACTTGACATGTATAGAAAATGCTATTTCTCCACAAGCTCAACTACACTTATTGGAAATGAGAGGGTTTATTTTTCCCTGAAAACATATAAATTCTTTTATCCAAACAATTTATATTTAAAATTTATAAAATTTGTAATTATATATCTTGAGCCATCAAGTATATTTGTATTAAGAGAAATAATCTATTTTCACTGGACAAGCATGAATAGTCTATTAAAATTTTGTACATCTAATAAATTTTTATAATCAGAACTCAATTCAGAACACTTATTCTGTTTTTTTTTCTTCTACTATGCAAATATTTTCAATGCGCAGTGCTCTAGAATATATATTTTCCATGATCTTGAGAAACAGCTCTTTATTTTCAATGATAAAATGCACTGCATTGACAGGTGTTAGAATTCCATGAGCCCATTATGTTAGCAGACAAATAAGAAAAGCATCACTATGGATGGAGATGATTCTGTTTCTCATAGATACATTTCACTAAGCCATAATAAATTCATCTCCAATTTAATCTTTCATTCATTTGTTGCAAAACATTATGGACCATGTTTTAGTACCATACACAATGTGAAGTGTTTTGGAGAATAGTCACTGTGAAAGAGGCAGAGGTTTTAACTGAGTACAATTAAGACACCTTATGTTAAAAAAAATGACAATAACAACAACAACAACAAAAACTTTAGAAACTACAAGTAGTCAGGACTCTCTAGGATAAAATAAAAATATCTTTTCTAAGCTTTCTGTTTGCACAAAATTTCTTTCTATGTGAATTGTTCTATTATTGTCTGTTTTAAATTCACTCCTTGTGCTCTCTTATTTCCCTATCCTATAATTTTGGTCACCTAAACCTATGCAAATAATTTTCATTTTACCAAAATTTATTTTCTGAAGCTAAATAGAACCAGAATACACTGAGATATATTCCTCTTCTCAGATGTCATTTGCTGTTGTTGCTTATCCAGTCATTATTTTTCTAATATTTTTTTTTCTGTAAGTGCATATTTTAATGATGTTTCTTGTATAAACACTGGAAGTACAACGGCCTATTTTCTTGGCACATCTCATCCCTGAAATCCCCACTATTTATCCCGTCCTTAATAAAAGCTAATTGTATGGTAATCATAAAGTGAGGAATGATTGATTGTTATCCAAATCATTTTAACTTTCTGTCTTGCCATGCATGTTGTATTTATTCTATAACAACCTGGGTGACAAATATAGTGCTGTAAAAAAATTAATAAAACAGAAGATGAATATTGAAAAAAATGCTTGGAGAACAATTATGTAGAAGTTTTTTTTTATTTGAGTTTTTTTGCAGTAAAAAATAAAGCCTTTAATTTTGCTACCATCACTTCATAAGCAGTTTTATATAAAGCATGCAGAATATCCTGTGAATGGGTAGTCAATATCTGTGTTATGTTAACACCACACTGACAAATGGAAGTCATGGAGCAAGCTGTTCAATGCAGGATGCTGCTAAAAGAGTAAGATTTTTATTCTTTTTATTCTTTTTATTTTATTCTTTTTATTCTTCGAAAATTCCTACAGCATCAGTTGCTTGGGGAAAGAGGACAAAGAGAAAAGGGGGGGTGGTTAAACTAGAACTTGTGCTCTGTCATCTATAGTATCAGGGATGTGAGTCAGCCTCCCAGGCTCTTCTCATCTGCTTGATGACTATTATTGAGATTGAAATCAAGCCCTAGTTCCCCAGCCCTGGTTTCAGTCTTACTAAGGTGTTCCACTGATCAGCTTCTGGTATCCCTTGTCACACATCAATCAACAGCCCCCCAGCATTTCCGTTCATACCCATGGTGATGCATACCCTTCCCAGGGTGATCAAGCTTTCTGCTCTTGATTGATTTGAAAGGCACCTTGTAGGGTTGGGCTCCTATAATTCTGATTGATCAGGCAGTTCTGACCTTGTATAGGAATGCAGAACCATAAGAAACAAAAATGGTGGCCAAACAGGCTGGTTAGGGTTAGCAGATCCACAATCTTGAGGCTTTATTTACTAACATGTAAAATGGAAATAATATATACATATATGTTTATACATATATAATTATTGTCATTTTACAAGGAATGGTCAGATAATTTCTCCTTTAGAGAAGAGAACGTTTACAAAAGTTTTCATAAAAGTGGTGTTGAAAGCTAGTAAAACAGACACATCAGATTCACATGGAATTCCTGAATGCCCTAAATACCATTCAAGGATGGCATAGACAGCAGGATAAAAAGTTATCTAGTCTGAATGATATTAAGAAAGAAATTTATGAAACCATAACAAAATTTATGAAGCCATAAAGAAAAATACAGGCCAATAATCATTTCTTATAATCATGTAACTGAGTCATTCTTTAAAATTTTAAATTGACCGTAAAAATAAGCTTAACTAGCCAATTAACTTGCCATATAGTTAGGTTGGTAGTTAGGTATGGAGAAAGAGAGATGAGAAGATGATATGCATCTCCTTTTTTAACATAAGGGAGAAAAATATAAACTGTATTTGATACAGATGATTGGAGAATGTATGTGGGCTTCTTATGTTATTATTAAGTCATTTTTTTTTTTTTTTTACTTTCTGACTTTTGTTTTCTGCTTATAATGCATAGTTTGTTCTGGAGGAACATGTGAAAGAAGCAGAGGTTTTAACTTAAAAGTGTGGGGAGTGATTAAGGTAAAATAGATTTTTCAAAGTTATATATTAAGGAGAGAGTGTGCGGATTATTTCTTTCCTGCAAAATATCCACTATAATATAGGTAAAGTATATACAAAATTGTTTAAAATATTGTTACGTTGACATCATTTCTTTAAGTGATATTGAGGTTCAAAGAAGACTGGTTTTCCACATTAAATAAAGGCATTCAATTTGACTAAAAGTTATTTCAGTTAAAACAACTGTTATCTGTAATTATTTTACACTCTATTTTCATTTTATTACCTTACCAATTTAGGCAGCCTTCCAAAAAACAAATTCAGAACTTTTGAAAAGATGGACAGGTAAACTTCTGAACTCAATTTAGCAACTAAAATTTCAACTTAGCTTAAACTTTTCAGTTTTGAATACCAAAATACCATGAGCTATTGCTTCAATTTACTTGAATATTTTTCCAACAAGAACAATTAAGTTGACCTCTGTTTCCAAAGTCAGTAGATTGCAGGAATATGCAGGGTTGTCCAATGTGATGAATGTGGACACAGTCAGTTTAGAAGAGGCATCAATTTCCTCACGGACAAGCAAAGTCAAAAGAGAAAAAACCTTTCTAAGACAAAGAAAAAGGTCATCAGTAGATATTCCTATTGGTAAATAAATGTATTTTCAGAGACAACATTTTATCATAGCCAAATGTTGGTGAATATAGAAAATAAATAAAGCAAAACAGAATTGATTCTAAATGGTCACCACTAAAGTAAGACCAAGGTATCAGAGGCATCAGAGAATTGGTACTCCATGTAATCACACAATCATAACCACATACAGAAAATAATATCAACAATATGCCAATTAAGCTTGCAATTGTTCTAACTACACTGAATTAAAAATAAATTTTTTGTCATTATTTCCTAACAATACTTTATAACAACCTTAACATTGCATTTGCATTATATTAAGTATTGTAAGTTATCTAGAGATGATTTAAAGTATATATGAGTATACACATAGACTACATTTAGATACTTAGCCATTTTATATAAGGACCTTGAGCATCTGCAGTTTTGGTATTTCCTAGGAGGAGCGGGGACTCCTGGAAGCAATTTCCTATAGACTCTAATGGAAGACTGTATTTTAGTCTTTATTGCTTTTATTTTTCATAAGTCCTTGTTTCAGCATTATCTTCTATCTGTTGGACATTTTGAACTCTCTTCCATATTCAGGACAATACCTTATACACCTAAAGTCTTAAGTAATTGTTAATTTGTGAGTTATTCAAGTGGCAAGTGAAAACATTGCTGAAAGCATAGAACATTGATGTTTATTATCATTTAAATAATAGTGTTTATTTTATTTTTTTAAAGATATATTTTTTCATGCATACAAGAACTGGGGTACAGACCAGATGTGTGGGAGGGTGAGAGGATTAACCAGAGACAGAGTGGGGAACAGAACAGGCAGACTGATGAAATACACTACTGAGGGGAGCAGCGGGCGAGACAGGAGAGGTCTGCTGTGCCTTTGGGTGTCCCCCTAGCTGACCCCGGGATCGAACCACCACAGGATCAAACCCGTGCTGCAGAAGCTGCGGACAGCTTCACAGCGCCACTCTCAACCGCCTGCACCACCAGGGGAGGCCCACTATTTTGGTTATTATATTATATTATATTTTATTTTTTATAGATTTTTTTTATTTATCCATACAAGAGCTGGGGTATAGGCCAAAGGTGTGGGGGGTGAGAGGATTCACCAGAGACCGAGTGGGGAACAGAACAGGCAGATTGATCGAAGTACACTGCTGAGGGGAGCAGTGGGCGAGTTAGGAGAGATCTGCTGCACCATTTGGGTTGCTCCCTGGCTGGCCAGGGGGTTGAACTCGTGCTGCAGTGGCTGCGGATAGCTTCATAGGTTGTGTCTTAACCCCTTGTGCCACCAGGGAGGCCCCCTATTTTATTTATTTTAATAGCAAATAAACTTTTACTTTATTGAACCTAACATATTTTTCACAATGGGTAACTCTCAATGTAAATTTAGAATTTAGAAGACATCAGTTTATTATTCAATATATTTTTCTCATTTACAAATTTGTGCTTTCATTTTATATCAGTTGTAATTCTCAAGTCCTCAATATCTGTGTTTCTTCAAATTTTATTAAAATTTAAATAAAACTAGAGTATATATTATCATCAACATATCAAACTTGCTTATCCCTTATCTTGGTTTGAATCTATTGCTTTATTGATAGTATCATATACAATCCAGAGTTACATTTATCTTTATTTTTCCTTCTATACAAAGAACAGATTGCAAGAGAATTTATGATTTCATTGTTCATGCTCAAGGCTTTTCTTCACAATTGATGGCTCACACACATCAAGGAATATTGAAATTCATTTTCATGATGACCCTTGTCTTTTGCAATAAGCCATACCACCTTTAGCTTACACTGCAAAGATAAAAATGATTGGCAGAAAAGACAACCATTTACCATTTATGTGAAGGACAAAGTCATATTTTCAAAAATGTTAGCTACCACTAGAGCACAGTGTTTGCTTTATAAAGCTTTGCAAAAAATTGAAGTGTAATATTTTTCATGCTTAACTAATTATTTTTATAGACAGGCCTTAAAACCAGAAACATAAATATATATGTAATATTTATGTTGAGATTTATACATTCCATTTTATGCATACACATTGTTTGTAAAAATATGAATTAGATCATGTAAATCCACACTGCTTGTGTAGAATCAGTGATTACACATTGTGGAGAAATATCTGTTTCATGCTCTACTATTAGTTGTTTTATCTTAAGACATTTATTTGCATATTTTATCCATGTTCCCAGCTGTGATAATATGTAGTAACAATTTCATAGATGATATATATATATATATAGTTTATTCCTGAAGATTCTTTATTCATTATTTAGCATATATTTACTCAGTATCAACTGTAATAATAATCATATACTTTCTTAAAGAAAGATTTATAGTAAAACCATTTTTATCTTACATTGTTATTCAAAAGATAATGATAAACTTTCAAAATCTTAATTATGACCTCAGAGTTTAAAACCATTTAGTAATCATTCAGCTTTAATGTGCCTCCAACCTATTATAGGAATATTTTATTCCTAAAATTCTTATTTAAATATGAAGTGTCATAAACTGTCTACACAATAAGAAATTAAGTGTGCTTTAATAACAAAAAGATATTCTTAATGTAGTGATTAAAAAGTACAAGTAAAGAATGGATATCCCAATTTTATATCTATCACTCAGTTAAGACTAGAAATACTATAAGTCTACCTCAAATAAATAGCATCATTTATTGAAAGTATCACTGATCATATCTTTAACTGTAGGATAACTGCAATCAATTTGCAATACAGTTGATATACTGTAAGTATATTTTTTTAGCCAAAATTTACAGTAGCTTGAATAAATAGTGGCTTTAATTCTGGTTATACAAAGATAATTTAATTGAATAGCAACATAAATATAATTGTGTGGTTCAGATTTTGCATGGCTTTATTGCTGTAGAAAAAATGTGCATTTATTCAGTGTAATAAATTCATTAATTTCAAGCATCAGTTTTCTTATTTTAGAACACATCGACATTAATATACTTACAAAGAAACTTTTAAATTCAGCAAATATTTATGACTTTGTGTGGCATGATTCAGTGAGCCATTTGTTTGTTAGAAATTTCCAAAGATTTTTATCACAGGCTCTCTTCTTATCACCCCCTTCTAACTACTTCCTTATTTTTCTTACATAATGACTAAATGCCATTCTTTGAAACACATTCTGGAGATAATAATAGTGATTATCAATCTAGTTATGATAAAGCTTATTGTTTTGTTTCATGTACATTCTTTTCACAAGTAATGCTTTGAATTCATATATAAAAGATAGAGCCTTAGCTTTTCATAATTACATAAGAAAAAAAGGAAGTTCCAATGTATTTTTTCAATCATCTATAATGAAATGAATCATAATTAATCTGACTCCCATGAGAAAATATGAATAATCAGTAAATTTCAAAATATGTGACTCAAAATCATGAACTTGCCTTGCTGAATGGTCCTTTATTTTGTACCTAATATCATGTGAGTGGTTTATTAAAAATTTCCTTTCCTTTTAACCTACTTCAAAACTACAAACTAAAAATTATTAAGGGCAGGGACCCAGAAATCTGTGATTTTAATTATCTTACCTGATGATCCTTGTGCACTCTAAACAGTGAGCACTACTATATATATATATACTATATATATATAAACATACTAAAACATTTGTGATTGAATTTATATTAGATGTGTATAATTTATCATGCTACAAAATACTATCACATACTTTTGCTGTTGGCAGTATTTCGAGACCCAGTGTTTGTTTTCAAAAATAGTTTGAGTCGGGCCTCCCCGGTGGCGCAGCGGTTGAGCGCTGGGTTGCGAAACTGCGCGCGGCCTCTGCCGTGCCGGTTCGATCCCCGGCTGCTCCCCGGCCACCAGAGGAGGGTCCCACATGGCGCGCAGACCTCTCCTGCCGCCCGCTGCTCCCCTCAGCAGTGTACTTCGGTCCTTCTGCCTGCTCTGCTCCCCGCTCTGGCTCTGGTGAATTCTCTCACCCTCCCGCGCTTCTGACTGTACCCAGTGCATGTATAAACAAAAACAAACAAACAAACCAGCAAACAAATAAATAAAGCATGCCTCTATAAAAAAAAAAAAAATAGTTTGAGTCAATAATGACATAATACGAACATAATTTTAAATGTCTAGGATGGTTTCAACAATTTATTGAATTTTAGTGACTCATATTCCAATCCCAGTGTCTCAAGAGAGAAAATGTTTTTGAAAATCTGAAAATCTTGCCTTGCTTCTGTATTTCTTCATGTTTTCATTATTTGTTTTGTGGATAAATGATTAGAAATAAATAAGCTGAAAATGGTCAGTTAGCTTTATTTTAATGATCATGAATAAAAGATGAGTAAAAACATATAAATAACCAATATTATGCTAACCTTTCTACTTGGGGGTGTAATTGCAGGATATAAGATATATTTTGAAATAATGGAATTTTTTCACCTATTCAAAACTAAAATGTAATTATAATTTAAATTTATTATTATACCACAGTAAACACACATTTTATTTCAAATGTAACCACATGAAACATTTTAGGAAATGGATGGAGATGTAAGTAAAACCATAGGTATTATTATCTAAGGAAAATTATAGGCGTTGTTATTAGAACACTAATAGGTAACTGTGACTGTTACTAAGGAATTATATTTTGGTGATATCTAGGTGAAGATATGAATCTTATTAAAAATGGAAAAGTGAACATATAACAAAATCCAAAGCCATCTTCAATAACCGGCAGACTGCCAGGCATATAAAATGAGATGTTGGAGATTAATTGGCAAAGAGAGGCTAGAGAGCAATGACTTCAGAAGAAATCCACTTTTCAGAACTGTAGTGAGGAACATGGGGAAAATAAAATGGGCAGTCACTTCTGTGAATACATAAGTGAAAACTCCATTAGCCCCTTCATTTAGACTGGCAAAATGTCCTCAAGCAAATCTCCCTGAGGACAAAATCTAAGCATTACCATATATGCAGCAATGGCTGTTCTCTCATATAACATGTAAGTGCATTACCTTGAGTAAATTGTAGGTTCACAAAGAAAGAAACATAAAACAATTGTTTCAGGTTAAGTTTCTTTCTCTAAAAATACAAGGAAAGTATGAGAAGAGGATTTTTTTATTATTTCCAGATATATTTTGATATATTCTTTCAGATAAAAATGTATGCTTATACTCAAAATGAAATATATTTAAATTTTGATATGACATTTAAATCATTTAAATAACATAGTCACCAAACTGGAGGCACATAACTGAAAACAAACAGGTTGAAATGGGAGGAAACAAACTTTGGGATTGCTGACTTTAAACACACATGCACACAATTTGACGCTGAATAAATCTTTCATTCAAAGTCTGAAATACTTTACAACAGATGTATCTTTACATATTTAATATAAAGCTATTTGGCAAGTTTCAGTTTTTGACATAAAGAGTAGTCAAATGTTGACTATCATCCCAAATATTAAATCATTAATAGTTAAAATAATTATTTTTATTTTGACTTTTCTAATTAGACATGTCTAAATTAAATAACTACTTTGTCAAAAAAATGCAAAATATAATTCAAGCAACATGAGTAATTGCATTTTGTCAACATCAACTTTATATAATCTCAAAAAGTCTATTATGAAAATGACAAAATGCAATCATCAAATGAATAACTAATTACAATGTAAGAATAATAATTGCAGACCTTTCAAGTTATTTGTTCCATTTAATTGTAACTGAATGAAGAACAGGGTCTGACATAATTACATGGCATTTAAAGACAATAGAAGATAAATAAAATACAATATGAAATACTTTTAATAAGTTTTTGCTTATTTATAGGTTATAAAATTTTATTTCTCAATATTACAGAAAGAAGCATATTTGCTAAACATCCCTATTTTGACATTACATTGTATTCAGATTATCAATGTATAACATTGAGTCATAAAGATTGTAGAATATGTTACAATTTTTATAGCAATAAATGCTTTATCAGTAATTGTGCTGCAATTCTATGGCAAGATATGTGTGAATAGTGAATGTAAATTGGGCCTCAGTTAATATTAAAAGTATTTGATCTACAAATTACATATTAACTTAATTTGAAAAACTCTGAGTTTTATATTTCAACTATACTCACCACAGAATTTTATACATCCAGATATCAGAAATGGATTGCTGTAAATACTATTTAAATAAACTCATTTCAATATATTCTGTACATTGTTTTTCTAACGATATTGCATTGTATAATAGATGTCTTTTAAACATATAAAATATCTATCTACAGTATTTTTTAAAGTTGATACACATATGAAATTGGCAGTGAGTTTAAACAGGAATGAAGATACGTAAACACAATATTTCACCTAAGTGAATTTTTAATATGCAAAACATGACGAAACATGTTGCTCCAGCAACCTTGAAGTCAAATAACAGGAGCATAATATATACACAAATACACAAAAACACTATTATCACACAGAAAAATAGAATACAATAACTAGGACATGGACACCGCCTGACAGGAATGGATTAAGTTGATTCAGTGTATGTACATAATGGAAAAACTATTTGGCCATAAGGAAAGATGAAGTGTTATCATCTACAGCAAAATGGAAGGCGTTCAAGGGAATTATGTATAATAAAGCAAGTCAGAATGACAAAGACAAATAGTGAAAGTTTGTTTGCATTGCAGGCAATTCAACAAAGCATATCCTGTAAAAATTGTCAACACTGACAAAGTGAGACTTTTGGGGTGAAAAGGAATAGAGAAAGGGATAAAGGGTCAAGGGATATTAGGGATGGCAGTGGTAAAAAAGAAATACCTGGAGAAGCTGAGATGAATTTGGTGCTCCTAGAAAGGATTAACATTAACTGGGGAGATTGAGAGGTTAGGATATTGGGAATGTTTTCATTTGTGTCTTTGTGGAGCTAAGACGCATTAATAAGGGTAGGAGAACTACTAGGAAGGACAATATTTGTTTTTAGTGGTTTCATTTTGTTTTTAGTGGTTTCATCATGTCACTGTGACTTTCATTATCTCCACATTAGACCAGATAATATTGTGTAAGTACAGGATGGATATGGTCATAAACTCTTAACATTAAGAAGGGGATTGAGAAATAACTGCTTCTGTCTGTTCTAACTACAGTACTGACTCTTGGAATGGGTTGACCACATGCCAACTACTGAATTCTTCCTCACTTTCCATTCCCATTTTCTGCTTGTCAAAAAGTGTTTAGTGGCATTTGATGACATTCTCAATATTGATGATGTCAATATTAATTTCTGCAACCCCCCCAACTTTGTCTTTTTTAATCCATTTTTCTCACCAGCAGCAGATTTAAATCAAGTGACACGGGTTAGAAAGACTTAGAAAGAATTTCAGTATTACTGGCCAGTAAATTGTGAACTCTGGCAGAGGAAGAGGAGTAGGTACATCTCAATGAAAGCATTTTCAGGTCCAGAAGGAAAGAGATCCAGAGAACTAAAGTTTGACTAATGGAAAGAGAGAACTTAATTTCCCAGGGAGGTGACATAAAATCATCCATGTCATGGTATTCCTCTGTGTGGTAATAAGGATTATTTCAGTTAATTTATGTTAATCATATTTCCCAGAGTTGGGGTGGAAATAAGGGGAAAATGGGGGATCAAAGGGAAGGACAGAGAGAAAGACAGAGAGACAGGCAAGGCCAAGATGGGAGAGGAGAGCAGAGGGAGAGAAGAGTGGCGATAGGAGGCGGGGAGAGCAGAAGAGGGGTGATAAAGAGTTTTATGTAAGAGTGTTTTTGTAGATCACTGTCTTCCTATAGTTAATCAATATCAGAATCATGGCTATCAATCAGCTTTAACTGGTAGCAATGACTTTTCCAATTAATTATGTTTCTAGCCAATTGGCAAATATCAATCAATATTTTATTAACTCTGTAATACTTAAGGACTATATTTCTAGTTTGAGAGGGGTTGAAATTAGTCCATTGCAGCAAAAATATTTATTTTTGTAATTTTATGACTTAAATATCAATATTGGGCATGCAAAAAATACCCCAAATTTTCTTGTACTCATTTGTCACTGTTTGGTATGCTGCTTTACTGATTGATTGCCAATGTACATTACTTTCTCTTTTTCTTTATCCTCCAGCTACTCCTTAGGGCTTCCTTCATAACAGGGGTAATAACAAGGTCAGATTTCTTGATTTAGAATCAGGGATGCAATTTAACAATTAAAGTGAGAAATAGTTTGTGAAGGTAACTGTCACACGCAGCATGGACACCATTATCATTAGTGATAGGCAAATGAATGTGCCATCAGGAGTATACACAGTCACTATCTAGAAAAAAGTACTAAAATTCAGGTGGTTTTCAAACAATGTCCACCAGTCTACAAGGTTCATATTTTTTAGACATGTGTTCATTTGATTAGCATTTCTTGAAAACTAAAAGCCAAAAGATAGAAAAGACTTGTATTAATAATACATTGTCGTGAATGAGCCTCCCTGGTGGCACAAGGGGTTGGGCACTACACTATGAAGTGATATGCAGCATCTGCAGCTCCTTCAATCCCTGGCCAGCCAGGGAGCATCTCACATGGCCAGGCAGACCTCTCCTGACCTGCCTGCTGTGTATTTCAGCGTATTTCAGTCATTCTGCCTGTCTGTCCCCACTCTGTCTCTGGTGAGTCCTCTCACCCCCCGCATCTCTGGCCTGTACCCCAACTCTTGTATGCATAAATAAATAAATCTTTAAAAAAATTATTGCAGTGAAGAAAAGAAAAATCTAAAGAAACTCAAGAATTTTAAAAATCAGTGAAATAGAGAACTTAAAAAATAATGCTGATGATTCTTGAATCATTTTCCTAAGTACTTAATGTCATTTTTTTTCACTCTGTAATGTCATGAAATCCCAACCTACTCATCTGACCATCATTGTCACATATTGTTAAAATAATCGTTATTTTTGCCCTTGTTTTAAATTTGACAAAAATTACGATTTAGTATTTTTTTTTATTTTCCACAATTCACACTTTGGGGAAATTGTGGGGAAAATATTCATATATAAGCTGTTTTATTCTGGTGTCTACACAACAATTTTAGAATATATGCTCTGCTAATGGTTAATGAGCATAATCCGTAATCAATTTTTGTGATGACTAGCAAATTATGTCAGTTTGTAAACTGAGTGCCAGCGGCATAGATGCATATTAATATAAGGTAAATAGTGTGAGGATTAAAATTTTGATTGAAAATTTGGTATGAACATTCCCATAGAGACTTTTAAAATCTGTTTTGGAAAACTGCTTAATATATTTAAAATATATGTACACACATACATATTTCTACATACATGTAGCATACATTTAAACCTATAATTATATGTGGAAATACAGAATTACATATCATGTGCTTATATAATATATTTTAATAAGTTACCTTTTCTAGTATATTGCACATGGGCTTTATTCACATGACTTCTTTTAGCTACTCATTCAACAAAGACAGTTATCATTAGGATGGTCCTACTAATAGGATTCAGATTGTTCTAATTTTGCTAGAAATTTAGGATTTTTATCAAATAACCCAGCTTTTTTAGGTTTTGTATAAAGTAAAATATAAATATGTCTTAACATCACTGTTTCAGTACTAAATATATTTATTTTAACTCCAAAAATTCTGGGAATATATTTGAAATCAAACCATTAATAAATTATTGTTTCTGAAATGTCACATCTCTGTCTAATTAATTCAAATTTAGACATGCAAAAACACCCAGAATGAATCATATAAATAAATGTGGATATCATCTGTTGTGTCAACTGACTTTAGTATATTGGGATTTCCATGATATCATTCCAACAAATAATGCACATCCCCAATGAATGTTCCTTGTCAGAGAATAAAGAATAATACAGTGTTTTCAAATATTAGAGATGAATTTATTATATATTTTTCACATATTTTGCATTATAATTGCTATGCATTGTCATGTGAGTTAACTAAATAGAAAATACTTTGAATACTTCAAAGATAATCTAAACAAATAGTCTTACAAAAAGTTTTTTCATCAGCATATTGGTACAAGTTTTGAATAGTAGTGATTATAATGAGGCAGGTGGCTGAAGATATCACTTTCCAGACAGCTGGTAGGACTAAAGTAAAAACCAATTATTCAGTTTGGCTTCTAAATTTTTATTTGTTTATTCTGGCATACAGTGATATTTTCTTTCCCATCTGGATTTGGTAAATTCTTCAAATAAGAAGGAAAATCAAAGCAACCACCAAATTTTGATTTAAACATCACTGTTTTGCATGCTTTTTCTGTGAAAGCATTGTAGAAATTATCTATAAAATAAGTTATTTTAAATTTTGTGTGACATTGCCATGCATTTCCCAAGGATGTTTTGTCATATAAGCAATGAAAGTTCTAATAGGATATTTACTGACCCTCACACATTAATGATAAAATAGATGAACATGTAAAATATTCCTTATTATTAATTCAGCTTTTAAGGGAAATGTATAATAAAACACACTGCAGTAACATACAAATAAAATCGTCATATTTCCCTGTAAACAAACCCATTGGTCTCAGATGGAACAAAGGGATGTTTTTAGGGGGAAATAATTCTGTATAAGAATTTGATACATAGTTGAGGTGATACCAGCAATATATAACCACATCACATCTGTGAGAATGACTATTCTCAAAAAGAATAAAAAATAGCAAAAAATAGCAAGTGTTTTGATGGAAAGTCCTTATGCTCTGTTGTCGGGAAGGCAAAGTGTTAGAGTCTCAATGGATAATAGTATGGAGGTTCCTAAAAAAAATTAAAAGCAGAACTACCATGTAATCCAACAATTCTACTTATGGGCTTTTACCTGAAGAAAACAAAATCACTAATATGAGGGAAAATACATATTTGTAGAGGTTTAACTCTATAACTAGCAGACATACAAAATGTAAACCGGGGCCTCCCTGGTGGTGCAAGGGGTTAAGACACAACCTATGAGGCTGTCTGCAGCCACTGCAGTATGAGTTTGATCCCTGGCCAGGGAGCAACCCACATGGTGGGGCAGACCTCTCCTGTCTTGCCCGCTGCTCCCCACAGCAGTGTGTTTCAGTCAGTTTGCCTGTTCTGTTTCCCCACTCTGTCTCTGATGAATTCTCTCACCCCCCACACTTCTAGCCTGTACCCCAGTTCTTGTATGCATAAATAAATAAATCTTTAAAAAAAGTTTTCAAAATGTAAACCAGCTTTACCTCAATACAATTTGCAAAAATGATGTGATAAAAAGAAAAGCAAAAGCAAAAAAAAAAAAAAAACCCACGAATACCTCATGTTCAGTGCAGCATTATTTATAATGCCTGAGATATGTAAACAACCTCCATGATAAAGAAGTTTATCATGATACATATATATATATGCTATATATAGCTATTCAAAATGCAGTATTACTGCTAAGTGAAATAAGTCAAATAAAGACAAATGCCATATGATCTCATTTATATGTGAAATCTAAAAGAAAAAAAGAAAAAGAAAAACTTCAGGATACAGAAAATATAGTAATTCTTGCCAGAGGCAAGGTTGGGGATGTACAAAATGGGAAAATGGTATCAAAACAGGCATACTTCCAGTTAAAAATAACTAGTCAAGGTATAGTAAATAATATAGTGTCTATAATTAACAGTATTGTATTACATATTTGCAAGTGGGTATATGGGTACATTTTACAAGTCTTCAACGCAGACAAAAAAGAAACACTTTATCTATATTAGGGGCAGCTTTTAAGGAGATTTATGGTGGCAATTACTTTGCAATATGTATAAGTATTGAATAGTTATGTTGCACATCTGAAATTATTAAAAGATTATAATCCTTCTAGACATAAACAATCATTTTTTTATAATAGTGCAGGTAGAATCTATGTCAATATTGACAAATTCCAATTTAATCTTATTTGGAGTCATTCATGGGATAAGAAGTTATACAAAATTTGAAGAAAATAGCTATACATATATAATCTATTGTATACTCTATGTCTTGGAATGAATAAAATAAGTTAGATATAACAAGATATCTAATAATGTATTTTTATAATCAAATTTATTATACCTTGTAATTTGGGGGAAAATTCATGAAATGCCACCATAAAAAAGAATGATTACATAAGTGTGTAGAAAGTATTTTATGGATACTGTATATCATATTTCAAATATTAAAGTTATCTTCCCAAATAGTTTAGGAAATAAAATTGTAAGTTTTTCAAAATCTTTATTTATTTATGATGTGATAACTTTTATTTTTGTTTCAATATAATTCATATTCAATCCCAAGTTATAATATTAGTTGGTAGGTGCCAGATATTGATTTTGAGGATTCTCATTTACTTAGCATTAGAAATAAGTGGATCTTTACTATCACTATGAAAGTATATCATTTGTAAGATTTTAATTACAGCATTTTCATAGAAAATATTTTCAGTTAGTACCCATGGAAAAGATCAGTAGAAGCTTGCTGAATTCACACTACACACATAATTAGTTTATGAATTATTTATTAAGATAGCAGATATCACACTATATGTCTAATTATATATAAATGAAAACTTTCAAATTTTAAAAGAATGAATTTTATAATAACTACTTGTGCTATGTATTCACAAAATAGTCAGGGTATTCCAGTTATAAGAATATTTTCCCAACTTTATAAATAGCCAAGTTAAGTAAATTTCTTAATTTTCCATAATGCATTCTTAATTTAGTTAATCAGTAGTTATTTTAATTTTGGCTTAAATAAGATTTTCTTTGTTAAAAATGTAAAGCAGTTTCCAAAACACTATGATGCACAAAAGGAATTTCACAGAGCAATCCAATTTAAGAAAATAACTAAGTTCATCTTTCTTCTACATTCCCATAAAACAAGCAAAGTGTCATTATGCTAAAAAAATCAAGTTTATTTTTATTTTTACTGATTGTTTCAGGCAATTATAAATAACATTGGAATGGAATGAAAAACACATTTGAAATTCAAGTAATAGAAATAGTACGTGTAATAATAGTCAATAATCTAACACTAATTGGAATATTCTATTTTTATTATTTTAAAACTTTTAATTTGAAGAAAACTTGAGAAATATGTACAACTTATCAAATGGACATTGCAAGCCAGTGACTATAGAGAATTAAGTTTGATAGTGCAATTTTAGAACTTATAACTTTCATATTCCCACAAAGTAAGCAGCCAAGGACTGATTTGCCTAAATTATTGTCAAGTTTGGGAATTATTCAAGCTGGGATAAAGTCTCTGATAAATTTGCCTTGACAGTAAACACTAAATAGAGTCAAAATTTAAATTAATTATTATTGGTTAATTTTTTAAAGTAAATTATTAAGGACAATTAAATTAGGGGACATGTTGAGGACATTTTCTCAAGTGGAATGACACATGCAAAGTAGAACTGAAAGTTGAAATATTCTTTTTTGTTCTTGAACTGACTTGAGCAAGGTATTTGAACTCTGCCTCTGGTTCATGATTTACAAAATTTTTGTCTAACTAGTCTCTTTTCTGTGGAATTAGACTTAAGGGGACTCACCAATTCAATATTCTGAAAATTGTATTTCCACTCACAATTAGTTTATAGAGAATATGCAATATGAATTATTTCTTTATGCTAACGTTGAATTCTATATAGTTTTATATTTATTGAACATTGCAACTTGTACCATATGTTGCAGTGAAGAATAATTCCAGCAACCAAGGAAAAATAATCACAAAAAAATGCTTTATTTTATTATCTACAAAATTAGAGGTGTTTTAAATCTTAAGCGTTTAAAGAGAGTACCTGGTAGGAGAGAGGCTTTCTAATAAACAATGATATAAACCAGTGTTACCTTAATATAAAAAACTGGAATTAAAATCCACAGTGCCTGTATAATTTGCATTAAATAAGATTATCACTGTTTTATCAGAAATAAAGATTTTAGAATTGCATGATGTTAAATTGTTGCAGGGGATTTGAAACAATGATTGTGAAAATCTTTGCAATGAATATAATAGAGACATTTTCATGTTTACATTAAATAGGAAACATAGGTTAATAATAAATGGTCATGTAGTGGGTTGGGTGAGGGTCCCACAACATTTATACCCAATCACAACCTGTGAATGTAAACTTATTTGGAAAAAGTCTACTTAATTAAGCACCTCAAGATGAAATCATCCTGGTGTTATCCAGCTAGATCTTGAATTCCTAGCAAATATCCTTGTAAGAAAAGAGAAAACAGGGCCTCTCTGGTGGCACAGAGTGTTGATTGCAGCCCTGTGAAGCCGCCTGCAGCCTCCACAGTTTGGGTTCAATCCCTGTAGGCCGTGGAGATACCCACATGGCATAGCAGACCTCTCCTGTCTTGTCCACTGCTCCCCTCAGCAGTGCATTTCAGTCACTCTGCCTGTTCTGTTATCTGCTCTGTCTCTTGTGAATTCTCACACCCTCCCCCACATCTGTTCCGTGCCCCAGTATTTGTATAAATAAAGTAAATCTTAAAAAAAAATGAGAAAAAGACACATGGAGAAGAGAATATATATAATATATATATAATATATATATATATTATATATATATAAGCACACACACATATATATGTTTACAGATATACCCATATTGCCTTATTTTTTAAATAAAAAGAATATTTGATTATTTAATATATGAAGCATAATTATGAATGTTAAAAGATAAATACATATTCCCTCTATACTTACACTATTGCTATTACTATTTCAATAGTGAAGAGGATTTTATTTTGCAAAACTTACCATAGCAGTATCTCCATTCTCAAAAAAATTTTGAAATTGTCTACTTACCCTCTATAAGATAAGTAGATATCTATTGTTGGAACATATTTGAATCGGGAGATAAGGGATTGTAACTCTTTGTTATAGTATTTGATAGTTGGGGACATGCCATAAAAATAAATTCTCTCTCATCATGGGCCTACTTCATGGAAAACATACATGTAGTGTTATACTTTATTCTCTATTCATTTCTAAGTCAATAGCCAGGATCAACTTCCAGGCAAGTGCACTAGTCAGTCTTCAAATTCCTCCAGTCTTCAAGACTTCCAGGTGAGGTCCTACCCTCTGAGGAACCAAAGCAAGCTACCTTACTATCCTGTCTGAATACCTGACATGTAGAATCATAAGGACAATAAATGATTATTTTATTAACTAAGTTTTGCCGTAATTAGTTATGTAAGTTACTGAAAAAATGATTTCCTATGTAACATTCAGTATCATTTCATAAAGTGACTCATGTTCATTATAAGGAACAAAAGCACGTGATATTTCTCAAACATCTTCAATGAGAATAATCATACATCAGCAGAGTAGGAAAAACATTAATATACTGTCTTATGTAGAAGAGACTCAAAAAATACTTGTTAAAACAAAGAGGAAGAAAAAAGCAAAGTGTTAAATATGTATGTATTTTTCAACAAAATAAGACTCTAAAGATTTTTTGAGAAAATGTGTTATCATTTTGCCAATACAAGTATATATATTATATATTGAGCTCAATATTATATATTGAGCTTCTATTTGTAGTAAGAAAAAATATAAACATATATTGATAGCCTATTAGAGTAATTTGCATTTTTATCTGTATGTTTTATGCTTCTCAATAGATTAAAAATAAAACAGTGCAATGGCATTTTGGAGTTCTCTTTGGATATCTATGTTGAATGTCTCTTGTAAAGATTTAGAAATCCCGAAATATACAATTTTTTTCTCAAAATAGATATCTTTATACATATGTAAAGTTAGAAATATCTTACTTTTCCAGATTTATATTTGTTTCAAAATTACTAATGGAAAATCACCTCTATTTTCCTTGATTTTTAAATAAAAGTTTTAACAAGCTGCTCGTTATGTGTATACATATTTGACATTGATATAAACATTTTATCCATATCACATTATATATATATGTTTATGTGTGTATATATTTCAGGAACAATTAAATATTTTACAAGCAATTACAGATTAAGTCAACCAATTCTAAGTAATTCTATCCTTATGAAAGTAAACTTGGAAACAGAAATATGAAAAGAAATAAATTAGAGAAACAACTCTGAATAAATAAGTTACATTTTTATGTAAAATAAGTATTATTATAAATAACCTTTAGCAAGGAAGAAAACAAGAACACATTGTTTATGGCTTATTCTTATGCATCATATGTTTTCAAGTAAGTCAGCTGTTTCTAAAGATATAGAAAACAACAATACTGAAGTATTGTCTGGAAAACAATTATATTTGAAGTGTCGTATAGAAAGATTTATATTAGAAATGTGTTGCTTAGGTTTATTTTTATCTGTGGAAATATGAGGACAGTGATTATAATCAGCACTTATGATATTTCTTTGTGGAGTTTGAAGTTATTAAGCATTTTACAGAAGCTATTGATATCTGATTTTATCCTTTTTGTCAAAATATAGAAATTATTTTCCCATCTAGTATCATAAGTGAAAGAGTTGAATTATATTTTCATATACACTCTAGTCAGCCTAAGCTTTCAAGACAATTAATTTGTCTAATCAATTTTAATTATCTCAGTCTAGTACAACATTCTGAATTTTATTATTTATTTAAAATTGGAAGTTGTAAAGCAATAAATAATTTTTATTAACCTCATTCCTTAAATCATTAATGAACTCCTAATTGTCATAGCTAACTGATATGTGTCAGTTGACAATTTTGGCTTATTGTCATCTTTAATCAACATGTCCCTCCTATGTTCTTGAGCTTTTTCCTATTGTACTCTTTTGATTCTTTCTCTGGGACTCTGGTCTTTTTCTTTCTCCTTCATGATAGTCTCCTATCTCATCATTTTCTTATAGCTTGGAGTTTCAAAAATGGCTCTTTTCATGCCCACAGTATGTCAAGAAGAATAATCAAATCCTCTAGGTTTAATCAGCCATTGGTCCCACATGGTTTAGAAGTTATTGAGAAGAATTAACATTGTAGAAAAATATTAATATTTTCTCACAGTGGCTTTTCAGACTTTATATTAAGTAAGTTTAAACAGTGAAATAAAGTTTGTTTGTTTTTTTTTTTTCCCTACTCATTTGTCATTTAAACTTATCTAAGGGAAAATGTGCTAGGATGGGTTATCTTGTCAACCCTTCCTCTCTTTGTGTAATAGCATATAGATCTATACGTTTGACTTTGTGACTTGTCAAATGCCTCTCACCAGTATAAATGGACTGTGTTTCCCTGCCAACATAATATTTGGCTTAGCCTACAACTGGCTTTTTTCTGTTTGTTTGTTTTTCAAATGAACTTGATGTGAGCAGAAATTTTAAATGTGCTTGCAACTTTAATATGCTTGCATTCTTCTGCATGTTTTCTTATCTTTCTCTAATTCACCTTGGGATGGAAAATAGCTATTATCGTTCCAGAATGAAGAGTCAAGCAGAATACTCCTGTATCCAAGTCTTAGCCTGGAGATGAGAAGCAAGTTTTAAAGAGATTTGGAAGTTGTTATGCATCATTATTACAATAGAGCTAATATGGAAACAATGGATATTAATATAAGATCTTAATATATTATCTGTGTAAGCAAAATGCACATGATAATAGCTCTACCCAGGGCTTACTTTGCTTTTTCTAATGGCTTTAATCTCCTTTCTCACTCCATTTCTTCCAACGTTGTTTAAATAAGAATGGTGTGTGTGTGTGTGTGTGAGAGAGAGAGAGAGAGAGAGTTTCACTGTGAATGCACACACACACAATCACTATATCAGCTACTAGCTCACCAATCACCCAAAATAGAAAAGAGTTAAATTAAATAATGACACCATTAGATTGGTGGACCTAATGCTGGCAGTCCTTATAAGCAAATTTTAATGCAAACCTGTATATAACTCAGCATTAAATAATCAAAAGCTGGGGCCTCCCTGGTGGCCTAGGGGTTAAGTCACAGCACTATCAATTTGAAGGCCTGAGATCCATCCCCACCCAGGGAGCTGACCCACATGCATAGCAGACCTCTCTTGTCTCCCCGCTGCTCCTCTTAGCAGTGTATTGCAGTAGATCTGCCTGTTCTGCTCCCTACTCTGTCTCTCTGGTGAAACCTCTCACCCCCTGCACCTCTGGCCTACACCCCAGTTCCTCAATGAATAAATAAATAAATAAACCTTTAAGAAAAAGTCTAAAGTTAAGTATAGCCAGTCATAAACCACCAACTTAGTTCTAAGTCCTAGTCAGTCAATAATGTCCTTGTTTTGAGTTCATCTTTTCTTTATACAGGTCTCTCCCTAGCTCCTGTCCGTAGAACAATCCTAACTACTTCTGGTTCAACACTGTCTGTTAAGAATGGATTTTTGTTCAAATGAGCACAAAAATTTTAAATATGTCTTAGTTCATCTTTTAACAGAAGCAGCCTTGACTTTCAATAAGCACCACTCACTAATTGGAAATCATCATGTTTGAAATTTGCATCTTCGCCCGCTGACTAATAAAGAGATGCAACTGTTAAAATGTTACCATATTTTTTTTTAATGTGGCATTCTATATTAGACAGTATCATACCTCCAGCAACAAAGATAAAACACTGATAAAAGTAATAAAATCATTATTAAATATCTAGCTACTATGTAGAACCTATATTTCAAGTATTGTTCTATGTATTCTGTGTATAAGAACTCAATTTAATTTTCTCATGACAAATCCTGTATTAGAAATGATGAAATGGAGGCACGGAGGTGATAACTCAGTTACCAAAGAACACATGTCTAACAGGTGGCAGAGCTGGAATTTGAACAGGAGCAATCTTATTTCAAGTGTTCAGCAGTTAATTTAATCACGATCCATCCTATAATACTTCTCTATACCTATAAAATAGATTTGTAAATAAGTTTTATCACTCGTTTTAAAAATATGTGAAGCGATTAATCACTTAGGAAATATAATATAGTGTAGACTTCATAATGTGACATAGAAGGTCCTCTGTGATTTATTCCATTCCTCATTATTTAACTTCTTTTCACATCCATCTCAGCATTATTCTTGGCAGGCCATGCTGCTTTTGATCTGCCATGCTCAGTCCATTTTGTGATTTGACTCTCCTCTTATCTTGTTAATTTGAAAGCCCCTGTATTTTAAGATTTTTGTCCTATGGTGAATTTAGTCCTAACAGCTTCTGAATCAGGGAGCCAAATTGCTATATTAGGCCCTCTTCTAGAATTGCCAATCTTTGTGTTACAAAATGTTCCTGTAGATAGTCATCTCCATATCTCACCCATTAGGGTTTGAATTGTTTGGACTTTAGGACTGTAAAGTCTTCATCTTTGTTTCTGAACCAAGCCCTAGAAAACATAAATTGTATATCATTCTGATAGTTGTATGTTAGTGTTTAAGCAATAATACCCTATGAAATACTAAATAAGCTTGAACTATTTTTAAAGATTTATTTATTTTTATATAAGAACTGGGGCACAGGCCAAATGCATGGGAGGGTGAGAGGATTCACCAGAGACAGAGTGTGGAGAAGAACAGGCAGAATGACGAAATACACTGCTGAGGGGAGCAGTGGGCAAAACAGGAGAGGTCTACTTCCCTATGTGGGATTCTCGCCTGCCAGCTGGCCGGCTGGGATCAAACCCGCACTTCAGAGGCTATGGACATCCTCAAAATGCAGTGCTCAACCGCCTGCACCACCAGGGAGGCCCAAGCTTGAACTATTTTAATGATTAAATAGTTTAAATGTATTTTTCTTTCACTGAATGGAACTCCCAGTGTTATGTTCTGATAGAGGGAGAATGAAGAATGACTACATCCATGAATGAGTCTGGCTCTACAGAAGCCCTCATCTATTCTCAAATGCACTTTTCTTAGAATAATATAATAAAGAAATTGAAAAATAAAGTATGCCTTTTTAAAAAAGTAGAGAGGTAGAATAAAAAAGTACTGGAAAATGCAGTGATACATAGTCCACTTTCAGTGCATTGAAATGAAGTTTTCCCCCATACTTCTGTTTAATTTTTGAAAAAGGATGTCACAATATGAAATAATTTATATATTCTTTAAAAGATTTTTGAGGATATGGCTTGGTAATAGATACATAACTGAGGAGTATTTTTCCTGCAGATGTCTATCTTATTTGACAAGATAAATTAACTGTAACACCTCTATTTGCTTACACTTCTGAAGTAACCAAGCTTGTAAGAGCAAATTTCATCACAAACCATTTCTATTTTTTTTTAATAGAGGCGTGTTTTTATTTATTTATTTATTTATTTATTTATTTATTTATTTGTTCGTTTGTTTTGTTTATACATGCACTGGGTACAGTCAGAAGCGTGGGAGGGTGAGAGAATTCACCAGAGCCAGAGCGGGGAGCAGAGCAGGCAGAAGGACCGAAGGACACTGCTGAGGGGAGCAGCGGGCGGCAGGAGAGGTCTGCGCGCCATGTGGGACCCTCCTCTGGTGGCCAGGGAGCAGCCGGGATCGAACCGGCACTGCAGAGGCTGCGGGCAGCTTTGCAACCCAGCGCTCAACCGCTGCGCCACCGGGGAGGCCCCAACCATTTCTATTTTTTAAAGTCAAGTCAGAAACTGACCTTGTCATACTATAGAGACCATTTTGACCTGTATCTCCTCGTATTCTAGAAATTATAAATCTGATATGCATACGGCCCCCACCCATATAAATATGCAGGGGTGATCATGTCAGGGGTGATATGATCATATGTTATGTATTTTTTTCATGGTAGAGTAATTATTTGGATTTTCTATACTCTCTAAATTTCGTAGCAGATGTTGCGTTCACAACAGTTATGCAGTGGCAGAATTTCAAATGCCATGTTTGAACTTTCCCCCTAGAATCTCTGTTACTGTGAACAAGGTGGATATGACCTCTGTGATTACATTATATTGTATGGCCAAGGAACTTGGCACATATAATTAACTCTACTAATCAGTTGATTTTGAGTTAATTAAAGAAAGAGATTATCGAAGTGGGTCCAATATAATCATAAGAGTAATTTAAAAGCAGAGTGTTCATTAATTTGTAGTAGAAAGGGAAGTAAGAGAGATTTAAAGCATTAGAAGGAAATAGATGCTATTGATTGCTTGAGATGGAGTGGGGGCTATAGCAAGGAATAATTGGTCTGGAAGGAAGGTGCCCATTAGCTGACAGCCAGGGAGGAAACAGTGACATTTGTCCTGCAACTAGGAGAAACCAAATTCTCTCAGCAACATAAATGTTCTTGGAAGCAGATTCTCCTCTAACCCTCTAAAGAAAAGTCTCACTCCATGACACTTGTTCTCGGTCTTGTGCCACCGACACTGAGAATCCAGTAATGCCATTCCAGCCCAGAATTCTGGCTACAGAAATTGAGACAATAAACCAATAATTTATCTTCAATTTTGAATTGTATATGTTATTTGAGTAAAATGTGTAGTAATTGCGATGTCAGTTTTTCTATGTAAAAGTCTTTAGAAAAAAAAGCCAAGTTGATGAAGACAGTTACATAGAAAGGTCATGCCAATATAGATAGTAAGCTGAGCAAATCTCTATTGCTTCAGATTTCACTGGGATAGTTTCTCATATTGCTGCAACCATGTAGCCCAAAACTAAAGATTTTCAGTTCCAAAAATACGATGCTGTTTATGAGACCAAAATGTTCTTTTTATGGTGGTTATTTCAAATACTATATTTTTCTGCTGGAAAACAAAACATATATACACAGGTATGTTAGGGTGTATATTCTATGTGAGAGGTGATTTTTAACATTTGATTAGATTATTATATAATCTTTGCCCTCAGTGACAATATGATAGATGGTTTGTACAAATCAAATTCTGTGTATTCAATTTTCTTTCTGTCTCACTTTACACATGAAACTGAATTTAACTATGACAGTGTATTAATGTCACTTGTTTTGTTCTTGATATAGAAGCCAGCACCATAATGTCTAAGAAGAAAAAAAATCTTACAAATAATTAATCCTATTGATTGTAAATTTTATTTGAAGTTTAGTTATAATAAAATTTTATATAACATATAAGTGCACACATATGAAATGCATGTATAACACATACATGTATATATATATATCATTAAACATTGTACACATCTAGATATCAGAATTAAAATAATTTTGGAAATTATAAACAGTATCTAATTTTGACATAGACTGTAGTATTTGGTCTTGTGCAAGTATTACATTTTTTTTATTTTAAAATAGTTTGTGCTTATTATAAAATGCATGCCTAACATAGAAAATATGAAGAAAAAACTGGTGAAACTTATATTCAAAATAATAATGTTACTTGATAAGAACATATATTGGCTACATACATTTATGTAATAGATATATTTTAATATGAAATATTCAGTCATGATGGATTTTACATTTACATTACTTAATATTTTATCTTATTAAAACTTTCCAAAACCTTTAATATATAAAGTTCTACATGTGTGTATGTATATGCACTGTATATTTATGCTATGCATCGTATACATACTGAAGCATTTCTCTATTCCAGAGCTAGTTAAGTCTTTGATTTGCAGCAAATCTTGCAAATTTTAATCTTTAGCTGCAGTTGGTGATTGTTATCAGTTTGGCTAATGACTAATGGCAGAATTTCCAACAGGTTTCATATCCTTCTTTACTACTTAATGTATAAATATTTATTTATATATATATATATATATACAAAATCATTATCAGCAATCAGTTCTATATATCATTCCAAGTTAGCAATGTGGAATTTTCAGATGTTCAACAGAATTCTTTTTCAGTTAAAATATGACATTTAACACTATGAGAATAGATTTACTACTTTTCTCATTACCTAAACTGAGAGAAATGCTAAAACGTGCCCTTTTATTTTGTTCTGACCCTTTTCACAGCAATCCAATGAAATTTCTGATTCATTACTTATTGAGGAAATAATTAAATCTGAATTACAAAGTAAATATTTACCATTGTGCAAATTTACACCATTCATTTCATGTATACATTATTAGAAGTTTTGAATTATCAGTTCATATTTACAAATCATATCCTTGAGACTAGTGGTAGGATTTTATTTAGTTTCATATCCTCCTTTGCCAAATATTGTGTAATATTTATCTTACATTTTTATTTGTAAAAATGTTTCATTTTAAAGGTATTTTTATGACTATAGCTTTTATTACTTATAATTATGACAGTTTCAACATAAAGTTCTAATTATCATGTTTACTATATACATGTATGAAACAAATTTTTAAGTGTCATATGCTGTATTTTAAAGATAGGCTTTAGCCTTCATGAAATTATGAGATTGTAATTAAATTATTCTGTGAATTGATATAATATCCCCAAAAAGAATTCATTTGTGAACATTTGAAGTCTGTACATATAATAAAAAAGAAAATTTTAAAACCCCTACCATTTTGTTAATATAAACCAAGCCAATCTTTTTTATAATATACTTTGTTTGAAATTTAAATTGACATTAATTACATGTAATGAAATATGAATACACCACTTATTAAAAAAATTAAAAAATGCAAGTATCCTTAACCATCAACCCCAATCCATGTCTACAAACATACACTTTGGTGACCTTTCACCGTGTGTCTAGCAACTGGATTCTTAGCAATCAGATCTAGCAACTGGATTCTTAGCAATCAGATCTAGCAACTGGATTATTTTTCTCTTTGCTTAGCAATCGGAGAACTAAGATATCAAACTCCAGAGAATAGCCATCCCAAAAAGAACCTGTTAGGGAAATGTGCTGCCAGCTATGCCTCTGGAAATGTCTTATTAGTGTTGAAAGCTTCATTGGGCTGACTATCTTGGTTATATATTCTTTTATTCTTTTGAATTTATATAAAACTATTGTAAGAAACTCATATCTATCTCATACAGAGTATCTATTTTTAAAAACACAATTGCTTTTGCAAATGGAGAAAACTGAATCATCCTAGATTTGTGAAAGGGCAATATGATATTTCTGTTTTAATGATGGCACAAGTGCCCTATTCCTCCCCAAATGTATCCCTTCTTCACCCTAAGCATAACTCTTCGGTCAATATTATTTGTCATTTTAAAAAATATGCTGGTTGATACTAATGTGCAATTGAAAAGGCTTGTATTTATCATTCTTCTATGTCTCTCACATACATCTCTGTATTTTCTGCAAGTTATACTGGTGATATCCACGATCATGTGGCTGCTGCTTTAGAGATCTGTATTAGGCAAAATATTTTAAATAGGTAATATTCAAATTTGAGTGTAATCAATATCCATTCATTCTTTTATTTGATAATTCCTTATTAAGTAATTCATGAGGTCATTTATTAAAGAACATCTCGTGCTAGCACCAAAAAATAATGTTAATAGTTATTTGTAAAACATGATCCGGATCATTAAAGAAATTACAGTTTGTTCAGGGAAAACAATGGTAATGAGGCAATTTTATAGCCTCATGAAAGTTATGATGGACTTAGAGCAAGGTGATTAAATCAAGAAGGGAAGGGAAAATTAAAGCATCAATATTATTCTATAAGTATCTACTTAAAATAAGAGTATCTGTTCAGTAAGTTGTAAATTCATCTAATGTTAACATATAGTAAACTTTGATTAGTTAAATCTCTGTATTTTTGTGTGTTGTGAAATAGTGTATGCAAGTATTCCATTGATAGGGAACGTCATGTACTTTTCTGGTAGTTCTTTTTCCATGCTGACATTCTTGACTTTTAGTAGCAGATTTTTTTGCATTTACTGACATAGATCACTTATTATTCAGTTTCCCCCAGCAAACCTAGTTTTGACTCACTTCTAACACTCCATCTGCAACTCACACAGTTGGAGTTTCAGCAATAATAGGAGTAACTTTGCTGATCTTTTTCTCATATTATTATCAATTATCATTATGCTTCTTTTCACTACTTCAAATATACTCAGTCTGTATCCTCAAAGGTAAATCATTTTTGTTGGAACTGTAGCTTCCCAATTGGCAGTATGACAAAAAGTCATGTAAGGGATATCTATTTTTTAAAGATAACACATTTATACAAAGTGTGTGCTCATCTCAAGAATAATTTTTGCTATTAAAGGTATTTGCTATTTAAATACTGTAACGATCATCTGGCATTGCCTTCTGTGAAGAAAAATAAAGTTAAAATATTCATATGTTAATTGGGATACTAATAGGAAAACAAGAAATAGTTATTTTCACATAAGGAAAAACCTATGCTGATAGAACTGTATTTTTTAAAAATTATATTCCTTGACATCTAAATACTTAAGAAACTGCTGGTATTTAAAATGTGCAATAGCCTCCCTGGTGGCGCAGCGGTTGAGCGCTGGGTTGCGAAGCTGCCCGCAGCCTCTGCAGCACTGGTTCGATCCTCAGCTGCTCCCTGGCCACCCAGAGGAGGGCCCCACATGGTGCGCAGACCTCTCCTGCCGCCCACTGCTCCTCTCTGCAGTGTGCTTAGATCCTTCTGCCTGCTCTGCTCCCCGCACTGGCTCTGGTGAATTCTCTCACCCTCCCGTGCTTCTGACTCTACCTAGTGCTTGTATAAATAAATATTTAAAAATAATAATAATAATTAAAAAATAAATAAAATGTGCAATATAAATATATAAGGTTAAATACTGATTCTGCTGAGTTGTGTGTGTCAGAGAGAGAGAGAGAGAGAGAGAGAGAGAGAGAGAATATCCCATAGACAGCTCTACATATACATACAAAGTGTTTTACTTAGGATAATTTTTATGCTATGAAATAAAATGTGTTTGAGTACTTGAAAGTATCCCCACTAGCAATCCTAGATTCCTGGGGCATTAGGAAAATAGGGGGGGAAATTAATGACAAAGAGAAACTTCTGGGATTTATTATCTGCTGTAAGGAGAAAAAAAAAACTCACTGGAGAAAGTAATTTGATTTCTCAAACTTTTCTTAGTCTAGTACAAATCACATAAAAACACTTCTTCCTATGGTACCCTGTTAGGAATTTCTTTAATACTCGTGTCTTTTGGATTCTAATAATTTGTATGATATTCATAGCAAATAGAATGCATTCTTGAAGATCACATTATATCTAACATTATATACCATGAAATTCAGGTTTTTTTTATTTGACTCGTAAGAGGTTATGTACAAGAATAGTATGAGGGATTACACTGAGGTTTATAAAATAGTCATGTAGAGTGTCATCTCAGAATTAGAGATCTGTACCAGAAATGACCTTCACGATAATTCATTATGATTTTAAAGGAGGTATCATGCATTAGAAATATGCGTGTTTGTGTTCACAAACATATTTACTATCATATTTTCATGCCTATTTTATCTATGAATTATGAAGTTCTGATATATATCAGTGTGGTATTAGACATGCAGCTTTCAAAACCATAAATAAATACAGATGTATTAGGAGCCAATGTCCTACTTTTTATTTTGCTGGTAGGAATGTATGGATAAAATACTTTTGCCATTGTGATTTTCATCATTTAATATCAGTCTTGGACTTCTAGATTCTGGCAAGGCATGTAAGTAACTTGGAAGTCGTCACTCTGTCCTAACAACTTACAAAATAGAGCAAGCACCTGGATGGTTAAGCCATAGTAGAATGTTGTAGGTGTGGTTTAGGAATATTTTATTGAATATTTTATAGTATTTCCTAGAGGATTAGTACAATTCTTTTCTCTATAGTTTTAGTCATTATGTAACTTGACTATAGGTATTTTGGGGTACATATCTGCAGTTACATGTGTGAAACCATATTGTAGGACTCTTGTCTGACCATTCTGTTAAGTATTTACTCCATCCATCCATCAGTCTACATGTGAATGCATTGAATTGTTAGAATTTAGTTAATATTAATGATTGTGGTTCAAAGAAACGTGGGTAATGTTTTCAGATTTTTTTCCCAAACAAAAATAGAAATAAAATGAAAATAGAGAAACCAAATCTGATATCCATCAAAAAAAGAATATTTGCACTTTCAGGATTGGCAGCTAGTTCTAATATTTTTTTTAAGAAAATTTCATTAAGCTGGTGATCTTCAATTTACAATTTGCCCTCAATTCCAAAGAAGTCCTTATTTTGAGACTTAGGAATATTGCTTCCTTTTCTTAGTGTTTTATCTTTCAGATTTCTCTTGTTGGCTTTGATCTCTACTGTGCTAACAGAGATTTTGTTTTTCTATTATTGGAAGAATAAATTCACATATATACCTTAGCATATGTTTTGAAATTTAGGAGTCACCTATTCTTCTGATGAATTTCTTTTTGTTCTGAACATTTCATGATATTAAAGCATTGCAACTTTTTTTATGTAAATATTGGCTGATTTCCTACATAAGGATTTTCATTACAGTATTCTTCATATTTTCAATTTTTTTAAATTAAATATTTATTTATTTATCTATCTATCTATCTATCTATTTATTTATTTATTTATTTATTTATTTATTTATTTGCTTATTTATATAATAATCTGGGTACAGGCTAGATGCGCGGGAGGGTGAAAGGTTTCACCAGAGACAGAGTGGGGAGCAGAACAGGCAGACTGACAAAATACAGTGCTGAGGGGAGCAGTGGGCGAGACAGGAGAGGTCTGCCATACCATGTGGGATCCCCAACGGCAAGCTGGGATTGAACTGGTGCTGCAGAGGCTACAGATAGCTTCACAGCATGGCACTCAACTGCCTGCGCCATCAGGGGTTGCCCACATTTTCAATTTAATAACATTTGTTTTGATAGCCATACTATGCTATCACTTTTTTAAATTTCACAGATACGAAGTGAATCTGAAGCTTATGAGAACAGTTGTCTAATCATTTGTGATTCCATATAATTTTTAAAAATAAAACTATTTCCATTAGTCTCCTTAACTGAAATAATTTTGAAAACTAAAATAATCATTTCACCCATTAAAAAAAAGCTTGACACCTCTATTTCAAAACAAAGAATTCAAAAATTAACAAATCCTCAGCATTTGTCAAAAAATTTTCATTATTCAAATTGTCATTCAGTTCCTAGTTGAAAAATGAAATAACTCTATCAAGTTTAAAGGATAAATGTTATAGGAAGCTACATTGGTTTATAGTTAGAAACCAATGAAATAGTGAAATTCACATCTATGTTTCTAAATTTAGGCAGAAATATTAAACATTAAAATCTTAGATACTTTGGGAGAAAAATAAATTTATTTCATTTGGAGAACTAAGTGAACTTTTGGCAGTCATCTAAATCTAAATCTTTAATAATTATATATAGGAATCTTTTTTGAAAATGGTTATATTTTATAATTCAACAGATATAAATGTTTATTTTAGATTCTGTGTCTCATAGCAAATCTAAAAGGACACAACAAAATAATATTCTATTCATGAACCTCTTAATTCAGCTTCTTAAATGTTTATATGCTTTATTTCATCCATCAGGCATCTAGAATGAAATGAAAGTCAGTTCTCTAGAAAATTTACTTCCCAGGTGGTGGTAGTGTGTAATGTACTGGAAGTAATACAAATTACGGATTTAAGAACCATTGATGAGGACAATGTTTTTCCTAGACGACACTAAAATTAACCTATTTCTTTCAGGCATAATTTACAATATGATGTGATGCTTATGATTAATTTTAAAGATAAAATGATATAAATAAGGAAAATATAACTATCATTATGCATCATGAATTATAATCTATGTAAAAATACAGATATCCACTCCAAAGGAATTATTCATAAATTCCAAGTATAATTTACATAATTGAAGGTATAAATTAAGCTTTTTGGTTTCTGCAGCAGTCTTTTCAAGTAAAGGTAAAGAACTTCTAGTATAAGTAAGAAGTTATCTAAAGAGAAGTCAATTTTTACTTTGTAAATAATAGCAAATACTAATAGCTTTCTAATTTACTCAAGAGTGGGACACACAGAAATACCATACTCAATGGTGAAAGAAAATTTTTCCTGTAAGGTCTTGTGCAAGACAGGGATATCCACTTTCACCACTAATATTCAACATAGTATAGGAAGTCCTGTTTACTCACATAATTATATCAATGAAGAAAAAATATATCTGGTAAAATTCTGCATCCATTTATGATAAAAATCCTCAAAAAATAGGATAGATGGAATATGCCTTAACATTAAAAGGCCATATACAAAACCCACAACCAATATCATACTCAGTGGTGAAATCCTAGAAGCTTTTTCTTTAATATATGCACAAGACATTTTCACTGTTACTATTAAACATAGTGCTAGAAGTCCTAGCTCAAGTAGTCAGGAAAGAGAAAGATATAAAAGAAATCCAAATTGGGAAAAAAGAGATAAAAGTACAAATATTTGTAGATGTCATGTTAATCATGTTAGTATAATGCATAATCCTAAAGACTAGGCCAAAAAAATAGGAATAATAATAATGAACTGACTCGATAAAGAGGTAGGTAGGTCACAAAATTAACTTGCAAAAGTAGATCAGAAAAATATATGCATGCACACACACATACACACACACATACACACACACACACAATGAGAAACTACTCAGCTATTAAAAGAAAGAAAAGATGAATTCTTGCCTTTGCAGTGATGTGGATCCAACTGGGAAGAATAATGCTAAGTGAAATAAGTCCAAAAGAGAAAGAAAAATACCAGGTTGTTTAACCTAAATGTGGACTATAGGTACATGTAACAGTTAGACAAAACCAAACCAGTAACAAATCCTGACATCTGACTACCAGACTGGGCACCAGAAGGGAGGGCATGTGGCAGTGAAGAGGAAAAGTCCCAGTTGAACATAGTGGATATTATTGGGTTTTGGTGATGGGGTGTTGTAAAAATGTTCATTTGTAGAGGTCTAAAACTATCACCCCTAAAACAAGTACAGTGATACAAACCAAATAGACTTCAGTAAACATAATTGGAGGAAAAACATCTGTAAACAAACATGGATGTCTAATTAATGGATTGTTTCAAAAGAAGTGTCAGAAGGTCTGCAACATACTTTGAAAATGCATCAAAATATACATGGTTTTATAGAATAGCTGCATTTGTGATAAAGTGACTATAATAAAAATATAAAATCTATAACCTAATAAAAGGAAAATAGGAAATGGTATATATACTTGTGCCATAAAGGTTTGCTGGATTTATTTAGCTTTTATTGCTTTAACATAACAACCACAAATAATTTAAAAAAATAATAAATTACAAAGAATATCTTACCACTGAGGTTTTAAAACTCAGACTGATGATTAATATAGTAGTAAAACTATATCTCCTATCTGAAAAAATATCTCACTTTATCATTTGTTCCCTTCATCTTTTGGCTCATTGAGTGATTTCAACATTTACTATGTTGGTTCTATGAGTGGATGTTCAAGCACATCTCTCAAGAAGTGACATATTCAATATTGGATCTGTGATCATTTTTATGGAAGGTTGGATGGTGTGAGATAATAGATTAATCTCAGTTCTTCAGTGCTCAGAGAGTAGTTTAGTCAATTTATCTATTAGCTGGTGTGTTAAGTGAAGCAACACGTCTCAAATTTGTGCTGACAGACGCTTAATGTATGGTATATTTAATGTAAATATTTAGCAGGCATTTTGCTTTATAAATTATAATGTATAGAATGCATTTTTAATTTCCAAATTATTTTTCACAAACTGTAGAGAGCAAATATCATTTTTAATCATATGTGTCTTATTATATATATTTATAAAAATATATATCATGTATATATAAAACTATACAGGTAATAAATATGGAATTTATTCAACAGATTTAAATAATTTTTTTTCATTTAAGTGAGCTTTTTGATCAAATAATAAATTGAAATTTATTGAGCTATTGCAATATTTCCCTATTGCTCTGGGTCTAATAAATGAGAATTTAAAAGTTGGTGTGAAGATAAAAATAGTTTCGCAAAGAAGGATAAATTACAATTGGATCAGCAAATGAGCAATATTCTTATTAGATGTAAAACATCATTGTTTAAAAAAAACCTATTAACCTGTCAATTAGATAAAAACAGTTGTTAAAGAGACATGCTCATTATATTTTTGCATGTTGAAATCACCTTAAAAGGTCTTATAGTGCCAAATAGGAGAATATTTAAAGAAGTGAAGATATCCATTTACCTAATTGTTGGAAAACAGATCATGTGTCATTGTAATTACTCTAAATTGAACTATATCAACACCAACTTAGCTTTTCTCGATTCACATGGTTTTTGACACAGTCAAAATCCTTTTATGTGACTTGATTTGGTCAAGTTGTTCTCTCCTAGACTCTGCAAAAAAGAGTGTTTCTGGCAATTTTAACTTCCTCCCTTCAATTTCCCTCAACCTCATTTCAAAAATCTTCATGAAAGACAAAATCGGCCATGCACTGATGGTCTAGTCCTCCTAAAAGAATGTCTAGTTATATAAAATTCTTACACATATATGTATAGATGCATGAGTGTACAAATGCATGTGTTTATATGTGACATGTATATGTTTATGCATACATTCATGTATAATTTATATACTCTAAACACCATTGTATCTGTTTCTCTGAGCTATCTAGATAATTGTGATATATATATACATATGATATTGTATCTGTTTACTAAAATTTTCTGCCAATGTGATTCTATGCTTCTCTAATGTGACTTAGTCTTGCATCCATTCTAATGAACAAGTACATATTCTGTAGCCCATTAGCAAGCTCCCCATGATTAAAATCTTCCTTTAAAATTTATCCTATAATTCCAACAAAATGTAGCTGTCTCTTTACACTATATTTACTTTTCCTTAATCCTGTAAGGATTATTTACAATCTCAGGTATGTAGCAGCATGCAGGACGAATAGGGACAGGCATGATGATTGAGGAAAAATGTCTGCGAAGGAAAATAGAGTGAACGTTACAAAAAAGAAAGCGAGAAGGGACACTGGAGAGTCATCAGGTCTCGATGCAGACTTGTGTTCTAAGAAGTCTAAAGGAATGGAAGGAAAGAAAGATGCAAGAGGGGAGTGGGGGCAGGAGGGATAGAGGGAGGGAGCATGGGGGCTGAGAGAGAATACATAAAAGGGAAAAGGACTAATTTGCTTGGGCATATCTATTGTGCTGTACCAAGAAATTACAGCAGACTCGGGGGGAAAGCCTCAAAAAATGTCACCAATCAGGGAAGTGTACATTCTGCCTGGGCTCAGGGCTGCCTGTCTCAGGTCCAGCACTGTTACCAGCGTGAAGATGGATTTCAGAGATGACTTCACAGTCAGTTTTGGGATAGGAGATTCGAGAAGTGCATTTTCATAACTACTGTGTTCCCTGGCTTGGCATAGTTACTTTCATCATTTTTGGGATCTTTAGAAATCCCCCACCCCAACTTCCACTAATTGCTGTATTTGTAGTTGGTTTTCTATATCCTTCGACCTCTAGATATTGAGATGTCCTGTAGTTCTGTTCTAAGACATTTTCTCTTCTCTATATCCACTTCCTAGAACACTTTAACCCTATCTTCAAAACATCCACAGTATGGTATCTGCACATAGCCAGCCTGGCCTTTCACCAGAGTTTTAGCTTGGTTGTTACCTTATACATTTATTTTAATCACAAATGTATCTCAAACACAAACAAAACCTCTCTCCTCCATTTCTAGACAACCCTGAGACATTTTTATTATGCCTCCAGGTACTAAGCAGAAATTCCATGCATCCAGCTGGGACATGATAGTTTATTCCAGATTTATCTCTTCTACAATAAATAAACATAAAACTACATTAAAAATATTCAAGCCAACATCACTTATTGGAGAAGTGTGAGTCTTCTAGTATTGGATCTGCCTTGATAGCCCTGTCATTGCAGAATAGGTGGCACAAAATTGTGATCCTTGAAATAAGGGAGAGATTGTAAACATCACAGTGACTCAGGTGCTGGAATGATGTTTTCTTCTGTCCCAGCAAGCTGGCATCCACAAAAAGTCAGAGGTCCTAAAGAATTAAAAAAAGCAGATATTGGAACTCAGAGTTGTTGGAACAAGTGAAGTTTGTGATGGAAAGCAATGAAGAAAGGGTTCTGATAAAAGGAAGCTGCAAGAAATTTTCAGCAAATCCCTGGATTGTGGGGCTTCTTGCATTCTAGGAATGCTAATGTTGCAAAGAGTTGTTGCTATGGGGATGAGAAAAAACAGAAATTAAAGAAACCGAGAAGAGCTGATAGTGCAGAGACTCTGAGGACTTCTAGTGAACATTGCAGGCAGGGTTTTGGGATGTCCATAAAGCCCGACACATAAAAATGCAGCTCGGAGAATGCTTACTCTAGGTCACCATAACAAGTTAGCTAGAATGACTAAATTTGACACTTTATGCCACCATATTAGAGAGGCATGGAAATTGAATTTTCCATAGACCACAATATCATGTTATGAAATTTAGCCTAAATACTTTTAAAGACAATAGTCAATACTTAAACTGTCTCCAAGACAGAGAATCCAAGTATTCTTAGAGAATCATGATAAAATTTAAGTTGCTACAATATACTGTGTGCAATGCCTACCATACACTAAAAATATTAATTGTAACTATGACAACCAAAAGAAGTATAATAATACATAACTATTAAACATAGGATGGCACTGTGAATAGGGTTTTGGAATAGAAAATGAGAAATAAAAAATAAGGAAATCTAAATAATACTATCAATGTTATATTATAATATTTGATCAATATAATTTCATTTAGTATGACAAATGTAAGATATTTGAGGGTACTGGATTTAGGATAAGGAATTTTTTTCTAAGTATTACCATAGATTTGAAAAAAAAATAAATTAGTGTGTTAAAATATAATTGCTAAACATGGACCTAGATAAACTGAATAAACCAGATAAACCAAAGGTTAGTGCTAGAAGGCAAAAAATTAAAGATACTATAAATTGTCTCAAAGAGTGAAAGAACATACATTTAAAAAGGTGAATAATTAAAAAGGAGCAAATAGTTTTTGAAAATAAAAGAGATATCAGCCAAGATAGTAAAAATCTGTGTAAAAATATCAATTGGAAATTCATGGGCTAAAAATTACATTCACTGGAATGAAAAATTAATAGAACTCTCCTAAGATCAGGCTTAATAGAACACCTCTGCCATCAGGTGATGGCAGATAGTGAATCTGAACAGAGATTAGTAGGAAAACTCTGAACTCAAAGCTATATTAAAAAAAAATTAAAAAAGAACAAATTCTCAGGGGTTTGTGGACCAATATCAAACATTTTAAGGTGTATGTAATTGGGATCTCAAATGAAGGGAGTCAGATAATAAAGTAGAAAACTTTTGAAAAAAATCATGTTTTTTCTTTTTTCAAATTTGATGTAAGGAGGTGACACACATATATAAAAAATTGACATACTAAACATAAAAATCAATTCATTAAACTGTTCTTAGGGACATCATAATTGAAATAGTCCACGTGGAAGAAAAGAAGAAAACCTGTGAGCAATTAGAGGTGGAAATATAAGAAGAAAATAATTGAAAACAATATTTTTCACTAGAAAAATAGCAAACCAGAAGACAATAAAATGAATTTTTAAAGTACGAAGGATACAACATGTCAACAAACAATTTTTTCATTGTGAACATACTTTTCAAAATTAAGGATAAAATAATGTTTACACATAAATAAAAATTGAGATGACTAGATTTGTATAAGGAATGATAACGTTTCGGATGAAGGATGATGAACATACTTTCTTTATTTTTTTATTAAAGCAAGTAAGGGAATACTTAAAAATCATATATCTGTGCATAGTGAAAAAATTTTATGCAGTATGGTAATACTCATTCCTAAATAAAAGACATATCACAAAAGCACCAAGGAACACAAACATATTTTTTTGTCTTTAATTTACAATTTTTTTAAAGATTTATTTATTTATGCATACAAAG
Organism: Talpa europaea; assembly: GCF_964194135.1. Classification (NCBI taxonomy): domain Eukaryota; kingdom Metazoa; phylum Chordata; class Mammalia; order Eulipotyphla; family Talpidae; genus Talpa; species Talpa europaea. The sequence continues at coordinate 12,104,206 of NC_140071.1, read as the reverse complement.
CTGGGGTGTGGGCCAGAGATGCAGGGGCGGGTGAGAGGATTCACCAGAGACAGAAAGGGGAGCAGAACAGGCGGATCCACTGAAATACACTGCTGACAGAAACAGTGGGAGAGATAGGACAAATCTGCTGCACCATTTGGGTCAGCTCCCGGGCCAGGGATCGAACTCTAGCTGCAATTGGCTGCCAATAACTTCTTATTGCTGAGACTTAACCCTTTGCACCAGGAAGGAAGCCCTAAATTAATTATTTGAAGTGGAAACTGGGTGAACTAGTATGAGAAGTGGAAAATATGCAGTGTGGAGTAGACACAGCGAAGGTAAAGTAGGGTATGGAAAGTGCCAAAATGAAATGTTTATTTTTTTCAGAGTAAATCATTGTCAATATTATTTCTAAGGAGTGTGATAAGTTGTGCCCACACTTATAACCCTGTACATTATAACACCTATGGACGGAATAATAAAATAATGCTGATCTAAGATAACAAGAGAAGACATAAAATTGAAAGTGAAAAAATATTTCACTGACTTATAAGAAGCAGGAAAGATGGTAAAAAGAGGTAAAGAAAATAGAAAGGAAAATGAAAAGTGAAATGGTATCTAATCACATTAATTATTGTGTTAAATATAAATAGAATAAAAAGTTTGATTTACTTACTGACATTGTTAAATTGGAGAAGAGGTCAACATTGAATAGCATGTTGCCTCAAAGATATACACTTAAAATAGAAACCAAAATAAAGTTGAAATAAAAATGCAAATTGTTAGCTGAACTCTCTCAGCTTTATATATCTGAAAATCATAATTTTGTTCTCATTTTTTATGTTGCTCCAGGATCGAGTAGGTCAAAACTAGAGTGTGTTTAGATCCTTCTAGCCGTATATGATGTAAAATAAGCTTTTCAGTAATCAAACAGCAGCAGATATTCACTGCATTCTGTGCAATTTCTTATTTGCCAAAATCATATTTTTCCTCTTCAGTCTTTTAAATTTTAATAGTCTCTAAGTTATTTCTCACACAGTAACACGAAGAAGGGATAAACTCCTCTATCACAATCTTAACTTGGTGTCCTGAAATTTGTCCTCATGCGCTATACAGATATTTTTGAAGTCAAGGTATGGATTAGATTCACCTCCTAGCTGTGATAAAATAAAGTTATATGTATTTTCTTTTGGTCTGTTGTATATTTGAAGTATATTATGGGAGGTGAAAATGCCTTTTAAATTACCTAGATAACACTTTTTCCAAGGTTTTCTCTGAACTAATGCATGCAGTCACTATAATTTAATGATGGAATGAATATAAAAATTGCAGTGAGGTAGTGTAGTGAGGTTATTTTATGAAGTAACATGCTGAAAGGTTGTGTTTTTTTTTTTTGAGATAATGTTAGTTTTCCAACATTTAGAGGTATATGTTCACATCTCTTTGGGTGTACATTAGCAGCCACAAAGCAAGCAGAAACAATAAGATCTATCCAATAAAATCATACAAAGAGTAAGTGGTTAATAGAATAAGGTATTGCTTTATCTGAAAAGTATTGCATTGTTTTTACAAAACCACATTTCAGACAATGTGGGAAAAATACAGCAAAAATGTAAGATTTTTTTTTCAAAATAAACATGGAAATTGTTCAAAATACTTTTTTCCCTTTTAAAATGAAGCAGAGTCCTTCCTGGTTTGTTCTCTGAAATTAGACTTTCTAGTTGTCAGGTAGAATGAACAATTACGAAGGGAGGGAGGGAGTGACAACAGCCACCTTTTGTTCATCACATTACTAGAGAATACCCATGAATGACAGTTTTTGCAATACTGAACCTGCATTGTTATTTTAAAAAATGAAGAATGACTTATGAATTTCTTAGCTGTAATGCTGCTTATCCCAAAAGATGAGAAAAAATCTAAGTAGCTGCAAAATGCTGTTTGACCAGGAGGATTATGATTAAAGAAGGAACACATCAGGGCTTTTATAAACTTGATAGAGGGATTATGTGAACTGTAGAAAATAATGGAGTGTTAGCCATCATAATACCTCTCCTACTTGATTCATTGAGAATTAGACAATGTCTAAAATTGTTCCGTTTGCAATATATGTCAAGTTAGATCATATTCCAACTCGCGTTTAATCTATAAAATATAAAATGGTGCATTTAATTATATAAAGTATATTATTATATGTTAAATAAAAATTTAATGCATAGACCATACACAAAGCATACCTAAAATATACGTACAATTGTCAATACTGCTTAAAATATTTGACAATAGTGTGATTTGCAAAACAGGAATGAAAGTGAAGATCTCCTTAGATGTGATTGTACCATAGTATGCTATTACATATAACTGGTTATATTCTGTTCATTATTGGATTTTGAATATTAAATAATGAACATCTCAATAGGAGTGATGATATTCTGATGCAGTCAGTGAAAATTATCTTAAGCCTATTTTTGAAAATATACACAGACTGAAAAACTAGTGATATCCCCCCCCATCAAAATTTTGAATCTGAGATTTTATTAAATGAATGAGAGAGAGAAAGAGAAGGAGGAAGAATGAAGGAAGGAAGGATAGAAGGAAAGAAAGGGATTGTGGGATGGAGAGTACCAAGCAAAATTTAAAGAGTTCTTTAGTTGTTAAATCCAAGCATCGCTCAAGTAAAATTCTTGCAGCCATGGAACATTTCCTTGCACAGTTTAAGCCATTCAACTTAGAAACTGCATGCTCTGGTATGCATAGCACTGTAGCTGTTAACTAGATATGGTACACTTAAAATTAATTTTTAAAGCCAAACAAAACTCAGGAATGAGTAGGGAGGCATTTGGAGGGCACAGGCAGGAGGATATTTCCATGATGGCTTCACTCTTTTTTTCCATTCTGTGTATGTCTTCTTTCAAATGGGAGGAAGCTATTGACTAGCCACAGCCCAGAAACTTTCATCACTATAGAGTCACAGATTATTCTTGTTCTTATATTGAGAATAAGCTTCGATATAGCTATAAAACCAAAGCATAAAATTCCTTTAGAAAGATGCATCATCATGATGACTTCTGATAAACTACTTGACTCGGGGGTAACGGTGGTGGTCAGACTGTATCACAAGGTAGAGGAATTATACTATCAAAAATCTTATGTAGGGGCTCCTTGGTGGTGCAAGGGGTTAAGCACTGCGCTATGAAGCAATCCAAAACCTCTGCAACATGAGTTCAATCCCCAGCCAGCCATGGAGCAACCCACATGGCCTCTCCTGTGTCACCCGCTGCTCCCCTCAGTAGTGTATTTCAGTCAGTCTGCCTGTTTTGCTCACCACTCTGTCTCTGGTGGATCCTTTCACCCCCTGCATCTATGGCCTGTGCCCCAGCTCTTGTGTGCATAAATAAATAAATGTTAAAAAAAAAATCTTATGTAACTTTAGTGTTTCAAGTAGAGTCAAATTTTTGATGTTACTTATCAATTTATTTCAAAATTGATTTTTCACATAAATCACAATTAAATACCTCTAAATTCTAAGAAAAAAATAAGCCCTTGTACTCTCAGAAATAAAAATATCATTTACCAAATAATGATCAGAATGTATTGCTAACTTTCACACACAGCATGTGTTATGTGTCACCTGGTTTAGGTTCCAATGGACTTGAACAACACAGACTCACTGAATGTTTACACATCATTGGTATCCTCTGTTCCACTAGCTCTTTGCACCCCAATGTGAAGTGACCATGTATTTGAGGAATAAATTTATAGTTAATGAACTAACATGAAGAGCAGTCAACATAGGAATCAAACCCTGACCTTTGTTTCTTTTATTAAATAGTGAAAATAACCAGTAGGAGAGTCATTTTCCAACTTTTCTGCTCTTTGCATTTCTAGAGCGATTTTTGTCTTGTCAGTTCTCCCTATTCTTTTGCAAACAGTTAAAGCAATAAGAGTTAGAATATACATATTATTATTATTTTATTAATGAATTTTGGGTGAGCTTTAAAATTATCATGTTATTGGAATTATTGATGGGTTATTAAGAATTTGCAATAGATCTTTATCTCACTTAAGTAAAATATATGTCTAGCAAAGCAGACTCATTAATGTATTAACTATTATGCATATACTGTAGCTTTTGATATAAATGTTAATGTGAAAGATTTAAATATGGAAGCTAAACATAAAATAGTAACAATAAAGCCCATAGATAGGATGGGGTGTAAGGGAGAGTGTATGGAAAAAGATCCCTTTTAATATTGAGATAAATGTTTATTAATATCTTCACATCATTTCTCTATGCATTTCATATTTTATTCATTTTCCACTGAAACTTTAAGAGCATCATGAAAGAATGATTATGTTTTTCATTTTCTAATTTTGAGACAACTAGGAATGGGCATCCTCATATAAATGATTCTAATATAATCACAGCATCGTCAATGAACAATGCACTGAAATTGACTTCACCATTAGCTTCAACAGTTAAGAACCTTCATTCTACATTGATTTTATGACTTTTCTAAAATTTCTAAACCTTTACAATTAAGCTGACACAAGTGAAAACATGAATTTTTCATTAAAACAGTATGAATGAATTTCATTTTCCTTGGCTTCTTAAGAAATATGACAAGAAATTCTATATTACAGTTTCAAATACTTAAAAGATCCAAATTTCTCAATAAATATGCATACAGAGCTTATGTGTGTGAGATCAAAATTACTTAGAATGTGAACACTCCATATGATGGTGTTATCAAGATTTGTGTGAAAACAAATGTTCAAATTAATTCATATTACATTGTATGTTACATCATCTGTTGCATTTATATTTTACAAATGATTTTACTATTGTAGCTAATTCTCTTTTACAGCTAATTCTCTTTTCATGTTCTAGCTATTTTTTTCTTATGTAGCAAATTTTCATTTTTTTAAATTTTCCCATTTACCATATTTCTAAAGATTTTCTCTTTAGAGAAAATATAATATCCCTTATATATGTGCAGAGTTATTCTTTAAGAATCTAATATGTCATATCCAGTTTAGAGCAACAATTGTTAAGCTAAGTTCTTATGCTAGTTTCCTCAATAATAATGTGTTCATCAAGCATAGTGATAACAAGGAAAGGGGTGACCATTTATAATCCTTTTCAGGTATTTTTATTGACCTTCATGACTCAACATAGGTCCAAATCACAATTCCTGACAGCTGAGGCTTTTGAGCAGCTTATCTGAAATACCAAATGCAATAAGGCTATAGTTTTGAAATTCACTTTTAGTTCTCTGGAATAAGGTCACATTCTAAATCAAGATAAGGACACTGATTTTTAATGAAATTTTCCAATAGGAAAAATGTATCTGAAGAGGATTATATTTCTAAATATTCAGCTGTTGATAGCTAAAGAAGTTCTTAGACATTGCAGGAAAAACATGGAAAGCACATCTAAAATATTGGTAATATTACTTAAATCTGCCAAATGTTTCTTAGATTTTTTTCATAGTATCAGTGTTAGTGGATTTATTTGATTTTGAAAAAAAGAAAGAATTGCATTTACCAAAGTCAGTCACCATAGTAGATCAGGTTTGGCAAGAACCTAACTTATCTCACCAGTGTAAATCACACCTTAATCTCTTCAACCCGCAGTCACATTTTCATGCAGCTTGTTCCAATTAAATGTCATTTCTTATTTATGCAGGCTGTGTAAGAATGTTTAGATACCTTTCTTTGTTCAAGTCCACTTATCATTTGAAAACAGAGTTCAAATACTTTGATACACCAAGGCAGGATTAGTCCTTCTAATGTTTCCATGTAAAGATAGACATGATCACTTACTGCATGATAAAGGACTGACAGCACAAAGCTTTCTGTGCTAAGCAACCCACACAGTCTTAGAAGAAGAATGCACACTATGATTGCAATAAAATGAAAACAATAGTTTTTCCTTTCCTAAGAAAATAAGTTATAAAAGCATTAGCTGATAGAAATTGCTAAAAAGCAGGATCATATAATAGTTGACATTTTAAATGTCTAAGCATAGTTTCACAGATTTTTTAATGAATTTTGATATGAATTGCCCCCATGAAATGTTTATAAATTACATATATAACATTTATATATGGTTGGTCCTATACAATGCCAAAACAGTTATCCAAATCAATCCAACCAAAGTATAATTAGTGTGAGGCACAATAGATTATTTATTGTGTTTTATTAGTGGTTCAATCAAAAAGTTAAATTCATAAATAATTGGACAAAATCATTTAGACAATTGTGTGAACAGAAATTGTTATATAAAGTAAATCAGCAAATGGAAGTCTATCTTTTAAATGGCTGTTAGTTTTGTTTTGCTTAAAATATAATGTTAATTCATTCATGATGTGTAATTTTCCTATGATTAACAATAAAAATCTTTATAAAGCTATTTTTTATATTTATACTATGTATAACTTCTATATAAATTGTTCAAGGGGAAACTCTTAAGTTCATAGTTTATGAACATCAGTAATATAGTGTGAGGATATACTACTAAGTATTGAGTCACTTAGGTCCCAATGGGAGCCTCCTTTGCTCCCACTCAGAAATGAAAATCAATTTCCCCCTCATATTTGAAATCAGTTATCCCCTCATCTTAGTGACTAGAAGGTCTTAAATTCCATTTCATAGGAACCCGTTACTTTCTTGGTAGCTTCATTCAACTATTGGTTCTTTGACTTTATAACCTTTTGCAGAGACAGGAGGCAAAACATTTTATAATGTTTTACTACCCATTTCTCAAGTCAATGTCCTGTTTATCTAGGAGAAAGGGCATCTAATATTGGCCACTATGCTTAAATGGATGCCATATAATATAATAGAGACTAGTCACTTCATTCCCAGGATTTTATCTTCCAGTTGGTAACATAAGTTAACCTTCATAAGACATTCCATATTTTTATCAGGTTATGGCCTAAGATAATGGGGAAGATGTTAACATTAGTAAATTCAACAAACACAATCTAATTTATGTGTTTGTTTTTAAAAATAGCTTTGTTGAGGTATGATTGTCATGGAGCAAACTGTATTTTTTTAAGCAGATCTTGAGAAGTTCGATATATGCAAACACCAATGAAGACATCCCCATGATCAGATAGTGAATACATCCAATTACAACCATGTTGTTTTGCTCCCCCCTTTAATTTCTTCCTTATGTCACTTCTATTCATTCCTAACACACAGCCGCTAATCAATTTTTTTCCTATATTTGCTTTGTTCTTCTTGTTGTTTTTGTTTATTTATTTAAGGAAAGAATACATCTGTTCTTTGTTACTCCATCTTGATCAAAAAAAGAAGTTCTGCATTTCTTAAACTGCAAATACTTCAAGTAGAAACAATATTAAATAATAGTGACATGACAATAGATGATTATTGTTTCACGCACCTAACTAGCAATGCTGATAAAAATGTTATCGTCAGAAAAGGCAAATTTATACCCAGAATATGTATCTTTTCCTGTGAGGAAAAAAAAAAGTCACTCAGCAATCCATGTCAAAAAAGGTGAATCAAAAAAAAAATAGCTTTTGTTTTTCAGGTCACACCATGGTAATTGTGTCGTATTGGTATAGAGCTGGTTGTGTACTAAGCAGAAGTATGATGGAGAGAAACCTTGGTGAGAAATCTACATATCTGAGCTCATGATATTTCACTGTAGTTGACACTACATATCCATTAGGCTGATGTCATCAGGCATATCCATTGGACAAATAGCACTACATAATACGTCCATATAAGAAGTTCTACACACTCTTTTCTCTTCCTCTCTACTCTCATATTAATTTATTTCAATTTTATTTTCTTTTTATTGATTTTTTTGGATCCTTAGTGAAACTGGTCAATTTTTCAGTCACTGCCTAGGATCCATAGGTGGATATATCTATATCTCAAGACATCTATATTTCTGCACATATTGGAAAAGATGTTTCATTCAAATATGTTTACTGGAAAAACTTCCTGTAGCTAAAGTCATTCAGGACAGCCAACTAGTATTGTCACACAGTGAACATTACTAGACTGTTATATTTGGAACACAATGCAGATACATTTGTAACAAGAATAGACCATTGACATGCCTCATGAGCCCCAAGGTATGGCTTTGAGAGAGAGAGGTACAGAGTAGTTAGAGCATGTACCGTGGAGCTGTGAACCACCTGCTTATGTATATTGTTTGTGTTCTCATGACTTTATGAGCAAAGTAAACACATATATTTTATATATGCAATGATGTGTGTATCTATACATACATATATAAGTAACAAATGATCATTTATATTTGATTTCTATAGGGCACATCTAATTTTTGGTTTAGTACGTCTCATTCACTGTGTGTGGGAGGAGTGATTATGGAATCCTAGTAAGTCGGTATCCCCTGGTCAGGAATTTAGCTTCTACCAGAGCTCATTAGCAAGCTAAAATGTGGCATTCCTCCAAAACCCTACTGATTTGTGCTATGATTCTCCAAAGAGAGCTCACCAGAAAATCCACTCAGGATTTATCACTGCCATAGATACTTCTAATGCTGTTTGATGTGCTGGGTCATAAAGCAGTACAGCTTGCATCACAGCTTGAATCTTATACAGCGACCTATATTGCTCCATGACCCACTCAAAACCAGCAGTCTTATGTGTTACCTGATAAATGGATTAAGCAAAATATCAAAATGCAGTATGCACTTGCTCCAAAACCTGAGGACACATGAGATTTTTGCCCTTTTTTCACAGTGTCTTATTTGACAAAAGGACAACTGCCACTCCTCTGCATCAGATATTTTAAAGGATAGACTTTCTTTTCAATAGTGCCATGGCAAAGAGGAAGGAAATTGGCATAGCCCAGGAGCAAAGTAGCAAGTATAATTTTAACCTCGTTTAAATTATTATTATTTTTCTTTATTTCTGGAAATTAGAAAAAAATATGTATAACTCAATACCAAGGTTTGCAGTCTTTCAAAAAAGATACAATATCTGGCAATACCACATAAGAATGGCATCATGGTATCACTGTGACTTATCTAGATTTAGCATGGATCGAAGTGTTGTAATGTAGATAAAGGGGTAAATATCAACCTATGCATTCCTCAAGCCTTTAGCAGTAATGGCAATTCTCTACAATTCATCTCAAGCCCAATAATGCTATGGTTCACTCTCTTTGTAGGATGTGGCTGGTTTTAAGAACTTCTAGCTGACCTTTACTGTATGTTATGATGCCTATCTATAATATCACTGTAAAGGTTAGTGCACCAGTGTGGGGATTCTAACAGAAGCTAAGCTCATCTACTCTGACTACATCTTCTGGGACAGGAAAATCCTATGGATTGATCTGTAATAATGTTGAACCCACAGTTAGGATGACTTGTAGTAATATTTAATTTACAACTATTGTGATTAATGAACTGATATGTTTGTGTGATTTTTTTTTATCTGCTAATCAGAAAAAGTCAAAAGTAGTTGTAAACTACCTTCAACTTATATCTGAGAATGTCATTGGCAAATAAATAAAATTCTCTCTGATGAAGGCTTTAGAAAATAAATCTCAGGATTTATATGTGTCCCAATGTTGGACTTTTTCTCCTCCACAGTGAAAGACCAAAGATAGTTTCTAGAACTTTGGAGTTTATATTAGTTTCCTAGGACTACCTAACACATTACCACAAGCTGATACATAAAAACAGAAATGTCTTCCCTTATAGTTATGGAGGCTAGAAATCCAAATTTAAGGTATCAGCAGATTTGGTTCTCTGTAGATGCTCCAAGACAGAATCTATTACTTGCCTGCTTCTAGTTTTTCATGATTGTTAGCAGTCCTGGATGTTCCTTGGATCTTAGCTGCATTATTCCATCCTCATATGACCTTTTCCTGTATCCCTCTGTGTCTTTGTGTCTCTCCAAAACTCTTTCTTCATAAGGGCAAGTCATTAACCTAGTATGTCTTCATATTAATTTGATTACATCTGCAAAAAAACACTATTTTCAAATAAAGTCACATTCACAAGTGCTAGGTATTAGGACTTCTATCTATCTTTGGAGGGATGCAATTCAGTGCACAACAGGTATATAAACACTACAAATGATAATATAGTGACTGAATGGAATATAATGAAAAGCAGTGACTACTGTGGAGAGGATTAGAAAGACAAATGTAAAATAGTGACTATTTTGCTCCACAAGCCAACTAAATAGAATCATCAAGAGAAATAGTTTCTCAGAATTAAACTCTGAGCAGCAAAAAAAAAAAAAAAAATGGTCTGGTCAAGGATATAAAATCACTGTTACATCAGATTGTATTTGAAGTTGTTTTGCATTATGATGCAGTATATGCTTTGGATTAAAATCTGCACTGTAATAATTAAGCCTGTAATTTTCCAAATGGGAGTTTTATATCAATATTCTAGTTTTTACTCTACCTTTGTGTAGCAGGTATTTTGGTAATGGCTGCAATTTATCTTTATCCGTGTGAAATTAACTGAAATTCTGGACTTATACGAGGATATCAAATATTGGTAAAACTCACATTTATTTTCTTTACAGAAAATTAATGATACTGTTTTTTTAAATTATTTTAAGGTAAAATTTATTTGCAGTACTATATATGATTCAGAAATACAGGATCCCACTTCTTCAAGTGTATGTTGTCACACCACACCTACCACTAAGACACCCATAGTATATTAGATTGAGTTTTATTAGCCAAGTTGTCAGTATGTTGTATGACCATAACCATTGTTTATAGATTTTTTTTTCTGATCAATCAATGCCCATAACATATTGATCATTAAAATTTTTGACTGGATATATGGGGTGGTGATAGTTTCCTTTTCAAAATATGCCTCTAAGAAAATGCTCGATATGCATGTTCTATAGCAAAGTTGGACATGAAACTAGATGTTTACTGTTTGTGTCATTCAGCATCAGCTGTTCATTTCATTATGTAAAAACCTTTGGACATCTGAAATCACCAGTAATGAGAATGTGGGAAGCTTAGAGTGCTTGAAACCACGTTCCATACTCTCTTCAGATTGAAACTAAACAAAAACGAGTGGAAAGTAAAAATGACAGATATGTTGAAAGAGAGACAGACAAATCTCATCTTAGGGCATTTATATAGGTTCATGCTATAAACAAGAAACCTGAGTCAACACATTTGGATAACAGTCCTTAAGGTCATTTTAACAATCTCATGGAATTGTTATTTTGAGAAATTTTTGCTTCAATGAACATAATAACTGATGTCTAAGTTTTAGGAAGTGTTTGCTCTACCAAGATACATTTGTCCAAATCCAGACTTTGCCTTTCAATTCCATTTAGGGGCATCTGATGCCCCTGGGAAAATAAGTCTGGTATTCTCTGTCTATATATAAAATAATGAAAACAATAATCATTCATCTTGGAGTTTCTCTTCTTATCACCCTAACTTTTTTTTCCTCATTCTATTACCGGAAGTCATTACTCTCTTCTGTAATAAGAAATTACTTTAGCCCATTATGTTTTCTTCCCTTCAATTCTTTTATCTCATGGCTGTTTTGAACAAAATTCAAATAATTTATATTGAGCAATAGCAATTTTTCCCTAATTGCCTGATAGCATATACCCCAACCTAATGACTTTTTTAAAAAATAGCAATAATTTAGGCCAAACCTTCTAATTTGTTGTATCACTATTCCACAATAGAAATAAAAATGTTGTATTATTGCTTACAAATGTGAATATATATTTTGCTTAGCTACATATTAGTGTATATCTAGACTTAAAAAAAAATAGAATTTAAAAACATGATGCAAAAAAACAGGAGGGATAGATAGGGCTTATACATGCCAGAATTCACTGGAACCTGGAAAAGGCAGAGTGAAAAGACAATTAGTTAATTGAAGCATCATTCCCTTAGGTCTACTTGAGAAATACTGTATGAATGTTCAACAGCCAAAGACGGACCCTTTAATGGATGTTTTATATTTTGGCTAACTCAGCATCATGAATCTCTTCTTACTTAGGGCCATACCCCATCTTGTATGTCTGTAGCTGTAGGTAGTGCCCCACCCATCTCTGTGGAACACTGTGGAGGAGACTTTTATTTCTCTCTCTCCATGACCATTATGATGTGGCAGGATCAAGTTGAGTCTTCATACCTATATATTTGAGCTTTGAAAGAATGATGCATTCTCTGTTGGGTAGAGATGTAGGTTTTGAGACAGGGAATCCATACTGACCATGTAACACTATCATGGTCTATCTCCTGCATTCTTGACCATTCTTTGAAATCCCATGTATCCTGCCTGTACATTCACTTTATACCTAATTTAATCCCAGGCAAGTTCTGATTTTTTTAATCACAAATCTGCTTGAGTCTCTACCTCTGCAATTAAATTTCATATTGTTATCCTCTCTTCCTCCACCACACAGTATCACAGGCCTTTTTTTCCCCCCAATTCTTGAGCATGGCACACTTCTTTCAATCACAGAGTCCTGGAAAATGCTTCCTTTCTGCCTAAGTATAATTTCCCGCAGAACTTGCCATGACTGCTACATTCAGGTCTCCTTTGAAAGATAGCATGCCTTGGTTCATTTTTTTAAAAGATTTATTTATTTATGCATATAAGACCTGGGGTACAGGCCAGAGGTGTGGAGGGTGAGAGAGGATTCACCAGAGACAGAGTTGGGAAAAGAACAGGCAGACTGACTGAAATACACTGCCAAGGGGAGCAGCGGGGGAGTCAAGAGAGGTCTGCTGCACCATGTGGGCAGTGCCCTGGCCAGCCAGGGATCAAACTCATGCTGTAAAAGCTGTGGATAGCTTCACTGTGCTGTGCCTAATACCTTGCGCCACCAGGGAGATCCTCCTTGGTTCATTTTTACAATACTCAAAGTGAAATGAAAGTATTTCATCATACATCTCAAATGTATGTAGATATATACTTAAGTGCCTATATTTGCAATTACTTATTTATTTTTTAACTCATTTTTTGCACTCAGGTATAAATACTATGAGAACTGGGACCTGGACATTCACGATCTTGAGTGTTGTACAAATAACCCAGAATAACACCTACTGCTGTGTTTTTGTATGGACAAAAATTAAATCAAATAAAAAAAACATGCTGGATGAATTGTTATATCACAAGGATTTGTATGACCGCTGAAAAATAATAGAATATTTAACTCTACTTCTACACATTCCATCTTTCACCTTAATATTGATGTCTTTCATGATAAACTTTTGACTTTTTAATGTAATACCTGTTTTGTTATTTGATAACCTGACTTAATGGATAATTTGGCTCTATAAAAAAAAATTGCTTGATACAGTATAGGAAGTATTACTGTGAGGAGAATGGACTAGATTAGAGCTTGAGAGTGGTGGCTACGGGTCAATAAACTAGATAAATCTAAAAGACAGAGTTAATAAATACCCCAAAATATGATTCTGTAGTGAGAGGAGGTGAAAAAAATTGAAATGTCCTAAACTTGGGAAGAATTTTTTTTTTTTTTAATTTGAGTGAAACTATCGGTGGGGACATGTTTTCCTCTCTAACACTTTGTTATAATTAATGGTGGTTTTCTTAAATCATGTGGTTAAATTTGACAACTGAGTTCTGAGCAATTATAATTGCAATGCTATCCTAACTCAGATGCAGTCCCTTCACTCAAAGTACATCTCCTTTCAAATAGTCCCCACTGTTAGTCCAGAGGTTTAATGTGGGAAGATTATACGTGGATCAGAACAATACACTTAGAAATCGACTTCAAGGAGACTCTATCCCAAGCTGGAAATCTTCACCTTATTCTATTTTCCATCTCAATTTATGTTTAAAAACTCTGACAAAAATAATATGTGAGGTGTTTAGTGAGGATGAATAACATCGTTAAAATAAATTTCAAGGGCCTCCCTCGTGGCATAAGGGTTTAAGATGCAACCTGTGAAGCTATCTGAAGCCAATGCAGCACAAGTTCAATTCCCCCGCTGGCCAGGGAGCAACCCACATGGCATAGCAGACCTCTCCTGACTCGCCCGCTGCTCCCCTCAGCAGTGTATTTCAGTCAGTCTGCCTGTTCTGTTCCCCACTCTGTCTCTGGTGAATCTTCTCACCCCCCCCCCACATCTGGACTGTGCCCCAGATCTTGTATGCATAAATAAATCTTTAAAAAATAATAAAATAAATTTCACTATCTACTCCAAAGTATCAAAATAAGTCTTGAAATTTAAATCTCAAAGATGTAAAAAAGACAAATATATTTAATGTTGCAATGTGTTATTTTATTTTGAATATTAGAAGTTTGATGTGTAAAATACTAAAGATGAAATAAGGAATAAATTACATCAAATGACATTCCATGAGCAGGGGAATGATCTTGAGTTTGTAAACAAGAGTCCATTAAAAGATTTACCTGGGCCTCCCTGGTGGCGCAGGTGGTTGAGCACAGCATTGTGAAGCTGTCTGCAGCCTGTGCAGTGCGGGTTGATCCCGGCTGACCGGAGAGATACCCACATGACGCAGCAGACTTCTGTCTCACCTGCTGCTCCCCTCAGCAGTGTATTTCATTCAGTCTGCCTGTTCTGTTCCCACTCTGTCTCTGGTGAATCCTCACACCCTCCTGCGCATACCCCCGTTCGTGTATGCATGAATAAATAAATCTTAAAAAAAGAGAATATTACATAATAATAAATATGTCATTAACATTTTAAAAAATAATAATAATCAAAGGGTTACTTCCACAGTTCCTTCTTAGGCTTGACTATAGAATGGAAAGCAGAATAGTAGATTTGTGCTTCTCATTTAAGACCGGCATTAATAATGGGAGTCAAGACACTCCAACATTTTGTAATACATGGAGATTTAGTGCTTTTGCAGTTTAAGTGCATTAAAAGCTCTTTTTTCTAAGCCATGCAATGCTAAAAAGTTCTGTAAATATTTTTTTTTTCCCTTTTGCCCAGTCTTTTCCTTTAAAATTGCTACTCTTCAATTGTGGCCATGGTCCTCCTGATTGTGGTGCTAGTATGCCTGTCAGCTGGGGAATGCTCTCCAGGCCTGCAGGGCTGTGAATTCTCAGATATTTGTATTGTTCTTTTTGCATCTCTCTATGCTGCCTCCATAGAAACTCCCAACTTCCAGGAGTTTCCACCCTCTTTTGTTTTCAGAAGCATTGTAGTGGTAGCAGGACCACAGAGCAGGTTTTCTATGAATGGAGCTGATGGGTGAAGGAGTCTTGGAAACTTGGTGGCTTTTTTAGGATTTTATTGGGACTTTACCAGGTACCTGGTACCTGGCAGGAAGAGGTTCTGGGGGGACAGGTGGCAGGCTGGCCTCCTGAGCCCTGGCGAATCTTCACTCTTTTTGGGCTCTCTGGCGTTCTCTCGTGGCCTCTGTTTCTCTTTCTCTGCTGGTCCTCTTCCCGTCTCTTGCTTGTTCTCCTTCTGGCTTTTTCTACTCTTCTGGCATCTCGTGATGTCACCCTTATGAGCCCAGTCTTAGCCCAGGCGAACCCACCTACGTATGCCCACACCCTACTCCATATGCCCGCCATCAGGCATGCATTCAGGACCCTAGGGCTCCATCAACAATCCTAATGGCAGAAGGGCACAAAAGCCTCATACTTACCCTACTAGCGTCTTATAAAAAAATACCCTTTTCCTCACTGGGACATAAGAAATAAAACAAGAGAATATCTGTTAATGAATAAAGTTATTATTATTTCTGATAAGAGGGAATTTTAGACAGGATCAAGAAGACTATGCTTGCTCACTTCAGTCCCACAAGAAGCTCAGGCAGATAAACCTCCCTGACATAAGGAGTGCCTGATGATGAACTCAGTTCAGGCCTAAGGAAATTAAATTCAAAAGAGAGTTGGCATGCCAGTGCTTCAGTCCTCAAATTGCAAATCAGTTATCATCTCATCTCTGTATGTACGAGCAAAGGAGCAGAGAGGATGTTGAGTGTGCCATGGAGAGTGGTTTCAGTATGGAAACTTGGAGATGGGGAAAATATTTTTCTTTTTTTCTTTTTTTTAAAGAGGCATGTATTTATTTATTTGTTTGTTTGTTTATACATACATGCACTGGGGGGTACAGTCAGAAGCATGGGAGGGTGAGAGAATTCACCAGAGCCAGAGCAGGGAGCAGAGCAGGCAGAAGGACCGAAGTACACTGCTGAGGGGAGCAGCGGGCGGCAGGAGAGGTCTGCGCGCCATGTGGGACCCTCCTGCGGTGGCCGGGGAGCAGCCTGGGATTGAACCGGTGCCACAGAGACCGCAGGCAGCTTCGCAACCCAGCACTCAACTGCTGCACCACCGGGGAGGCCCAGATTTTTCGTTTTTAAGAACACATGTTGCTACATAAGCTCCAAACTACAAAAATAAATAATACATACATACATACATACATAATTACATACATACATACATAATTACATACATACATACATGCATAAATTAGGGTGCATTCAGCTGCATTTCAGTGAAAAATTTTACATAAACACACGTGAATTAATTTTCATATTAACTTTACTTATAACAAGTGTTTTTAAACATGCGTAAATCTCAAAAACTGTACATATGTAAAATGGAAATAAATATGTTGAGTAGTACAGCATGAATTAAAATAGTTATGTTTCCACAAATACAAGTACATACGCATATATAGATATGTATAAAATATATACATAATATCTCAGTATATACCAAGGACTGACACATCTTTGTTGTTTCACTCCCTTCCCGTGAATTATCTATTTCATACACCTTGAAAAACATCTTATAATAAAAGTTCTTACCTTAATTTGAGCAATGTAATCTTATCATTTCTATTTTGCTATGTTCCACTTCATTGTTTTTAATTATAATTTGAGTTCATGAGCTCATAATAGCTTACATGGATCAGTGGAAATCTCTGGTCAATTCAAATGTAGGTATATAAGTATTGCTTTCTTAAAATTGACATATAGTTTTCAAGTAAACATTCTTTATTTGATATTTCTTTTGCATTTGCATCTTTCATTTTTATAATATCTAAATATGTATACTATTTAAGTATAAACATTTCCATATTAAAATTTTACTTCCTCCTCTCACCAGTTACTGAGATATTTTTCTTAGTGTTGATAAAAAACATATACATACATATATAATTTACATTTAAATTTAAAAGCAAGTTGTTTCTACAACATAAATGACAAAAATTGCATCAAAATACTTATAGTTCTTCTAGTGTGCAGTATAAATGCCAACTTTACTCTCTAGAAAAAAATAAAAATCTAGTGTTGGTGAATTTGTAGCAAGAATTGCATGAAAACAACTTATTATTTATTTCTTTTAATGTGCAGTAAAAATATCAGCTTTATTTTCTAGAAAAATTTTGTGTTGATTGTGGTCAAATAAAATATTATTGAGAACATCAATCACCACATATTTTGTATTAAAATTAGAGAACATTATATTTCTTGTTTCTAGCAGAATTTGTTTCCTATATGCTAAATCATTTTATTTTAGAAACTATTAGAAATGTAAGGTTAAAAATGAAATAAAGAATAAAATGGCATATGGTCCTAATTCTCAACAGATATACCTTAATAAAATTGGAAGTTTTTCTTAGCAAATAAATAACTGTAAAGCAAACTCTACTGAAATTATTTGAATACAGAGGATAAAATTTTGCTGTTAAGAGATGTAAAAGTGATAACAAAATTTGTTGAAAAATAGATAACCAAAAAATGTGGTGGTGTTATCATGAATATAAAAACAGTCTGACAAGTGCAATCCTGATAAATATAGGGAGCAGAGTTGAAAATACTGGCCATAGATATTTCTACAGCAATTGCAATATGGTGCATATATATATATATATATATATATATATATATTGCTGTTTAGATATCTTAAGAAGACAGGCATGTTTCTTTGAATTTAAAGCTAACTTTTTAAAAATGGACAGACTGTCCGAGTTAATTTAAAATCTTTTTTTAATGATGTTATCATGATGACATATAAGCTGCAAAGTAAGTTCTCCGAAATTGAATCTATACTGAAAAGGATGATAGAACAAAGTTAGGTTTTCAGTTTCTACTTTTATGTGAAATGAGATTACACCGGAAAATACATATATATGAACTGTCACTATCCTAGTGAGCCTCAATTTTCACATTTGTCTGTAGGATAGTACCTAATATGATTAACTAACATGTTTTAATGTAATAATTGCCCAAGGTTTCCACAAAAAAAATAAATAACAATTAAATGAGTTGAAACAATACTAATAATATTATTTTTTCACCCTACAATTTTAAACTGTTTAATCTTTGTTCAATGAGGTAGTCTCAAGAGCTATTCAAGGTCTCTCTCAAATGAAGAAAGACATATCTCTTCCACTAGAAAGGGCAGTTCAGGGATTGAAGGAATAGAGAGTCAAGAGGAAGTGTGGTAAGCACCACATACTGTCTTCCACAACAATCCTGAAAAGACCAGAAATCTATCAAAGGGAATATAGTCAAAGACATGTCAGCACTGGCTGTTTTATGTGTGTGCATCTAAAAGCAGATCACAGAATAAAGAAAATGTGAGCAGAATTGAATGGGGGAAATAGATAATTCCATATCCATACTTGGAGACTTAACATTTATCTAATAGCAATTGTTGGAACTAGTAGACCCCCCAAAAAATCAGTAAACACATAGATGATAAAATCTGAATAAAACTAATCATGATCTTGATCTAACTACAGACTACAAGCACTGCTGTTATTTATTTTTGTATTATTTATTGGCTACAGATCTGCTGTAACACTAATAAAAACGATGAGCGTGACCACCTTAATATGTACCAGATTTATAATTAAATACCATTTAATTTACAAATTCATTTCAATAGCATTATTTATAAAACTACCTCTCTCTTATAAATATCTTCTTTATGTGCAGTTATATTCTCTTTTAATTTCTCATATAGTTTGTGTTTCTCACTGTCAATCAATATTACCATAAATTATTTTGCTTTGTTACTCCTCTACAGAAATCATTCTGGTTATTTTTATTTTGTCCTTATATTCTGTTTCTTTAATATTTATGTATGTATGCCTTTCCTTTTACCTCTTAAAGTTTTGTAAGGTGAGGTTCAGCTCTCAAAAGTGCTAATAATTTCCAGGGAAGCACAGAGATTTCACATAGGACTCAAGCCAAATGCATATAATCACAAAATGAACTTATTGAGGGAGTGTAGGTTACAATAATATAGTCATACAATTAATTTAAATTAAGGGAGGAAGTTCACTAACTATTGAGGTGAGGTTGGGGAGCGCAGTGCAACATGATGATGTTTGTGACTGGAACTCCTTTTGCAGCAAAAGCTCCTTCTGAAAGGACTCGCTGCTTCTCTGGACAGTCTCTGGAAAACAAACTGGTATGACCATAGTATAGCTTATGTGGGTTAAATTTATATTTAAAACTTTAAAGTGTAAACATCAAGATTATATAACTTTGTATTATTTCTGTAAATAAAATTAATGAATGTTTAAATTTGAGATGCGGCAAACCTGACTGTGAGCCTAATGTAAATATCTTGATACGTAAATCCTTCTGGGAAAGGAAGTGTTTTGCCCTTTTTTCAATAACAGAAATAAAAATGTGTTCATGTTTGTAGTAAACAATCAGATGTTATAGAAACATTTAAGCTTTGATAATTTTTGGAGATGGTAAATATAATTAGATTAAATCATTATGATTATTAATACAATATTATAAAATAAATGCACTTAATCTATAGTATGATTTTATATGTTTTCATAATATAATATATATTGCATTGTGAAATGCATAAATTATATATGTATAAGTGCATATTTCATTTCTGCTTCCATTTATTAAAACAAATATTTTATTATAGAATGCATTGAATTGCATTTTGTTTGATATTCCTTTCCTGTAGTGAACATAAAATATAATTTTTTTTAAGATTTATTTTTATTTTTATTTATACAAGCACTGGGTACAGTCAGAAGCGTGGGAGGGTGAGAGAATTCACCAGAGCCAGAGCGGGGAGCAGAGCAGGCAGAGGGACCAAAGGACACTGCTGAGGGGAGCAGCGGGCTGCAGGAGAGGTCTGTGCGCCATGTGGGACCCTCCTCCGGGGCCCAGGAGCAGTCGGGGATCGAACCGGTGCTGCAGAGGCTGCAACCCAGCGCTCAACCGCTGCGCCACCAGGGAGGCCCAGAAAATATAAATTAATTTCAAATTTAAAAAATGTCAAATGATTTCTAAATAGACTTGGAAAAAATTAAATCTAACAGAGTAGTTACTGTTACAGATGAGCTCTTTCCACTTCAAGTCGGAAGTACTTCCTCTTTAACCTATAGTTGATTTTGTTTGTAATTATTGTGTTAACTAAATTCTGAAAATGTAAAACAATGTAAGATGTTGTCTAGAGGGCTGTCATTCAGAATTGAAAAAAATCCACTCTACCATATATAAGATATGGATCACTGCAAATCAGATCATTTAAACATTTGGAAATATTAGTATTAAAATAGGCACATAGTGAAGTAGCAGGTCAAGAACAAAACATACACAATGCTATTTGAAACAATACCACACAGAAGTTATGACTTACATACTCTCCTCCATAATTTCTATGTGGTATTATATATATAATATATATAGTGTATATATGAGTGTGTATGTGTGTGTGTGTGTGTATATATATATATATATATATATATATGATAGTGTGGTAAGATATTGTGATAAGCCATGGTCAAGCCTATGGTATTGAGAAAATACAACATAAACAGCAAAACAGTACATTTGATGTGGCCATAGCTTCTTCATAGATGAGTATCAGTGATGTTTATATCCAAGTCAAATAATAATGCATGTTTCTCAGTATATATTCTCATTTCCATTTGGGCATGGAAGGAGAAAAACACTTTCCATGCATAGCAAATGAGGACCTTTTTCCATTGCCTTCTAACACATGCCAAACAGAATTGTAGAGACACTTTTTAAGTATTCATGAGATCTCTGAAAAATAAAGAAATATAGAGAATTGAGATAATTGACATTGTTGGTTCCCAATTAGGAAGAAATTCCAATTTCTCCAGGAATATGAACTTTTCACAAATGGTGTAAGACACTACAGGCATATCGTCAGTAGAGGACAGAAATACTGTGAATTATCCTACAACACACAAGACAGTACCCCGCAGCAAGGAGTATGGAGCCCCAAATGTCAAAAGACACGATATTAAAAGTCTCTTATTAGTTCAACAAATATTTGCATTTTTCTTTAACATCAACATCCTCATATCACAAGATTATTTCTATAATGTATTGATAAATTACCTAGTAAAAGGAGAATTTAAACAATACAGAAATAATGTATTGGAAAATATGATAGCTTATATTTCCAGTTAAAAGTATCTTATATAGCTTTGTGAAACTGCCTTCCTAACATGTCCACAGAAATATAGGAAAATATTTTTAAAATGCTAACATCATTAAAACCAAGGGGAATCATGCTACTATAGAAATCAGAATGAAACCTGTATCACAAGACTGAAAACAATGATCTAAATGAATGTGGAACCCTCATCTTGTGCAGAAACTAACACAGAAAGTCTTCCAACATAATACACAAAAACAATTTAGCATTTCCCTACTAGCAGCTTTTATTTTTCATACATATAGATCAAGAGTTGGAGTACATATTTGCATATTCAGTGTTGTTAATGTCAGAAGAGTATTTCAAGTACCATCTTCCATGCAGTTTTCTCATTTTAGAATTAATTGGCTATCTCAGTAGAAGAAATAAACAAAATTTTCTAGTTGTGGGTGGAGTGAGAACATAATGTATAATTGGATTGACAATATTGACAGGTGTCCTTGAAAGCATGTGGTTCCCACAGGTTGACATCTGTTGATGGGAATACAGGTTAGAGCAGCTCAAAGTCATGAATATTAGAAAGCATTGCAGCAGAGCTGCAAAAAGTACACCATCTCTATCAATGGAATTATGCTGGATGAGATTTGGCTGGAGAATAAGCACAGCTGTATCCATCAGTGGCTGCCCATCATAGATCAGAAACTCTTATGTAGAAAGAGATTGCCAATTAAGACAAAAGAGTCTTAATGATGGGATCAAGTGAGGCAGGTACATAGAGAGGATATATTTTTTTAAATCTAAGTTAAAACAGTTTAAAATATTTATATTAAACAGGACATAGTATAAAATTTACAATGTATGGGAAATTTAGAGAGTGATTTCACAATTTTAGAAGTATAACATTTTCCTTTTTTGTGTGAGGTATTGAAATAACCTATCAGTTGAGTTAAGTCAATATGCAAACTCTTAAAGAAATAGGTAAATAATTCTGAGTGGTGGGTTTATTGACATAATCTATCTGCAAATTGTAATGAAACAATTTTTCCTGATCACTGAGATGTACTTTATTTATAAAAGTTAAGAGTACTATTTGAAATTATACACTCTGCTGTGAAGTAAAGATATTATAATTTTAGAGTTTTATGAAATGTGAAATTACTAGATCTCAAAGTTAATCATTCATATGCTTGTTTAGAAAAGATTTACAAAAGTGTGTCCTTAATATGTTTTAGAAATAGGAGACAAAAGAAAAAGTACTTCCTGAAATCTGTTATTATGTTTAATGAAATGTAGTTTGAGAAAGACTGTACAGCTAATTATTAAAATCATGTGATATATGTAAGAGCTATGATAGAGCTAGAAGAAATTTTCTAACTTTCCCCATCATTCTGAATAACAGCAAAATTCTACATAGGTACCATTCTTTCCTCATCATTCCATAATTTATCATTATTGCAATATATTATACATTCATACTTACTAAATTCTACATTTAAAATAGACATCAATTAATTATAGCAAGAATTCTGGCAGAATAGAGTTCTAGCTGGACAAGCTGCAAGGACAAGGTAAATATGACAATTTGTGATTATTTGTACGTAACAATTGATTGGTTTTAACAGTATCATGTCTAAAAACATGGTGTCAGTCAGGTTGAATTTGTTACAGAAATGCAATTTTGTTCAGTATTTTTTAAAAATCTCAAAATAAGTCAGCACTTTCATAAAATAAAAAGAAAAATTGTGGCCATCTCAATAAATGGAAAAAATGCTTAATAGTTGCATAGCTTGAAAGACACTGTTTTAAGGATTTACATATTTTCCAAAGCGGGGGGGGGGCTTTTAAAAATCAAAATTAATAAGGTGATCCAATGGTTATATAGAAATTTGAGAATTAAATTATTATCTATAGCAGTTAAATATTGGGTGGAGTCAGAAGGTTTTAACAACAGTTAAATTTGGCATGGGTGAAAGAATTTGGGCACTATTATTTTGGTAGATTAACATGATAGATACTACAGTATGTATGCTTGTGACCCACACATTCATATGTTGAAATATTATTTCCTCAAATAATGGTATTGGTAGGTAAGATATTTGCGAGATTCATTAGTCATTAAGGTGGAACAAACATGGATATGCTTACTGCTTTATAAAAGAGGATCCTGCAGGATTCCTAGTTTTACAAAGTGAGAATATGGCAAGAATCATACAACCAAGAAGGAGTCCTCAGCCGTGCTGGTACTCAAATATCAGGGAACCAGTCTCCAGAACTGTGAGCAGTAAATGTCTGCTGTGGTACAAAATACAATAGCCATACATTCTGTGGCATTTTGTAATTGCAGCCTGAATGAAATAAGACACATAACATAAAACAGTAAGCGTAGCAACTTAGATGGTGCAACATCTCCAGAAAGCATGAAAAATATGTGTAATGCCTTTTTGCATTTACCTTAAAGATCTTCATAAATGGACCCATTGCTTTCAGTTATCGTTACTATTATGCTGACAATCTTTATTTCTGGGTAAATGAGATACATTGAAATGCACAACTTGGTTTTGTGATTATTCTCTTTTTAAGCCACTTTATTGAAGGATGGTTGGCAATCAAAACTGTCCATGTTTGATGCATATCACTTAATCTATTTGGAGATGATTATACATCCATGAAACTATCACCACAATCCAGGATCTGAAAAAGACCATCACCACCAAGAGCTTCCCCCAGTCATTTTTTTCAAAGATTTATTTTTTATTTATACAATAGCTGGGGTACTGGCCAGAGGCGCAGGAGGGTGAGAGGATTCACCAGAGACAGAATGGGATGCAGAACAGGCAGACAGACCAAAAGCACTGCTGAGGGAATCAGAGGTTGCAACAGGAGAGATCTGCAGCGCCATGTAGGACCCTCGCCCTCAGGCCAGGATTGAACCAGTGCTGCAGAGGCTGCAGACGGCCTCTGATTTTGATTTTTACTTTATTATAATTACTCTTTAGAATTCAACATGAAATATGCATTTTCAGCACATTTTTTGTATAATACGATATTGTTAACTGTGGGCACAGATGATGGAACCCAAGTCCTCTTTCATATTCCAAACTTTGTACCTTTTGACTAATACCTCCAAACTTCCTGCAACCTTGGCTACCCATTCTACTGTCTTCCTCATTGAGCTTCATAAATTAACTTGTTCATACAATGATATAATCTAGTATTTGTCCTTTGTGTTTGGCTTGCTTCAGTTAACATAATGGCAACATCACCTTTTATTTTAGAGCTGGTTAATATTCGATTGTATGTGTATGAACCACATTTTCTTAATCCATTCATTCATTTGTGGAAATTTTGGTTACTTTCATGTTTTGATGTGAATAATAATGCAATATTTTGTAATTATTTTCTCTATGTGCATCTAACAATGGAAATTTTATAAGATTACTCTATTTGCCAATTTTGTAAGACTTTTTAGTAAAATTCTTTATCTGAAATTCACATTTCTTGATGTGTTACATCAAGAGCTAACCCTTTCCTATTTTTATTATTGCAAGTTTGTCTTACAGAATGATGGTTCTGTTTGTTTAACAACTTGATCATTATAACATATGATGTCTTTAAAATTCTGTAGTATAGTATGAGATATAACTCACCTGCTCACTCTTGCTCGCTCTCTGTCTCTCTCTCATTCTCTTTCTCACTCCTTTTACTCTAACATAAAATATTATTCTCATTCGCATTACACGTAACTTAATGTTTCTCCTTTGAATGATCTTACTGACTTCAATCCATATAGTTTCTTACTAATCACAGATGGTATGTTTACTTACTGAAGTTGAGGAGAGCATGGATATCATTATGGATAGGCAGGGCAAAAGCTTTAGCTACTTTCTTTACAAAACCAGAGAATCATACCTAAAAATCATGAGGTTGTCTCTTATTTCTGCAGACACAGATATCAAGATTAAGGCTGATACCTCTATAAATGGTAGGGCACAGCAACAAATTCTCTTTGATATGTATCTGCTAGAAATTCAATATCTATGATTTTAGTATTCCAGGAAGAATTTAGGCTTGTCAAGCATCTAAGGGCTAAATTCCTGTGAGATATTACTTTTTTCAGCCTATAAAATTGAATATATAAACTTTAAAAGTTTCAACTGATAGCAGGGATTTGATTGTAAAGCCAGGAAAGACAATGTCAATTTTTCTCTAAGAGTTAACAGCTCTATTTTTGTCACATATTCATCATAAAAGGATATGGGAAATCCACTCCATTACATTTCCTTTTATTTAAGTTCTTGGGTTTATCAATGTCTATAGACTGAAAGTGTGGAGAAATATATATATATATATATATGTATATATATATTTACCATTATATTTTTTAATTGTTAAGGAGGCCCTAAGATTCAGTCCAAATGCTCTTTTCAAGTAATATTTTTAAATAATTGGGGAAAATAGAATATAAAAATGAATTCTAATGACATTTTTAGATAATATCTATACTTAGTAAGTTTCCTTCTTTGATTTTTTTCTTTAGTAAGAAAAAATGTGTTTGTTTTAAATTACGTGGCACCTTCACTAGAAATGTAAGAAAGAAATAAAATGAATAATTTTATCATGTCTGTTTTCTGTGAGATTAATATGTGCAGCTTTTTGGTGATGGAGCACAGTTGCCTACAGATTTATGAGGCACAGAGCAATGGAAGAGGGTCTCTGAAGACCCTCAAATAATAATTCATACATAAATCTAGATTCTGACAGCCTACTGGGCCTACTTTAAAAATTTCAGGTAAGAAGTCAAAAAATTTCATAGCACTAACTCTATCTTTAAACAATTTGAAATCTTCAATAATATTTTACTCTTATGGATTATTTTATCACAACTATAGCATGAAAATAAATCTGGACAGTATTCACTATGGGGAATATAAAAAGCATTCTTTCAGTTCAATTCTATCTTACTCATATCACTCCCTTTTAAACATAACACTGACTACCCAGAATTCATTTATTTAAAATAAAAAATCTCCTAATGGCTATAATATTCAATAAACCAATGACTTCATACTTTGAAGGGCACAAGTGCAGTTCATAAATTTAATGACCTTTTGACCAAACTAAATGATGAAAATATCTTGAACATTTGAATAAATCAAATGAACTTTCTGCATCTCATTTATATAGTCAGAAATGGTGACAATATATTGTGAAATAGAATGATGGCTTCCTGCATACCTGTTTCTATGTTCACAGATTTAAGTTAATTACAAATGTATATCATGACAAAACTTACAATTCTGTCATTGTAAATGTGTTAGAGGCAATATCACTCTTGCTATATTTCATTTTCTCTACTTATTGACATTTGTCTAGTCTTTCTACTGCTATGGCTGCTAATATATCAACAATCATTACGATAGCAGTTCAACCACAGCAAACTCCCATGATGCTCATGCTTAATATAGAATAAATTTATGTTTTCAAAGAACTCCTTTTGTTATGTACAACTTCTATGTTAGATGGTTGTAATATTTGTTTTTTTAAATAATAAATTTTATTTTTATATTTGTAATATTTGTTTTCAATATTTAGTTTTTATAAAACAAAGTGAATGTTTTAGTAACATTCTTAAAAAAATATTTAATGGAATATTTAGCTGGAACTTCCACTGAAAGTTCAAACTTCAAAGTCTGAATCTGGTGCCTGGGTCTGAAACTCACTTAGGGAACCAGATATTAATCCATTGTTCAATCACATGAAAGAAAGAAGCATTTGGAAGTGTGAGCAGCCCTGTGGTATAGAAGTGTAAGACAGGTTTCTTGGTTCTATTGTCAGGGATTATTTCCATTTTCTCATCTGTCAAAATTAGAAAAGATAAGATACAAGATTTGAGTCCTTGCAAAGTGTATATATTGAACATTTTAGAATGACATGCTGTCAAAATGTGTTTGCTTTGGCAGCACATATACATTCAATCAAAGCATTTAGAAAACATTCAATACTACACCACCCTGTTGCTAAAGTAATATTGCTGTGTATTGAAAAAAATCATATAAACTTCTTTGTCACATTTGTTACAATCCTTCTAGAAATTTCAGATTAATATCTGATAATGTGACCTCATTCACACTATATTATATGTCTCCAGTATTTTTAGAAAATACTAAAATCACTTGAAAAACACTGCAGCAAATCATTTTATCTTTTTGGAGGAAAACATGATTTTTTGATTGGTGCACATTATTTTTCAATATATAACAGTGCATATAAGACTTAAAGAAATATCCAGAACTTCAAAATATTCCTAACATTAATAAATATTTCATTTAAATGAGATCAGGACTAGAAAGAGAAAATTGAAGTACATTTAAATCTACATTATAGATGGAACACTGCCTTCCATCAATGAATCCTTAGTATATAATATAATTCAAAATAGAAAATGTTTAATGGTCAAATTAAATAAAGGATAAACCAAGGGCAACTGAGAACAAGAATTAATGGATGAAGAATGAATTAGATTATCACATTTTTGATGAAAAGATTCTATATATTTCCTTGTATTTCATTCACTTTCAAAATCAGACTTTAAACTTACTTAAAATTCTTTCCTTGATCTCATTTTCCCCTTTCGTACAGATTGATTACAATTTTCATAGTAAAGTATGTATAACAAAACTCTATTTCCAATTTTCCATGGAAAGAAAAGCAATAATTGAGTAGGTATACTTTCATTGATCTAACAAATATGATTCACATTTTCTCAGTTTAACTTAAAATCTAAAATGGTAAATACTTATCATTAGACATTAATTAGGTATCTTATGGTAAATTTGAATATGTCCTGAGAATGGTATTATATCCATATATTAATGTCTGTTAGTACATGAATAAACACATTTCTTTAACTGAGAAAATTGATCTATTTTTTATTGTTGACTATTTTAAAATATACTGAAATATAAATAGCATGCATAAACATAGTCATAAGCTTATTAATATTTATAACTGAGTAAAATAAGTTTGCTATTGGTAGACAATATTCCAGAATAGCATTAATTTTCAAATTTTTCCTGTGTATGTGTTTAGTTATGGGCCCATTTATTCAAGGAAATCTTACTTGAAAGATAAATATATAGCAAAGCTAATAAAAATAAAGACGTGATCTATTTAAATCGGTTCAGGGATTCAGGTCTACATCTGCCAAGAGCACAGTTCTCATCTCACTAACAAATAAGGAAAAATCCCAGTGCTTTGAAATATTTGTGTTTATTTCTCTAGCGTCTATCCTGTTTTTATTTAGTATTGTTTTAGGTTCATTGCCCATGGGTAGAGTAAATTGTTTGGGCAATGCATTTCTGATTGCCTTAAGATGATAGGAATTTGGATTAGAGGCATTAAGATGATTGAATGAGTAATAAATTTAATCTAAATGTTATTTCACCCTTATTTAAAAGATTACATTAAATATCACTCTTTTTGGAAGGGATATAGCAATTTTCCTGTATTTTTTCAATATTTAAAATAATTATGAGACATCTTTCACTACATGTCTTTTAAAATATTAGCATGCTGACATTTACTGCAGACTTATTTTGCTGTAAATTATGTAAAGCTTTGTCTAAAACATACATATATATGTACATGTAAAATACTGGATATTTTTTACCATCATTCTGTCTAAGAAATGGCTGTTTGGTAGTTGCAAGACAGATGATGTTTAATGAACAGTCCTAAAAACAATTCAGAAACTATTCATATCTATTTCTGAAGGGATATATTACTTTAAAAAAATGTTGTTGGAAGTTAGTAATTCCAAACTCTATTTTTTATATAAATTACATTTTATAATAGAAATAACCTAATTTTATTATTCAAGGAAATTTTAGCTCATTTATCAAGAGGACATTTAATTTTAAGACCATACAATTCAGTGGCCAATTGCTCCCAAATTTCATTGCAGTATATGTTAGTGTATGTTTTAAAAAATATATTATTGCAAAACATTTTGTGTTTATATTTATATGTAAACCTAATGAAAAAGTGCTGGAGCACACAATCTTAAAATTAGAAAGACAAAAAAATGCCTCTCTATCTTTACCTACAAAAATGTTGTGCTATATGTGTGTGTGTATACATACATAAATATAGAGAGACTTAATTTTTAAATGTGGCATGTAAACCAACATAAGGGTAGAAATTAAGTAGCATAAAAGCAGCCAGAGTTATCCCTACTTAGGATGGCTCAGAGATGAAATGTTACACATTTTTAAATTTCCTACTTATTTTTTAACTTTATGTATTTATGCAAACAAAATATGGGGTGTAGGCCAGAGGGGTGGGAGGGTGAGAAGATTCACCAGAGGCAGAGTAGAGAGCAGAACAGGCAGATTGACTGAAATACACTGCTGAGTGGAGCGGCAGGTGAGACAGTAGAGGTCTGCTGTACCATGTGGGTATCTCCGTGGCTGGGGAATCGAACTGGTGCTGCAGAAGCTAGAGATAGCTTGATAGCACTGTCTTTAACCCCTTGTGCCACCAGGGAGGCCCCTAAATTTCCTGCTATTTGTGTCTATATGAATATATGTGGGAGTATATGTGTATGTGTGTGTGTATCATTTTACTTTATTATACTTCTTTTGGCTGAAATACATGTGATCTGATATGACACTCATTTTCTTTATGCTCAAAAATTTAAGGTTGGTTCCTCAAATGACAAAATCCTTTAAGCATTTGGGTCATGGTTTACTATTTGTGTCATTTATCTCTTTCCATGTAACAAACTGTCTTAAAATTAAGTAGCTTAAAACAATTAACATATTTAGCTCAAATTGTATGGGTCAGAGAATGGGGCACAGCACAGTGGTGCAACTCTGCTGGCCCCATTTAGGCTTCCTCATACACAGGAACAGTCTCAGGTCAATGTGGTGCTCAGCTGCTGGGGCCAGTTGGCTGAAGCAAAGGGGGCTGGGAGGACATGCCTGGGATATGCAAAGAGAGGAATATTGCAACATTTTATTTTTCCAAATTGTGTACATGATACTTTAGTTTAAATGTTCAGTTAAACTGAGTTATACTAACATAAAATATTTTAAATGGTACTCTTTGGAAATTTTTAAATGTTTTTTGTAGGCAAGCATTTGAACATTGTTTTGTTTTGTTTTGTTTTTTTCCTCCCTGGCAATGACAATTTCTTGAGATATGTTTTCTTTATTTCAAAAGCAAAGAAAAACATAGGCTGGATTTTGAAACTTATGTTGATAAGTGAGAAAAGCCAGTTTTGATCACATTAACATCTAGGAATTAATGAGCTCAATTTGATTGTGGAGGTTGCATGTTGAATCACATCATTTATGCTGTATGTTATTAGTATAAATAGCTATATGTTGAAGCATACAATGTAAGATTTGGATATCATGTATCTTTTTAAAAGAGTAAACAAATGAGGGAGTCATAAGATAAAATGAGACTTTGAACAGGGCATATGAACAGTTATTTCATCTTATGACTGCATTTTTTAATGATCTGTCTTTTTAACAAGGGGCAAATCATGTATATTTCCACTTTGTACATTTGCATGATGAATAAAGTTATCCTTTCTTTTGGATTAATACCTAAACAGCAGCCTATGTAAGTGGGAAAATTCATGAGTCATTAAAGCTGTCAATAATGAAATATCAAAAATAATAAGTTTGACTCATTCTAAATACTGTCTCATCAATTTCATGAGTCCACCCATGGCACACGATTCTTTAAAGATGGAGCTAGTGCATTGTCATGACTGCACTGTCATTCAGCGGATAAAATTTGTATTTTCTGATTCTTTTACAAATATTAGGGGGACCCATTAACAACATAATGTGCTAATCTAGACACTGAGTTACTTAACCAGGTCCAGATGCTTAAATTAAAGGAAACACCAAGGAGGTAGGTGACTGACAGCATTATGAAGAACTGAAGCAAGTGTCATTCTTTATATGAGTTCATTTCTTGTAAGCATTGAGTCATTTAATATGTTGAGTGATTTATTTTATTGCTTATAAATTCTTCAATGATAGTTAAATCACTCTTGGTAAGTTACAGTTGATTGGAGCATTCTAACAACATTGACAGTAAGCAAAAATATTAAGGGTGTTATTCCTTTGGAAGATATGGCAAAAATATTTATTTATACATCATAACTTGAATCTAGTAATTAAAGAAAAACATGCTTTGAGTGAAGTTTTTTTATGTATTCCATAGTGCTGATTTATTTATAAATTTGAACCTGCCAGAGCTCTTGCAAATAGCTCAGTGTTTAAAAGCATTCAATGTCCTGTGTTGTTTTTTTTTCCCATGTTTGTGTGTTTGTGATAGACAAGGAATAGCTTGTAGGTACCTGCCTTTTTTTTTTTTCTGTATCAGTGTTACAGTATAAAGATTTCTTTAATGATATTGTTCTTCTCTCTTTGTTATTATGTGTATGTGTGATTACTACCTTCAGATGTTTCTGATATGACCCAGGAGATTAAAAACAACTATAAACTTGGAGTTAGAAGACAGAAATATGACTGGTTCTGCATTTACTGCTTTTACTGTGATAAATCAGTTAATAAAACAAAACTAAAAGTAAGATCTCTTTACATGGCACCACTTGCCTTTCTTTTCTAGATCACTGTCTTCATTTTTAGAGTGAGGGATTAGCTACCTGACCTTTAAGACAACATCCAGATGTATAGCTTAAAATTCTATAAATCACTTGGACAACATGGTGGTGGAACCTAAGATTTATTTAAGATAGGAAACCATTGATTTCTCCTTTCTTATTTGTTTTTTGCTACATTGGACAGGCAATTACTAACCAACATTGGAGTTTAGAAATAGTATATGGGGGCCTCCCTGGTGGTGCAGCGGTTGAGCACTGGGTTGTGAAGCTGCCTGCATCCTCTGCAGCGCGGGTTCGATCTCCGGCTGCTCCCCGGCCACCGGAGGAGGGTCCCACATGGCGTGCAGACCTCTCCTGCCGCCCGCTGCTCCCCTCAGCAGTGTACTTCGGTCCCTCTGCCTGCTCTGCTCCCAGCTCTGGCTCTGGTGAATTCTCTCACCCTCCCGCACTTCTGACTATACCCAGTGCTTGTATAAATAAATAAATAAAAATAAATCTTAAAAGAAATAGTATATGGTATAACGCAAGTCCATTAATTTGGACCATAATTTCTTATTCTTGAGTAAGCACTGATGCAGCATTTATTAGGTATATTAATTTCATTTGGAAAGTAGAATGTTGGTTGACTGTCAGTATTAACAAAAACAATTGTTATCATAAAATTTGTTTTAAAGATTATACTAAAGAAAACCCTAGAATATTTTCAAAACAGATTTGTGCTTGCTTCCCAAACCTTGATATATAAAAATATATACCATTTTTAATAAATATGTTAAGTTTTCATTTGTAAAATACTAAAAACTATTACAAAGTCTACAAAATTAGTATGGAAAACTCATTTTTTAATAATCCATTTTAATGAATCATTATCTTCACTGAATGTTATACTATTTACTGAGTATTAAATTAAAAGTATATTATCTTAGTCACATTATTTTGTATTTTGTATTTATAGGACAGATCCCATTACTTAGAAGGTATTCCTGAAGTGATACAATCTTACATTTATGTTGAATACGGAGCATGACATCAAAGTGAATTTAAGTAATTGTTCGTGCTGAGTGGGGGCTTCCACTTTGGCCACTCAGTTGTGCAGCAGGGAAGGTATCATATAAGGAGGTGTAACAAAAAATCCTAGCATCTCACAAAACCCAAATTTAGGTCAGTAAACGAGATTAGAAATTGAGTTAATATGTGTTCTAATGTCTCCTTCATGCAATTGAATATATTATTTTTTACAATTAAATATAATTATCCAGTGGAGAGAAAGTAAGGAAGCAATTTATTAAATGTATGTGTGTGTTGTCAGGAAAAAATAAAAAAAAAGATTTATTTATTGATACATGTAAGAGCTGGGGTGCATGCCAGAGATGCGGGGGTGAGAGGATTCACCAGAGACTGAGTGGGGAGCAGAACAGGCAGACTGAATGAAATACACTGCTGAGGGGAGCAGCAGGCGAGACAGGAGAGGTCTGCTGCGCCATGTGGGTCAGCTCCCTGGTCAGGGATCCAACTCTTGCTGCAGTGGCTGCAAATAGCTACATGGTGCTGCCTCTTAACCCCTTGCTCCACTAGGGAGGACCAGGAAAGGAATTAGTAAGAATAGCCATAAGTTCCATGCTGATTCCCTGGTTCAACCCAAAGGACTCATTAGTGACCTCTTGAGATAAATTTGTGCATCTGCTTCCCCAGCTATCAGCCCAGCTCAGATACATTTTACTAAACTTGTGGAGACAGTTCATATTTGTAATGTGGAGAATGTGGGAATTCTAGCAATGCCTTGATGTTTTAGTAAATATTAATAGCAATTGTTCTAAAACTTTTGGGACTTAGAATCATAAACTGACCTCAAAATTACTGAAGTTGTCAGTTGTGTAAGTGATACAAGTTGTTTTATAAGCAGCAGAAAACTAACATGGAGGATAGCAAACAAGACTTGTTTAAGAATACATGGAACTTGGCGAGTTTGTGGAGAAAAAGGAACTCTCCTGCACTGTTGGTGGGAGTGCAAACTGGTCCAACCACTATGGAGAGCTGTGTGGAGATTTCTGGACCTACTAAACATAGAGCTTCCATAGGATCCAGCAATTCCACTCCTAGGTATTTACCCAAAGGACACAGAAACATCAATTCCAAAGAGCATCTGCACCCCTATGTTTATAGCAGCACTGTTTACAATAGCTAAGCTTTGGAAACAACCCAAATGCCCAAAAATAGATGACTGGATCAAGAAGATGTGGTACATATACACCATGGAATATTACTCAGCATTCAAAAAAGATAAACACATGCAATTTGCAGCAACATGGATGGAGCTGGAAGGGATCATGCTCAGCGAAATAAGCCAGAAAGAAAAAGAAAAATACCAGATGGTCTCACTCATAGCAGGAATCTAGAAAACTTAAATAAGGGACCAGGAAAAAGAATAACTATATGAAAGAAAATATCAAAATCAACAAACAACTATGAACCCCCACTCTATGGGGGTTGGGGGTCGGGGAAAGGAGTGATTGGAGTCAAAATAAGGGGGTTGTAATTGTACGGGAAATATAAAAATAAAATTTAAATTTAAAAAGTAAAAAAAATAAAAATCCAACAAATTTCAATTCAAAAAAGAAATAATACATGGAACTTTCTTCATTTTCTGAAAGAGTTTAGGGTGTGTGTGTGTGTGTGTGTGTGTTTATTGGTATGTTTCAATGGAAATAAACATTTTACAGTTCACTGAGGACAAATATCACTGAGAACAATGAAGTTAATTAATACAAAACTACATTAAACTCTCAGCTGATGGGCCTATGGAAATGTTTTCACAAATATTGATGTTATTGAATTTGACCAGGTTGAATTTGTAATTGAACAATAAATATTGCTTTTATTATAAAATTATGACCATTTGAAAAGAGAAATTAAGTGAAATATCTTATAGATTTAAAATATATAGTCTTTGTTATATGCCTGTAACTTCGTTTCCTAACATTAATAGTTATTACTTTATAATGATTTTAAAAATCATCATAAAATTTTGTTTGCAGGGCCTCCCCGGTGGCACAGCAGGTTGAGGGCAGTGCTGTGGAGCTGTCCACAGCCTCTGCAGCGCGGGTTCGATACTGGCCGCCAGGGAGATACCCACATGGCACGTGAGAACTATTCTGTCTCGCCTGCTGCTCCCCTCAGCAGTGTTTTCAGTACATTTGCCTGTGCTGCTCCCCAATCTGTCTCTGGTGAATTCTCTCACCCACATACCTCTGGCCTGTGCCCCAGCTCTTGTATAAATAAATTTAAAAAATTGTTTGCAAATTCCTTAAACCCCTAAATTTTTAAACGTAGGAAAATCATCAATCGTATAATCCCTCATTGTATCAATTTTTATTAGGATAATTAACATATTTTTACTTGACATGGAATCATCTTGTACTGACTTTGGTGTTTGGAATCCAGTGGAACATACACACGAGGCAGGTTAGGAGTCTCTACAAATTAGACAAGAGATCATTGGCAGATACCGTCCTGGAGTAGCCTAGTTTAATGTGGGAGATCAAGAAAGGCAACTTAAAATATTATTTAGTGAGATGATATAAGTAAGGGCCCTTTAAGAGAAGACCACACCAGGCAAAGTAACTACCATTTGAGATATAGAAAATAGTCCAGCATGTTTGCCAGAGAGAATAAGACTTTGAGACAGGTCAAATCTTTGAGGCTAAATTGAAGTTGCTGATTTTTGTCATCAAAACCAGGACAGAACCTGAAGGTACTTCTTCAGACATCCCTTCTAGCTACTGGGAGAAATATATATGAAGAGATTGCCAAGAGAGTAAAGTATTTGTCTATGGGGGGGAAAAAACTGCCTACACAGGGAGTCAGAGGATAAAGATTGCTCTTTTAATGAATAATATGTGAAAATATAAATGAGCAATGTGATCATATAAAGGATCCAGTATTGTGGTCAGAAGGATTTAAGATAAAATATTTTATATTCCATATACTTCCTGTGTGACTTAGAACAAATTATGCATTGAGATCAGTATTCTCATTCAGATTAAGAGCATAGTATATTGGCTATGACAATTATATATTTTCAGGAAAATTTAAATTACACAGTAAGTGCATAATATGTAGCAGTTGCTGTTGCTAGTTAATTAATTTTAATAATAACATTATTTTCCAATGCAGACTCAATCTGTAATTGGTATTATTACTTCCCATTCCCAACCATATAAAAATAATATGTATTAGACCTTATCATTTTATCCCTGTGTAGCCTTCATATTTTTAATAAAATATATGAAATATTTATTTCATAATCATTTTATTTAAATGCATCATATTTATGTGATTTATAAATATGCATACAAACTTTTTTTAGGTCATTTTGTTCTTCAGAATGCAGATGCCTTAAGAAATTGCCAAAATACATATATAAGACTGATCATTTGCATGCAGAGCAAACGACATTGCACATTACCAAAATGCATTTAAATTATACTATTGATCTTACATATGCAATAAAAATACACAGACAAGAGAAATAGTTTAAATAGATTCCTCAAGTCAATAGCATTTATATATCATAAAATTTATTATTTTTTCTCCTATTGATCTGAATTACTGTTACCCACCAAACCAGTTTACATGGCTCATGCTCAGAAAGCCAGACTCTGATCCAGGAGATAGTTTCCACAAAGAAATAATTTTATTATAAGAATTTTATTATCAGTGGTGATACTTCAGGGGACAGCAGGGACAGTTATCAAAAAAGGCTGCCGAGTGGCAAATGAAAATTATACAGGCAAGAAAGGAATGTGGGAATATGCAGGAGTGGAGAGTTTCTTCATTTTCACGTTGGTGGTGGCAGCTTGGTAGCTTGGTGCACATGATCACATTATTGATAATATTTCTGGAGTAGTTGCTCTCTTCTGTGTTATCAGTGAAAATGACCCTGGGGTGTTCATCAGGCACTGATATTATCAGATCCTTGAAAGAAAAAGAAAAATCCCATCACCCATTGTCACAATCACAGCCCAGAGGAGTGTATGGGTGTTTTTTTTTTTTTTTTTTAAAGATTTATTTATTTATTTATACAAGCACTGGGTACAGTCAGAAGCGCCGGAGGGTGAGAGAATTCACCAGAGCCAGAGCGGGGAGCAGAGCAGGCAGAAGGACCGAAGGACACTGCTGAGGGGAGCAGCGGGCGGCAGGAGAGGTCTGCACGCCATGTGGGACCCTCCTCTGGGGGCCGGGGAGCAGCGGATCGAACCGGCGCTACAGAGGCTGTGGGCAGCTTTGCAGCCCAGCGCTCAACCGCTGCGCCACCGGGGAGGCCCTGTATGGGTGGCTTTTAAGGCAAGGATCATACTCCCATTCAGAGCCTGCCAAGTTAGGAAGTTTCCCATAACATTAAATTGGTTTTGTTTTTGAGTGTGGAAACATTCTAAAACTTTCAAAAACCTATTTGTAAAAAAAAAAGCATTCTCTTCAAGATGTGAACTCTGTATTTAGAGTTCTCTATTTTTGCCTATGAAACTACTGTATAGCTTACTAGCTTAAAATAGATATTTTGTTTCACTCCTGGTTTTTGGGTCATCAGTTTCACTCAGCTGACCATCTTATCTCTGTTTTATATATTGTCACCATGCGAGCTCTCTTGGGAATGAAGGATCCACCTTTAAGTTTACTCCTCATGTCACTGGAAACTGTTTGATGGATTGATTATCCCAATAGGCCAAGAGCAAGGTCCATCCCCACGAGTCTATATCAGGCTGTATGTGCTTTCTCAGAGCATGGTGGCCGGGTTCCAGGAAACAACTATGTCTGCCAACTAAGACAGAGTCACTTCTGCCATATTCTATTACTAAAAGCAGTTCTAGAACCTGCTCAGACTTAAGGGGCAGTGATGCAGATCTCACTTCTAGAGAATGTGTTAAAAAAAATGAGTGTGTATTTTTATCCCACTACATGGACTGAATCCCTTTCTATGTGAAAGTCTATAATGATTTTCATTTATTTGAAAAGCAATGCTTTATAAATATAGATCCTAAAAGTAAAGTACTTAGAGGGAAGTAGAATATATTTCTTTTACTGACTAGAATGCAAACTGGACTGGACCCTAAGAGTTGCAATAAATGTGAGGATTCAGATACTGGATACTTATCTGTGGTGGTCATGTGACATTCCTGTGTGTTTTGAGGTTCAGGTTCAGAAATACACTCATCCAGACACATGCAGTTGGGATACCGTTCACTGGTCTAGACTCTGCCTCAGATGTTAACGTTACAGCCAGTATTGTAAGGCAGAAGAGAGGCAGTAGTATGTCTAAATGGGAATTCACCCAAAAGAGAAACTTGAGACTAAGGTGTGTGTGAAATGTGTTTGGAAGTTAATATAAATAATGCTTTGGGAGTGCTAGTAGGATGAGAAGACACAGGAAAATGATGCCTCATAAAGGAGTCATTATGAATACAGCTACCACTGTGGGTGACTAAGAGCTTACCCTTGTTGAGAAAATGCTGGAAATTATTTTAGAAAATACATTCCAGAGTTACTCCCTGCCTCAAGGGGCAGACAATGGAGGTGTTTATACAGCTACTGTCATCAGTCATCAGTGGAAGGCTGCTCCCTAGGGAAAATATTTCCCAGGCAATGCCAGTCTAACGTTGGGTGGCAAAGCAGACTACTGACACCAGAGGAAGCCTCAGGTGCTGAGACCAGATGTTTGAAGCTTGACTTAGCAAGCATGCACGAATAATAAAAAGAGGAAAGGGGGGGGGTATTTTTCATGGGGGGGTGGTTGTCAGCATTTACTTTACAGAAAGTAAAAGAGAAAACTGTAAATATGTTGAAATATATAAATATATATATCAATCACTAATGTGGCGTCATCTTTTTGTTGTAGATATATGCACCTATGAGAATCAAGAATTAATATGTGTTTAGGTTTAAGTTATATAATATATATTTATAATATATACTATAATAATAAAATATTAAATACCCACATCTTTTTAAATTAAAAATATTTTCGAATAGTGTAGATTTATTACAGAATATTATACTTTAGAATAAAACTGCTATATATATTTGGGGTAGATTAACAATTGAAAATCATTAAAATTTTACAAATATATATTTTCAAAACAATAAAATTATTTTAAAAAAACATTAGTGATAAAATAACAAAACTGCTTGATAGATCTCTTGGATGTATTTTATATAACTAACTCAGATTGAATACACACATATTTAGTTTGAAAGAAAAATAAAACTCACAATGTCTTGGGCCTCCCCTGGTGGTGCAGGTGGTTGAGCGCCGCGCTGTGAGGCTGTCCACAGCCTCAGCAGCACTGGTTGGATCCCAGCCTGCAGGCGAGGGTCCCACGTGGCACTGCAGACCTCTCCTGTCGCACCCACTGCTCCCCTCAGCAGTGTATTTCATCGGTCTGCCTGTTCTGTTCCCTGCTCTGTCTCTGCTGAGTCCTCTCACCCTCCCACGCATCTGGCCTGTACCCCAGTTCTTGTGTAAATAAATAAATCTTTAAAAAAAAAACATTTTTTCCATATCATTTAAAATAAATAATATTTTTGTTTGACCTGATACTGTTTGATTCAATCATTTTTAAAGATTAGAAAAAAAGCACTAGATGTTTTTATGAACACGCTCATTTACTTCTTTCATATTTTCCCACTGTTACATTAAAAGGGTATATTGTTACATGAAATTCTTTCAGCCTTCATTAAAATTCTCCAGAAGCATTCTATTTTAGGACTAAAATCAGCAATCATGGTTTGTATGCTTAATAATCATTGCACAGGGTTTATTTTTCAATATCCTGAGGGTATTAATCATTTGAAAACTCACTAGCAGTTGAGATGATTCTTTTCTAAAATATTTCTTCATCCCCAATAGCACAATATAATAGGTGCTAGTTCTACGTTCATGGAGCATCAACTAATTTGCAATCGTGGCAGATCTTAAGCTTTCTTTGATTCAAATGTCTTAAACTGCCAGAAGGTATACTCATTCAATTAATGTTTGCTGAGTGAATTAGTTCCATATATATATATATATATATATATATATATGGAAATATATATATGTTATATATATGGAAATATATATATGTTTATATATATATATATATATCTATATATATTTGCAAACTCCTCTTTCTCTAAAAGGTCTCTGACCAGAGTGTCCTGTTAGGATCCTGGTGGGGTTTTTTGTTTGTTTATTTCTTGACATCTAATGATAGGTCAGTGAACACTAATTCTGAAGCTATGATGTTAACTTTTTAAAGTTTGACATACGTCATACAACTATGACAAATTATTTTTTCTCCTCAGGCATTACAATAACAATTACAGAAATAGTTACTATGAAAATATTTAATATATTAAGTCATTTTGTAAATATAATGATTTCCACTTTGTGAGTAAAGTACTATTATAGTGGTGTTAAGAGCCCTTGGTTTTGCAATAAGGCCTTTTCACTTACTGTCTGAAATGCTACAATTTATTTAAAGTGTTTTACCATAGCCTGCTAATAAGTAAACTTGTTACAATAAACAGGTATATATGTTTTTTTATCTAGTTTAATAAATAATCATAGTGAAGGATGTAATTAATCTGGAGGCAAATACTTCAGCAGTTGACAAGTATAAGTTGTTAACTAAGATTTTTTTCCTTTTAAGTTGAGGATCATATATATAGATACATGATATGATAGCCTCTGTTAAAAAAAAAAAAAGTTCTAAAGCTATCCTTGTTGCTTGAATCTGAAAACAAAGGAAAGATGAAGATAAATCTGATTCCAAATGATTCCATGTTGCTATGCTGTCAAAAAATGCATGTAGAGATTAAATATAACCAGCATCCTTTCTTGTGCCATTTATTTGATACTTTTGCTGTATTGCTTTTCGTTATTACTTTTTATTTCTGGTTTCATCTCCTCTATAGCAAAATTTAGAGAGGCTTTTCCTTCCTCATACTTCTTTGTACAATATTTATGACTGTATTACAATAGATAATGTCTCCTTCCACGGCATTCTAAATATTTTGGCTACTGACTCAAGTTGCTCAGAGATAAGACAAAAGGAGAACATGATAAAAAGGGGGAAAAATTAGCAGGTTTACTAAGGTAGACCATGTGTGGTTCAGGTACACAATAATAGTTAGAAATCAAAGGAACACACACAAAACAGTCAAAATGTTAATATAGATGTGAATAGAATTTTCTTTAAATACATTTTAAAACCCATTAAAAGATTGGATGTGCCCTAACGTGTGTCTAGGGTCTGAATTACTAAAGAAATGATTTCATTGCCATGAAGTAGAGAGATAAATGCAGTTGACACAAGAGAGGCAAGTCAGTTTGGAATAGAAGAGAATTAACATGAATGAGCCCTACTTTCCTTGACAGAGGGAATATGAGGGAATATGCCTGAGAGAAAGGAAATCTGAAAGATGACAGTCCCATATATAAAGTCAAAATTCTATATGCAAAAGCCTATAAAAAATAAGCTGCCCCTCTATACTGTAACAATTAACTATCTGAAAAGGAAATAAAAAAATACCAGTTATAATAGATAGCATTACATAAAGAAAATACTTAGAATGAATTTAACCAAGTGAAAAATCTATACATTGAAAACAAAATACACATTTTTCATACTAAGGTTAATATATTTTGGAGATCTAAGATAAATCATGGTGACTGTATTGAAATATATAATTTCCAAATTTAGATTTCCATGTTTGAAAATAAAACTGAAAGTGATATTCTTTGTTTAAATTCCAAGACTTGCAAGTTAAACTCTGTTTACTAGTCATGAGATACGCGATACTTTGCTAGTGATCTAAGCTGACTCCATCACAATTTCTCAAAATTATAAGATGGATGCTATCAACTATGAAGAGTTATGTCATCATTGACTGGACTTTCATAGTTTTCTGTAGGGAATTTGAAGTTTACAGATAGCTGCCTGTGAGAATTA
Source organism: Talpa europaea (assembly GCF_964194135.1). Taxonomy (NCBI): domain Eukaryota; kingdom Metazoa; phylum Chordata; class Mammalia; order Eulipotyphla; family Talpidae; genus Talpa; species Talpa europaea. The sequence goes on along the minus strand of NC_140071.1, from coordinate 12,062,219 downwards.
ACTTGCTGTGTAAATTTGAGGACTTAGCTAACAAAAACATGTGGTTATTGATGGTTAGTTGTTCTTACAATTGGCATAAACTTGTGTTTCTAGATGGTGTATTATTTCTTAGTCAACAGTAGAAAAGCAGATGGTTGAATTTTATTTTTTGTGCTTATGCCCAACACAACAAATTCAGCAGGAGAGGACTGTATGAATGTTAACGTGAAACATGTTAGAATGACACACTGTTGTTAAACATATAATAGAAAAAAACTATTCATTTACTTGGAAATAAGCACATTAAGTGAAGCAGTACACAAACTGTGGTTTCCCTTTCTTCTTCCAGTCTAAATACAGATAAACTACTCATGATCCATATCATCATTATGAACACTGTGATAATATACTTTTAGGTTAGGCACCGGTTATGTAAACAGTGAAACTTCTGAATAAAGTTATATCATGAAACCAAACAAAAACATTTTATAAGGAATTTCATGTCATAAATTACCTGGAGATTAATTTATAGAAATAGCAGAAAAATATCTTCAGAGATGGTGTAGAAAGCAACAAAGCAAGATAAAGCAGCATTTATTTTTAGGTGACTTTATTTATCTGTGTATTCACTATCAATATTTATTTTTAATAAACCAAGAAATAATTTATTTAATCTTAAAATAACTTCAACAATGATTTTTGATTACCTCAAAATTATCAATATAAAAATTAAACTATAATATTGCATGTCAATAATTGCATTTATTGGACATTCTAAAAATGAATAAAATTATTTTTAGCATTTGCAATGTACTTGAAAACTTTCTGTACTAAGTTTAGGTGTTGAAACTATAATCCCTCAGTGTTAAGGTAATTTGAGGTGGAGTCTTTAAAAGGTAATTAGACTTAGATGAGATCAGAATGTGGGGTCCAAATGAGGGAATATTGTCCTAATAATAAGCAAAGAAATCAAAGCTCTCTGTGCATCAGGTAAGGGCACAGAAGACATGGCTGTCATCAAGCCAGTATGCGGTCTCTCATCTGCAACTTGATATTGGTTTTCCCAGTCTTAAAAGTGGAAAAAATGAACATCTACTGGTAAGCCACAGCAGCTATGCTGCTTTGTTGTAGCAACCTGAGCTAATTCATACAAAAAATACATAATATATCATTGAAAGTGAAAATGTGTTTCGAAGGACCCTTTATACTAGAATTTCCCTTTCACATGTTCTGCAAATTTCTGTTTTTTCTTTTGTAGAAATTATTTTTAGGGCTTTGAGCTATAAGACATTTATTTCCTTTGCCAAAAAAGAAATCAATACCAGTGGAGTGCATAGATCAGTGACCAAGAGTAATTTTCCTTTATGACTTTAGATCCTAAAAAGAAATTATATCAAATAACTGATGCAGATAAACTAAAATTATTCACAAACTTTATTCTAATACCTACAGCACTTATTTTGTAAAATTGATCTGGTGTTTTAGTTACCTCCTACATATGTAAGGAACCATTATGTCTTTTGAAAGTGAACATAGTTGAAGAAAAATAAAGGTGAATAAGAAATATGGATATCCCCCTTTGTTTGGGGTGAGTAGTATATATTTTGATGATGTCTGAGCAAGAAAAGGTCACTTGAGGCTATGAATTTATGGCAATTATTTATCTATGAGGGCATACAAGATTAAAGAAAAATATACTATATAAGTGACTCTTGAAAAGATTAATGGTGTGTTGTATCTTTTGCTATTACCTGTATAATATTCAAATAACTTAATAATAAATAGCATAAATTATCATTTTGAAAATATTATAGTTATTCATAAAGTTGTTTGCATTTTTTTTCTGACACCTGCTCGAGGCACATTGGAATTAAGGAATTCAGTTGGACACCTTTGTTTTTGAAATGTGTCATATGAAAATTCTATAGAGACCTTGAGAATAATATAGGACATCAAAAAGCTATACATAAATCTACTGGAATAAATTCCATATTTAAACATAAAACTGAAATTCATGGTCTTCAGTTCCTTGTCCAATTAAAAATCCATTTTTATTATGGAAAATATAAATAATCAATTTGCATAATGATGTGGAGTAAACAAACTGATACTATTTATAGTTAATAAAAGATCCTATTAGGAAAATTCAAGAAAATCAAATAAAAATATATGCATGTGAAGAACAGAATTCATTTGGTTGAACAGACAATGGTTAATTAAAAATTATGGTTTTCCTACAAATACCCCAGAAATTACCATTTAAAGTTGTAACAAGGAAAACATTCACATTAATAAAACCATGTAGGCTCTGAAAAATATAGTTACAAGGAGAGAAGTCGGTGGTATGGAAGACTAGTAAAATATGTCAACTTGGTAATGAACCTGGTACTTGATCTTTGATGGTGGATTAAGTGAGGTATAGTAAAAGATAGAGATGAAGTTACCCAGAAATTGATAAAATACTGTAAATTAATAGTAAGTGAATAAAATTGTATTAAATAACAGCTACCAAGTGCCTTAAAGTAACACTTCAAAAATGTCCAAGACATTAAACTACATACACTAAAATATAAAAAGAATGTATAAAAAATTTAAAAAACTTATTTCCCCTTGTACAGAAAATAACATTGCGTAAATATCCATTCTTGATATTTCTCTGTAAATTCAATCTAGCATAATGCAATTAATGATAAGTTTATTCAAAGAACTTGGCAAATCAGTTTTAAAACTCATATGGAAAAATAAATGTGTAAACAATAGTTCAGGCCCTCCCTGGCAGTGCAAGGGGTTAAGCACCCCACTATGAAGCAATTTGCAGCCTTTGCAGCACGAGTTTGATCCCTGGCCAGCCAGGGAGCAACCCACATGGCACAGCAGAGCTCCCCTGTCTCACCTACTGCTCCCCTCAGCAGTGTGTTTCAGTCAGTCTGCCTGTTCTGTTCCCCACTCTGTCTCTGGTGAATCCTCTCACCCCCCTGCACCTCTGACCTGTACCCCCCAGCTCTTGTGTGCATAAATAAATAAATCTTTAAAAAAATAAAATAAAATAAAACAGTAATTCAGATAATATCTGTTAATGGGTTTTATTCTCTGCTTGTCTAGCAGAAATAATGGAATATTTAAATTTATGGTGCAAGCTATGTATTTATCAGACAGTTCATGAATCATTTATTTCAGAAATGCAAAGTGGAAAATGACAAATTTATTCAAATTATCACACACATAATTTTGTATTTTCAGTAATTATATATATGCAAATGCTACTGACATAAGTGGTGAGTTATACAACTATATAGATATCTATATAGATATAGTAGCTATATAAAATGTGCAATTATGTATATATAATTATAATGCAATTTATGTACAAATAAAGCATATATTCGCATAGAGAAACCACACACATACTGTATTTTTTTTTAATAGAGGCGTGTTTTATTTATTTATTTATTTATTTGTTTGTTTGTTTGTTTGTTTTGTTTATACATGCACTGGGTACAGTCAGAAGCGCAGGAGGGTGAGAGAATTTACCAGAACCAGAGCGGGGAGCAGAGCAGGCAGAAGACAGAAATACACTGCTGAGGGGAGCAACGGGAGTGTCGGAAGAGGTCTGCTGCGCCATGTGGGATCCTCGCCAGCTGGCCAGGACCGAACCCGCACTTCAGAGGCTGCAGACAGCTTCACAGCACGGCGCTCAACCCTCTGTGCCACAGGGGAGGCCCACACATACTATATTTGGATATATACTTTGACTTAAAACATTTATAAAAAATATTGCTTATGTATACAACCAGATCATATTGAAATGACATTGCTACATATAAATAATGTTATATAAGCTTTTATGTTTTAAGAATTATTAATTTTTTTAATTATATGAAATCGGGTTCTAAAACTTTATTTGAATCACATATATGCAAATATTCTGTTGCCTTTATTACATAAAGTTTACACAAATACTTACTCTTAGACATGTTTTCTCTATTTTCAATTTTGAATTTGTCAAATACAAAAACAACCCGGGTTACTTTAAAAACCTAATACAGACTGACCTTATATTTTGTTCTACATATCTTACAGAGAGATTTTCATCAAAACAAGAGACTTTCTCATCTGTTCCTTGTGCTCTTCCCACCCCTGTTTTGATCCACATCCCTTCTCCCCACCCTGCAGAATGTCTCTGGTTATAGTCACTTGTTGATTTTTATTTTTACTATATTATAACTACTTCTCTTCCTGATCCCTTATTAGGATCCTTGCATTACTCCTATATGTGAAACCATCAGGTATTTGACTTTTTCTTTCTGGCTTATTTCACAAAGTGAATAAATCTTAAGGAAACATTCAAAGAAGTTATAAAACATATTTTCTGATCAATTGTTATAACTTTCAGCATAATGCACTGCCCTTAAAACTTTTGTATCTTCCCGAGGAATTTTATAATAAGATACATTATGAAACATCAATTAATTTAGTCAACCAGCTGCTTCTCTGGACTCCTTTAAAATCAGTTAAATTAAATAGTTAGATTGGGTGTCTTAACTGCTACTTACCTATCAAGTGAAATAGAGAACACCTAATTAAATTTCAAATCCAGACAAACAGTCAATAATGTCTTGGTGTGATTTGTTAGTATAATAACTATAAATATTTGTTACCATTGTTATAACCAACCATAAAGACTTGGAATAATTTATACTAAAAAGTTGTCCTTGTTTATCTAAAATTTACTATTAAATGAATATACTGGTTTTATTTGCTAACTGGCAGTCCTTTAACTATTGTTGCCATCACTTCTACGACTGCTGATATGTTTATTTTTGGTTTTTCTTGTGTCAATTGCTACTTTAAGTATCGTATGTGCATTGTCTCACAATCCTCATAATATTCCCACGAAAAGATGCTACTGATATGTCCACTTTACCAAAGAGACAAATGAAACAAAGAGAGGTTAAGTTGACACAGGCTGTGCATCAAGTAAATGGTGACACTGGTTTCAAAACAGGTTGAAATTCAGAGGCCACATTAATATAATCTGAGACTTTTTTCTTATGAGATTTTTTTCAACTTTAAGTTTAAAGACAGAGGCCCATTCTGTACATGTTTCATTCGAGTGTGATAAATTCAGCAATATGAGGTATATTCTGTGGACCAAAGGAATTCAGCTGACTGCCAATATGGAAAAGATAATTTGATAGAGGAATACAAGAGGATTCAGTTGCCTAGGTGATTTACAATACAAAAAGAAAATTGTCTCATTTCCATTAAGAGAGTATAGTCTATTTTCAAAAGATTTTGATCACCTCTTTTTTTCTTGACCTGTGTAAATCCCTAACTCACAACATTATGTATACATCAATGCTGTTATCAACAAACCAACTGTTCTTTGCAAGCAAGCGTTCCCTTTTATTTCAAGATAAATTTGCTTGTGTATGTACAACAATTTGCCTGATTTCTCATTCTCTTCATATTTGGAATCTGATGATATAAATCTGAGGGATAAACCTCACTCAGTTTCTGAACCAATTCTGATGAGTGTGAACTCTGAACCAAGCCATCTCTACCAGGCACTTATTAGAGGAGTGATGAATTAATCTAAGTCATAAATCTACGTAGATCATCAGCAAACATGTTGAACCACAAGGACATAAATATAGAAATCCTCAAGTATTTTATGGAACATTACGTAGGTCCCCCATAATGCTGTTTCCACAATTCTATAATCAGCCTTCATTATGATTCCTGGCTTCTTTATTTCTACCTGGATCTGCTATAGTGACAGCTGTTATTTGTAGATTTTGTTTTGGCTTCTGCATATGGATTCACTCCTGGTACATGGTCACACATCCCTGGTTTTCAGGAGACTTAATTCCTGCTTTCTGGCAGCAGTCCCTGTCTTCATTCAGATTCTGAAATAGGTTCCCAGCAGTGCTTCATTCTCCATCATTATAAATCAGCTTACATATATTCAGAGGACCCATTCCAGTCAATTACCCAGTTACACCCATGGAATCTACTCCTGGTTGACTCCAGGGATTATAATACTTGCAATTCCTTTTCTAGTCAAAATCCATTTTTAAAGTTCTGCTTACACATCATACTGGATCTTTGCCCTAACAGCAATCTGCGTGGCTGGATCTTAGTATTGCTGGAAGTTTTATAGAAGATAGTTAATACATTACAATGTCTCAGGTCAATAGGCTGGAACATATGAAGGTTTGCTACCATATCCAATGCAAGGATTGAAATTACTTATATACCAACTTTGAGTCAATCATTTCTGTAACAACACTGCATTGTGCACTGCAGACTTGATCTCTGACTATTGCTCTTAAATATCCCTCATTCCCACATATTTTTCATAAAAGATTGCAGTCACTTCATTCCTACTTTCATTCAGATTTATTCCCCTACTAGTTTATCCTGTTGCATTTAAGCTTTAGGTCATTCTATGATCATTTTTTTCTCAGCAACATTTCTATTCCCCTTTTCTTTCTCTTTAATCTTCCTTAATGTTTCTCATTTTTTCTTGTAATTTTAAAATAACATCAACCAAAATTTTTCAAATTATTTTGGTTTATGTAATTGTTCATCTTTATAATAACCAAAACATTGTTCTTATTGTAACATGTAATTTTCTCATTTCCAGCTTTTGAGTTTATTTTTGAGGGATGGGGCTATTTTTTTTTTCTTTTTGGAGATATGCTACTTCTGAGGTTTTATTTTAAATTTCACTGGAGACAGCTATGCTACATTTACAATAATGTTAAAATTTGTTTCCTTAGTTTTATATTGTATAGGTTTCATCACATTCTATGCTTTGACCAAACTGTTTATTAATTGCCTATATTTCTATTTACAGATGCCATTTTAGGTTCTTGATTATTTTAATTTCTTTCCACTTTTGTTCAAATAAACATGTTCTTACTACTCCAATCAAACACATCGTCAGGTTTATCATAAAGAATCTCCAGAAGGAGTCATTTTCTAAAATATTAAGAATGACCTCTTCTTTGTATGGAGGTCCTGAATCACATAAACCAGATATTGCTGAAATCTGAGCGATATGTAATTTCATTCTGCTCCCTTTGCTGTGAAATATAGAACCATTGGTGTCATGAAATCGAAGAAAGATAAAAATGAAGGTCTTTACTGATAGAAGCATGTGCAGTTTATATTAGATTAAGAGGGATGGAAACAGATCTGTAGCTTTTGAAGTACATGAAAAACTACAGTAGCACTGAAGATACTGGCAGGTCAGAGGTGTAAATGGAAATAACTACTTTAGGGACAGACTGCTCAAGACCCATATTGAGAACCTGTGTGTCGCATATTTCCAGAAAATCAATTTATTTTCAGTAACTTGGGAGCGCTATGGTTTATGAAATATAGTTATAGTTCAACTGTCAGCACAAAGCAAGATTTCAAAGTGAGTTCACCAGTGTTATTTTGCCTCCTTTAGGAGAAAAACACACCAAATATCTTACTTTACTATACACTTTTTCAGTTTTCTACCTAAATGCTGCCCACAAGGTATCTTAGTAGATGTGTCCATTGTTTACAAATTAAAATAATCTCAACCTGTACGTGAAGTGTTCATATGATAGATATTGTCAAGCTGAAGAAAAAACATAAACTATGGTAGAAACAACTTGTTAATTGTCACTGAATGATAAGTTGAATACTCTGACTTTTGAAAAAAATCTAAATGTATATCTTTGGGTTCTAAATAACAATTTTCCATTTATAGATTGATATCCTTTCAAAATAAATCATATTTAACTTACAGATACTCTGAATTATCTCCTTCAATATTTTAAATTGCATAATGGCAATAGGGAACATTTGCCAAGTCCTTTTAGTTGTACTGAAAAAATTCCAGTTCCCAGAATTATATGAAGATTATTTCTTATTGTTAAACAAATGTCAATGTGTTATTAAACTGTTTACTATGTAATCACTTTTCAATGTAAAAAAAAATCTTCTTATAAGATCCTTTGAATATATATAGATTCTTATACTATCAAGTCTATTTCAAGTAGAGTAGCCTTTTTATTGGTAATAGAATCAGGATTTATATTTCAGCTAGTGGCGTTTCAATAGTTTTCTTCCTCTCTTCCAATAACACTAATCAAATGATCTTTTATTGACATCTTGAGATGTAATGGTCTTGGTTTTCTCTCAAGATCAATACATGATAAATTCATTTAGCTTTACTTTTGGACCTCTGGGAAAATGAAAATATGAATTAGTATTTGGTATGGTACTTTAGAAATGCATGAATATTTTGTGGTTCAGGAGTTAAAATTTTACCAATATAAATTGTTTGCTATATCTGTCCTGTCACAGGAATTATTTTATTCAGTAATAAACTGAAAGTAGGCCTTTATCTAGCAATGAGGATAAAACATATATTTACAGATTTAGTATATGTCTATAGTCATGCGTTCAACAGTTTTTAACCTTGTTCCAAACCTGTCCTTGTTTGGAAATTCAATATTGTATATTTCATAACTATAATTTCCACAAATTATAAATTTTGCTGTTTAGTTCTTCTGAATATAGAATGTGATGATAAATTTAATAAAAAATCAAACAAATAAGCAGGACTGTTATCCTGAGGCTTGGTAAAGAGAAAGAACACCCTAGCGGAAAAGAAAATTCATTGTGGATAAGAGACATTTTGAAAACCTATGACTTCTGTCAATCTCCGGCTATGATTGCCTGGAGAGTCATTTGGAAAGTGATTAACCTAGCACTGAGCACATAATCTAAGTGTGAATTACACATATCTTGAGAACATAGTGAACGAGATATAAAATAAAATAGTGTGTGCATAATTTTGGCAAATCCACAATGCCTAAATCACCATTTCAAAGCCAGCTGATGAAGAACAATCCCAAAGTGACTGATAATGTTTTCCCCTTAATGTCCCAGAGATTGCAGGAGAAGTTCTTAATAGACTACCTAGTACATAGCAACCATTTACCATCTTTTTTTTCTATGTACTAAATAGGTGTTAGTACTTTGTAATATAAGATTAGTGACCTGTTCTGTTATAAAGGACATTGTGTACTGTTGTATGGGAGATATATATATATATATATATATATATATATTATTAAGGTAAGATTGGTTTACAATGCTGTACATTATTCAAAGTTATAGGATCATAACTTTTGGGGTATATGTTGCCACACCACAGACTCCACCAAGACACTCTTAGTCCTCCACCATAGTCTGTCCTGCCCCATCCCCTTACTCCATTGTGTCTCTTTCCCCTTTGTTTTTAACTCTTCTCCTCACCCTCTGGTACTTCAGGTTTACAGTCATGTTTCTAGGGGTTTTTTGTTTTGTTTCGTTTTGGTGTTATCTGACTCTTTTTGTTTGCTTCTCTATATTACACATGTAAGTGAAACCATCTGGTATTTGTCATCCTTTTTTTTGGTTACTTTCTTAACATAATCCCTTCCAGATCCATCTGTATTATTCTCAATGAAGAGTTTATTTTATATCTGAATCTCCAGGTCAAGGAGTATATCAACTAAAGGTGTTTCCTTCCAGGACTTTTCGGGATTTGATTCTTCTTAATATTTTTTTTTTTCTGTATGGTATAAGGTACAGCATTTCTTTTGCATGTATATATCCAATTTTCCCAACACGATTTCCTGAAAATATCATCCTTTGTGCTTTGTGTATTTTTGACACCATTGGAAAAAATTAGTTGACCGTGTATGGATGAACTGATTGCTGAGCTTTCTGTTGTGTTTCGTTGTTCTGTGTTTGTCTTTTATTCCAATACATCTGTTACCACTACTATTTCTTTAAAAAAGTTGTTTGAAACCAGTAAGTATGTTGCCTCTAGCCTCAGTATGTTGTTAAGTTTGTTTTGGTTTCTAGGTATGTTTTGTAGATATATAAATTTTTGGCTTTTGTTTCTATTTCTTTGAAAATGCTATTGGAATTTGACAAAGATTACATTGAATATGTACATGACTGATCAGTGGCAACATTTTAACAATATCACTTTTTTCAATCCATAAACACAATATAACTTTCCATTTATTTGCATCATCTTTGACTTCTTTTATTACTGTTTTACAGCTGTTAGTGTATAGATCTTTTACCTACTTGGTTAATTTTCCCCCTAAGTTTATTATTGTTCTTCACTTTATTGTAAATAGATTATTTTTAAATTTTATTTTCAAATAATATATGCACAACTTATTACTTCATGCTGGTTTTGATAGCTGTTTGTATTATATGAAAATATTTTTGAATGATCATATCCTTCCAGGGATGTTGGGAATTCAATCCCATAACCCTTCCCCCATAAAGGATATTGATTATCATAAGGCAGTAGTATCAAAACAATTTATTTTTATAAGTGATTTTAGCAAGTATCAGCAAGCATGTATATAATCTGGAGTCTGTCATAAAGAGAGGCTTTCTGTAGGTGTTCTAGGGAGCTATTCTTACACTTAAAATAGATAGCCTCAATTTCTGTTCAGTTGTGGATATTGGGAAGACATGGTCCTTGAATACATTACAGTTATTTCTTTATAATGAAGTACGTCAAAATTCTGAACTCGTGGACCTGTGGAGGCCATTAAAGAAAGACATTATTATTGGGTTCATGTTGATATCACTGACATACTGAATTAAACAATGTTGAAAGTACCTTTCCCATGGGCATCTTTTGAGATTACACAGTCCTAAATATTAAGGTCATTGGTAGTTGGATTTTCTATGTGTAGTACCTAAAAAACCAGCGGTAATGCAAAGAAATAGAATAAGAATTTATGTTTTCCTAGGCCACATTACACAAGTTTTCCTAAAGTACTTCCTTCAATCAGAAAAAAAAAGTGAGTATCCTTTGAATTGGTGTTTTTTGAATTTTTTGATAGATTCCTAGGAAAGGAATTACTAGGTTGAATGGTAGTTCCATGTTCAATGCTTTGAATAAAAATAAAAATTAAATATCTCAATTTTAAAAGTAAAAAAGTGAAACAAAATAGTGCAGGTGTTTATCAAAGTTAAGCTAAAGTATATGCAAGAAGAAAAAGCTGGAAAAATGCATCACTCACGACATCTCTGGTTGACCAGATTTGGGTAATTTTAAGTTTGGCTCACTGGCAGTCCTTAATTCTGTGCTGTATAAAATAAATGTATGATTTTTTTTTTAGATCAAGAAATCTTAATGTTTAAGTACATTGCATGGCCTATTAGTAAGCTAAATCATGAAGATTATTGATAGGAAATATGACAAACTATAATAAGTCACAGATGGTATAATCAGACGTCGTGCTCTCAATGTTTAACTTAGCCTCAAACCATCATCTAATTGGTTTTATACTTTGAAAACAACTTATACTTGTCTAACTTTTCCAGATCTTTTATTATGATGCCATTTGTGATTTTTATTTTTTAAGATGAAGAAATACTCACAGAATGCAAACATTTACTCAGCAAAACTCTCAGTAACTCTCAATTGAATTTTAAAAACAACACTATTTTTTAAAATAAAGATAAAAATAAGCTTGTGATAGGTGCTGCCAATACTCCTACCAAAGGAATAGTTTTTGTCCAATTTCATCATTGTTTTGGCATCCTTCTGTTAAGTTATATTTTTAAACATATATTTCAAAATATCATTGCTAACAAGTTTATATAAATTTAGCATTCACTTAATTAATCTTTCTTCAATAAGAATATTCATTCAAAGTTCTTTGCTTCTGTTGTTTCTGCATTCTTGTCATAGGAAATAGAATAGCTTTCTGGAAGTTTTCTTTTGAGGATAGATAACTGAATTTTAGTTTTTATGATTGTTGAAAACTTAGAGGATGTCAGTTATAGTCAAGGTGATACCCAAAATATATTTTAATACAGGAACTGGGCCTCACTGGTGAGAATTACACACATTTTTCTGAGAAAAAGAAGAACATAAGAACAGCCCTTCTCTCAGCCCATCACCAACTGAAAACATGTTTCTGTCCATAGATGAACCCACACAGATTATGCAAATGTAGACAAGGGAGCAAGACACCATAATCAGATGCAGTAGGTGGAAACAAATATGCTTGAAAAGTGTGAATTTATTTAAAACCACAGACAGCTCAAGAAGTTATATTTTTTAGAAAAGTGCATATTTTAAAAAATCACTTCAAGACAAACCAATTACCATATGCTGTGAGGTTTGAATTCATCCTTAAATGAAAATGTGTTAAAAAAATGTCAATTACTTTTTTTTTTCCTGGTACTACTTTGAGTGCTTCCTTTTGTAATCTATCAATTGAATGTTATTGTTTTGTTGTTTTTTTTTTCTTTTTAAATGTGAACAAAAAGTAACTTAACAGCGTCCAGTAACACAGGCAGCATGGGGTAGAGAAATTAAATGTCTCTGTCTCTCACACACACAAACTTTTCTAGGATCTAGTATTGACAATTAATGCTTTCAAAGTGGAGACATTGCTTTCAAAACTTAACACACATCAATTGATTTTATAATGAGGTTGAATTGTAATGGGATGTATTGGTTTCTATTCTATTGCTATTGTAACACAATACCAGAAACTTAATGCCTTAAAACAACACAAATTTGTTCTCTTAAATTTAAGTAAGTCAGAATTCTGAAATGGATCTTAACAGGGCTAAAACCAGTTATGGTGAGGGCTGTGTGCAATTGGAGACCCTCAAGAAAAATTCATCTTCTTGACTTTTCCAGTGGTGGATACCTTCCTCCACTGCCTTTATGATTTCACTTCACTCTTGACTCTCCCTGTGTCTTCAAATCATCACACTGCCTATTTGAAGCTGATTCTCTTTCCTCCTCTTATAAGGATGCTGGTAATTATGCTCAATCTACCCAGAGATACCAGGATAATCTCTCCATCTCATGCCCTTTAAAGTATATCTGCAATTTCCTATTTGCTATGTAAGGAAACATTTTCACAGTTTCCTGGAAAATAGCGTGGACATTTAAGGGATGGCACTATTCTTTCTACCACAGGTGATCTCTGTGACACATCAATTGCTCAGAATTCCCTCCTTTTTAATCCTAAAATACCTTCTTTTCTAAGCTAAAATAATTCATGATCCCAAGAACTCTAAATTTCAAATTTATAGAATAATATGCAAACATAAGTACTATGAGAAAATTATGATCTTTATTACAGCCAAGTATTTAGATTTTTGAGGTTTTGTACAGAATTTACAAAGATAAAAAAAATTAATAGTAAGTTTATGAGATCATGCAAAATGTTGCTAATATTATGAACCAGACTTAACTTTAAAGTTATTTTCCTAGCCTAAATTTAGATAGTAATAATGGTGAACAATTCAGTTTTTCATACACATATTGCTTTTATATGTTTTATTATTTTCTTTTATGTGTATTGATGTACTTTATGTAAATTTTGAGATTATAGGGACAATTGCAGAATCTACCTAAAGACAAACACTCCCAATATTGCCTCTGAATATTTTCATGTCCACATAGATCTGTTTTTTATATGTATTTTTATTAGCATTGGTGAAATCACTCTAAATATATTTAACTTGATTTTTGCTCATAATTTTGAAAGGAATATTTTTCATAAGAATATATACTTTAATTTGTCAACTTTAATTAACCTACATTTTGTTATTTATATTTTTTGAATTCTCATTAATATACTGTGACAAATGTATGTATTTTATATAGTTCCAATAATTTTGTTTCTAATACATGTCAAATATATTTGAAATATTTTATTTCATATGAAAAAAAATCTGAGGCTCATCTTATATCTAAAGAGTAATTAGAAATTAAAGCCATTGATGGTTTCTACTCTTAATATTGAGCATTAATGCTTACTAATTTGATTATATACTCTAAATTGGGATTTGTCTGATTTCAAAATATAATTTTAGAGAGCACTTCCAGTATTGGTAATTTTTTTCTGCTATATATTTACATTACAGTAATAGAATATAATATGAGTGGATATTATTCACATTCTATAAATTATCATACTAAAGCCATTTTGAAATAAATTTGCCTCACTGGGGGAAACAAAAGCAATGAAAGAAAAGTACTAACTTTTTGTATTGTTAAGGAAAATCATCAGCATTTATTTTTCAAATAAGAATAATTTTTATTTTAGAAAAAAAAGGCAAGAAACTTTACTTAACCAGCGTTGTAATAAGTACACCAGATTTCATATAACTCTGTTACATCATCTTCTGGAATAAATATCTAATATACTACTTAAGTCCCAACCATAAAACAAAAAGTCATTTTGAAATTTTATTATTGGAGGAAATTTCACTCAGCAACATAATGAACAAGAAAAATATAAAAGGAAACATACAATTCAGGGACAATTCATCCTTTGCCATTATTAATACTGACATGAAGAACAAGACTTTTATTCTTAGAGAGATGGGGATGTTGTAACATCACATGTGACGAAAGGTGGACTTTATTATTGCTATTAAATATCTATAAATAGCTAACATATATTTAATTAATTCTGTAACTTATATTTTAGAAACAAGTAAAATTTAACTTTGAAATTAATGACCATGTTAGAAGGTTTAAGTGAAGAAAAGACTTAAAGCAAACACACATTTGCGTGCATATACATACATAATAAACCTTTAAAACATAAGCATGAACACTATCCCTCATTTCAGCAAATATCATGTCAAAATAAAGATAAGATGCAAAACACAACTGCTCACCCAGAGAACTGTCCATGTATTCACAATGACTCAACATGATCCTGCCTTAAAAAGCAGATATTTTTGGACCAGGACTGGAAACTTTCCCAGAACAAAGTTAGCAGAATTGGCTAGCAATATTGCCATAAGAGAAATAAGATTACAAGTACTCTCTTGGATATTTAAATTGAAAATAATTTAGAGACCTATATTGATACTGCATAACAAATCCTACTTTTTTATATTTCAAAATTGTATGAAATGCCTACTTCTCAATATCTAAATTATCTGATTGTCCAAATATTCCTGACCAAAATATTTATAGGGCTAACATGTCAGAGTACCCAATTTAGTGCAAATTATAAAAGTTTACTAAAACTTTTTACTTTAGTAAAATCTCTCTTGTGGCCCATCCTCACCAGAAGCACCCAGAACAGAAATTCTCAAAATTCTAATAGCCGAACCTAACTAAATTGACATAATTAAAAGGAATATGAATGTCAATTGGCACTTTTGCATATCTCTAATGCGTAATTTCTAAATTGAAAGGTAAGAATCCATTCTCTGCCCTAACGTTGTGCAGCTATCCCAATAATAAAAACACAGTTGCTCATTACCTAGGAGAAGCTACTAACCCTCTTTACAGTCTTTGGATGACATTCATATTTTTCCAGCTAGTTACACTTCCATTTGATAAATATGTGATTTAAATTCTGGGAATTTTTTTATAATTAATGCAGCTTTTGTTAGATGGCAAGGAGATGAGAAAGGAGTAGAAAACATACTTAGTAGACATATATACAAACATCAATATAAAACAAGGACAAAATATTATAGCCCTCATTTATACTACTTGTCACCTGAACAGGGATCATTTATGAGGCAAATGTAATTAAAGGGGTTATTTAAAAATTATACACATGTGAAATATCTTATAGTTTACTGATGCATTAATAGCGCTACAAAAATATACATATCATAAATACAGTTTGGTGATTTTCAACATCTACATACACCCATGAAAATATAACCTCAGTGAAAATAATAAATATATCCATTCTCTCCAAAAGTTTTCTTTTGAGTTGGTAATATGATATGCTAAAACTGCTGAAAATATTTTAACCGGCATGAAACGTATGTTTGATTGTTTTTAATTTCTGGTACCATAGCATATTTCTTCTTTAGAACTTTAATGTTAGTTATGAATATTTATCAAAAAATACTGATTTGTCTCTGAATATGTAATTACTAAAAAATGATCCTTCATCTAAATAGGAAATGTTCACAAGATTATACCTTGTCACAAGTAAACAATTTTTTCCTGAACTTTCTATTTTTTAATGGAAATCACTGAAAAACAAATATTTATTCAAGATGGATTTTCTTTATTACAAATCAAAATGCAATATAACTATTTTATAAAGGCAGAATGTTATATCTGATTAGAAAAATTAAATTATCTGATATAATCCCTGTCATGGCAATATTTATCCAAGTTATATAGATTAAGTTGCAAATATAAATGCAACTAACGGCAAACACGGGCACTATTGTCTTCAGCAACCTTGGGAGGAAAAAAACAAAAACAATGTTTCCTATTTCCCTACCTCAGGTACACATCATCTAGGAAAGATTTTTGTTTTGGCTATAGCCATGTGCTCACTGTAGAACAAATTTTGTGGTCAGAAAAATATGTCAATCAGGTCTGTATCCTCTGCAGTCATATGTACAGGATGACAATATTTTCACTGACTGGAGAAAATTTCTCAAAGATGAAAGATACAGTCAGGCTGCTGGGTGGAGAAAACAATAGATGCATGCTGAGTGTACATCTGGGTTAAGAAACTTTTTATCTTCTTATACCTATTCTGGTTCATATATTATTTCCAGAAATATCCTTAATGTTCTGAATTCCTTTAGGTGAGATTTTCATATAACTTAGGAACATTAAAAAGCTAAAATCAATAGTTGAACAATGAAAGAAATCATCCAAAATGACATTTGAAAGACTTTTTCTAGCACTATTATTTTCCTGTAAATTGTTCTAAGTCACATTTTTTTCTCTGCCTGTCTTTATATTTACACACTGTTATGCTGTAAGAAACTAGAGCACTTTAAAAAACACTTTATATCATTTTTACATTATAACAAAAATCGAAGAAATCTCACACATTTGCCCTCTCATGAAATTTGCTTCTCAGGCAATATTTTAAGATTTGCACTTTTTTTTAACATGCTTGAAGCAATCATTTAGTTTGAATATCTGTTTCGAATAACAGAAGCTACTATGAAGCAGATTGTATTTTTCACACTTTTGACTACATGTATGTAGAACTATCTTACTTCCTAAAATAAATTCCATCTTTTGGAGGTAGCGTTAAAATTACATAGTGTGTCATTGCTTCATGGCATTGAAGTTCATTTCAAGATTAACAACAGTATTTAAAACACTAGAAAAAAAACTATGAAAAAAATCAATGCAGACTTAAATTTTGAATGTATTTCTATAAATGAACATTGTTAGGAGCATGTTGCACTTAAAAGCTTACAACACATTTTAGATACCTTAAAATCATCAGGATATATTTAGATTGATGTGTTTTATTATTTTATACATAAACCTAATGAATTATAGAGAATATGTTAACCTTAGTAAAACTGCTGTTTTAGAAGTCTTCTAAAAGTTACCACTATCACTAATTTTTGTTGAAGTATCATTATAAACTTCCTTGTCACCTCATATTTTCCCTAAGGGACATACTGTAAGAAATGATCCATAAAAGCACATTTAAAGCTGGTGTCGACAATGGTGTAAAACCTCTATAGTCATATTTGCACAGTAAAGGCACTGAAATAAACCAGATGGTCTCTTTCCTTCTTGAAGGTTAAATTGAGTGCATATTTACTTCACCTTTAATTATAACCTTTATCATTCCAAGCAACTTTTAACTAAAAGACAATGTGGCTTGATCATATATAATTTTTCAAGTTAATGTATAAATTTTGATAAAAAGTGGTAATAGTCAATTACTTATATTTTGAAAAAAACTTATATTTTGATTAAAAATAGTAATAATTATATCTGTCTCAAGATTGTAGCTTATTTTTTAAATTCAGGATGATGTATACCTTTGTATACATAAGCTTTGTATACATAAGCTTTGTATACCTTTTCTTCTTAACTGTAGTGAGAGCTCCTAAGGTGTTGAGAATTTTGTATCACTTACTCTGAGAGTTATGTACACTCTGGGAGTCTCATTTGTGAAACATAAGAGAATACATAAAAGACACAGTTTATTTGTAAATTGGGGATATATATTAACCAAGCTTACTACTTTATTTATTTTTTTAAAGATTTATTTATTTATGCATACAAGAGCTGGGGTACAGGCCAGAGATGCAGGGAGTGAGAGGTTTCACCAGAGACAGAGTGGGGAACAGAACAGGCAGAATGACTGAAATACACTGCTGAGGCAGCAGTGGGCAAGCCAGGAGAGGTCTGCTGCACCATATGGGTTGCTCCCTGGCTGGAAGGGGATCGTACTTGTCCTGCAGAGTCTGCGGATTGCTTCATAGTGAGGTGCTTAACCCCTTGTGCCACCAGGGAGGACCAAGCTTACTACTTTATGCTCCAGTCATCATCTGTTGTTGAAAGTAAATTAAATAAAAATACAGAATTTAAAATTGAAGGCAGTAGCAAATCCGGCATGACTTTACTCATATGTGAAATATAGAGAAACAAAACAAAAGGCAAGACTAAATCAAACCAAAACAAAACATTGGAAATCTGATTACAAAATTGAGGCTATCAGAGGGGAGAGGGATGGTAGAAAGCAAAGGACTATGATGGCGGACAATGATTTTCTAGTTGTGTGGTGTGGTGTGGTAACATGCATCTGAAAGGTGTGATCCTGTGTCTCTAAGTCATATGTAGTGTTATAAACCAATGTGACCTTAATTTAAAAATAAAGCAAGAAAGGAATCTCAATTAGCAAAAGCTATTTGTGCTAAATTACTTTCAAATGTCTCTTCCCCTAATGAGGTTAAGATATTAGAGATCAGAGAATGCTAGATGAGGCCTCTGGACAGCAAAAACTAAAATTAAAAACAAAATAAAAGAGTCATTTTCTGTATGTCCTGTATAATTATTTTTTTTATTCTATTCTATGTTCTGGTGTAATGATAGATATTGTTGCCTTCACATTTTCTAATAGGCTGTTATTACAGTGTTAAAACATTTTGAGTATTATTGATTTTTTTGCTAATTTGTAGCTGATACTTTTATTTTTCTATCCAAAATCAGTTTACCTTAAATAATTTAACTCATTTCTAATACACACACACACACACACACACACACACACACTTACTTCACTTCTGTATCTTAGTTCATTAGCTAACAGCTGCCGATTAAAACAAAATAAATTTGGTGATAAGGAAAAAAATCAGTGTGTGAATAAAGGATGTAATAATATAAAGCAGGACATTTAGGAGGGTTTTAGGAAATATGAAAATTGTCCTTATGGTGAAGTTGCCCAAAGTCATCCACTTAATGTATAATAAGGAGCGATCTCTTGGCTGCTAACATTAGCAAAAAGCAAAATTGCTTTGCTGCTATTTGATTTCACTCTAAAAAGTAGATTTTTTTTAATATTTATTTATTTATACAAGAGCTGGGGTTCAGGCCAGAGGTGTGGGAGAGTGAGAGGATTCACCAGAGAGAGAGAGCAGGGAGCAGAACAGGCAGACAGACCAAAAACACTGCTGAGGGGAACAGCAGATGAGACAGGAGAGGGCTGCCGTGCCATGTGGGTATCTCCCTAGTTGGCCAGAAATTGAACCCGTGCTGCAGAGGCTGAAGACAGCTTCACAGCACTGTGCTCAACCCCCTGCACCACCAGAGAGGCCCTAGATTATTTTTAAAGATTTCTTTCTTTCTTTCTTTCTTTCTTTCTTTCTTTCTTTCTTTCTTTCTTTCTTTCTTTCTTTCTTTCTTTCTTTCTTTCTTTCTTTCTTTCTTTCTTTCTTTCTTTCTTTCTTTCTTTCTTTCTTTCTTTTCTTTCCTTCTTTCCTTCTTTCTGCATAGAAGAACTGAGGTGTAGGCTAGAGGTGCAGGGGGTTAGAGCATTTACCAGAGATAAAGTGGGGAGCAGAACAGACAGCTGTACTGAAATATGGTGCTAAGAGAAGCAACAGGAGATACAGAAGTCCACTGTGCCATATGTAGGTTAACTCCCTGGCTGGGGATGAAACTCAGGCCACAGGAGTGATCGTGTGATAGTGCTGAGACTTAACCCCTATGCCACCATGGAAGACCCCCCAAATATCTATTAAAAAAAAAAAACAAGGAGAATTAATCTTCTCATATCATGGTTCCAAGAACTAAATTTTCAAAGCTAGTAGCTATTTTGTTTTTGTGTAAAAAGCAAGGAGACTTCAGGAATTCCTGACTAAAATGAGTAAGAATTTTCCCACCTCATAGATTCAGAGCCTTAAGACTTACTGCCCAGGGGCTGGGGGCGGGGGTTGCTCCCTTGTGGCACAAGGGGTTAAGCACAGCACGATGAAGCTATCAGCAATCTCTGCAGCAAAAGTTCAATTCCCAGCTGGTCAGGGAGCAACCGACATGGTGCAGCAGACCTCTCCTGTCTCGCCTGCCACTCCCCTCAACAGTGTATTTCAGTAGATCTGCCTGTTCTGCTCCTTACTTTGTCTCTGGTGAATCCTCTCAACCCCCACACCTCTGGCCTGGACCCCAGTTCTTGTATGCATAAACAAATAAATAAATAAATAAATAAATAAATAAATACTGCCCAGGAATTAGTAAATATCTATGATAGGCCCCTACTTTCACGTAATTTTAAAATTTATCCTCAAAGATAATCCTTCCAAGTAACAACACATTCTGTCATTTAATGAGTATATTTGTCCCTGCTATATATTTTAATTTATGTGGCAGAATCATTCACTAAAGAATATTTACATATATAAATGTGATTTTAGTTGATGCACTGAGCTCAGTATCAAAAATGGCTTAACTGCTACCTAAGTTTCAGGGAAATCATTAATATGGCCCATACAGTTGTTGACTGAAAAGTTGGCAAATGTGTCTTTTACTGTTTCTTCAGAATTCTTAACTTGACTGTAAACATTATATTAGGAGCTTTATTTAGGGAGATAATTATATTTCATCTGGTCATATAACACCAATATGCGTAACATTTGGTCACCATAATTTAAAACAAATTTATTCTGAGGATACATACAGGGGATGGAGAGGGTGAATGGGGAATCATAACGGAGAATTGAAGTGCTTGCAACAGAGAAGAAATGTAGTAGTTCATGATGAATGAATTCAGACAAAAATATACATTTTCAATTATTTTCTGTGAAAAATGAAATGCAGTTTTATTGCAATATAATGAAGAAAATGGAATTGATTTCCAATCTGTATAATCTGTTAGAATCTAACTTTAATATTTAACTATTTAATATACGAATTGTCTCCCTAATGAAACTCCTATGTTAACATGGCCTTATAGCCACATCTATTGCATAAAAAAGAAACAAAATGATGAATAATTGAGATTTCCCATATGATGAAATGGAAAATGGTGTCACTTTAGATAGAAAGGATGAAATCTCAAAGGGAAAGATTTTCAAGTTATAGTTATAAGTTGTATGAAAATGTTATAAGAATTATATTTGTTACCAAAGCAACTTTTCAACCCTTGAAATTTCAAGCAAGCTATTCTAGGAATAAGCACATGTCAATCATAAAATATGAGACAAGTATAAATATTCATAACTCTAAATATGAAGATATAAAAAGATTAATATAAATATTTTCTGATGAAAAATGAGCATTGTTATTATGAACTAAGCAAGAACATTGTTCTGTGTAGACTATTCATTTAAGTAAAATAAATTGCATAAATATTACCTTTACAAATAAACTAAGAAAGAATGGAGAAATTGAAAATTATTCAAAATGCTGTGACAAAAATGTGACCTCCTAAAATCAACATGTTGAAATCTGTGGCCTTTCTACTGCTTAGGGCCTCTGCACCTGTGTGTGTATGGCCTCTCTGTGCACCCGTGTGTGTGTGTGTGTGTGTGTGTGTGTGTGTGTGTGTGTGTGTGTGTGAAGGCTTGGGATTAGGCACTCCTGCATGGCTGCCTTAGGACATTGGCCCACATCATGAGGCAGCCAGGGACACCTATGTAGCCATTGACTGGTGGTTTGGCCATGGTCTGAGGTCGTCTGGGTGTTGTGCAGCACTGTGAAGCTACTGTGAAGCTATCCACAGCCTCTGCAGCACAAGTGTGACCCCTAGCCAGCCAGGGAGCTACCCACATGGCGCAGCAGACTTCTCCTGTCTTACCTGCTGCTCCTCTCAGCAGTGTATTGCAGACAGTCTGCCTATTCTGTTCCCCAATCTGTCTCTGGTGAATCCTCGCACCCCTCCACACACACCTCTGGCCTATATCCCAGTTCTCATATGCATAAATAAATAAATCTTTAAAAAAAAAAAGAAATTACATCAAGTACCTGCACAGGAAGTCCTCCCTATATATATGACTGACATGTCCCTTCCTGTTCCCCATAAAGTTGAATAACCTTAGTCTCCCCTGGACCCTGCTCCTCCTGCCATTGTCACATAATCATGCATGCTTGTTTATTACTGCTAATAAATAGAAGAGGGCTTCTCACTGAGCAACAGAGTCTTGCATTGCAAACCTACTCTATGACTCGTCCCTCATTGTGTCCCTGGGGATATGCTGGCACATTCCTGACCCAGTGTTACTGTACTTGGAAATAAGTGCATCAATAAATAACATTAAATGAGGTCATAAGATTGGGGTTTTAGCTAATAGAATGTGACCTCACCATAGAACTTACGAGAGAAGGGAAAGGCACAGCAATGGCTACATTCAGGTTGGAAAATGGTACCATCAGAACCAACCCCTACCAGAACCTTAATTTTGGATTTTCCAACCTCCAGAGCCATGAAAATCTGACATGGTATTTTGATATTATATTTTGATATTACAGACTAAGCAAATTAATATAAAGAACAATGTGAATTTAATTCTATCAATATAAACTCACTGTAGGCAAAATAGTCTATGAAGTGCTAAAAATCTTGACACATATTATTCTTAATTAAGTAAAACCTTATTATAAAATTGAAACACTTACCAAAGAAAAGAGCAGTTTAAAAACTAGAAATCTATATAAGCATATGCATATAAGTACACAAACCCCAAAACACTGAAATCTAATTTTACCATGTGTGTATAAGTGTGTGGGTGTGCGTGTTTGTGTGTGTGTGTGTGTGTGTGTGTGAGAGAGAGAGAGAGAGAGAGAAAGAGAGAATTAACATTATCCTATTAGGAGTTTTGGTAGCAAATGATTTAGTAAATAATAAATGAAGAACAATTTGACTGATTTTCCTAGTTTTTATAGAGTATCTCGGGCCTCCCTGGTGGCTCAGGCTCGGTTGAGCACCGCACTGTGAAGGTGTCCACAGCCTCTGCAGCACGGGTCTGATCCTTGCCGGCCAAGGAGATACCCACATGGCACAGCAGACCTCTCCTGTCTCGCCCGCTGCTACCCTCAGCAATCTATTTCAGTCGGTCTGCCTGTTCTCTTACTCAGTCTGTCTCTGGTGAATCCTCTGTCACACACCCACCCCCCTGCAGAACTGGCCTGTACCCCAGTTCTTGTATGCATGAATAAATAAATCTAAAAAAATAAAGAAAATATAGAGTATCTAATAAAATTCAGACATTTTTTAAAGTGATGTTGATAGGCAGGTCTCCTCTCTGCCCACCTGTGACTATACACTGTCTCTCGTTTTCTCTTTCTTCTTTTCCTAATAAGCTTGTCCTCATACATTTAAAATAAAATAAAAAGTATCATTGATAAATAAGAAGGATCCAGGTGTAAAATGTCTTGTTCTTTAGCAAGAGAGCATTGAAATTCCTAAGTATATTTTACATAAATAGTACAGAACTCCCAAGTCACCTTGATATGAAACAGTGCTACAGTGAAGACCCTGTCTCAAACAGAATCACAGCAAGTTTCCTTTGTTCCACTTAAACCAACTGTCTAAATCATAAAATATAGGCTCTTCCTTCTTAACCAGAAAGAAAACAGAGGAATGAAACAATTTCCTGAGTGATTATCACAATTCAATGCCTCACTTTTCTGCAGCACTTTCTGTCAATTATTCATATTTAATGGAAGTAGAGATTTTGGAGATGAATATATTTGAGTGACAGTAATTTTTCTAAAAATTGCTCAAAGAAAGCAAACCTTAAAGAAAAAAAGCATATCAACTTCATGAGACCAGAGCAAAACTATTGCAATTTCTAAGGTAAAAGCAATGCTATCATTCAAATGGGGCTTTAACCCAAAATTAGCCTCATTCCCTAAAACATGGAAGACTACATTCATTCTGTAATGATGTCTAGAGTTAAAATATTATATAAGTATTTGCATAATGTAAGATAACATTTTTACACATATTTGTTTTTGCAGTAAATGTATAAAATATGGTCACAGGCTAGGCCATGATAACATGGCACTGAACATGTAGAGAGAGGGCTGCTCTTTGAGAAACTGAGGAAAAACAGTAATTGAACAAAATGTTTACATATGTATAGAGTTAGGAATATTAATGCTATTATAAAAATATCACCTATAAAGATGTGAAAAACAATGATTTGGAAGCTTAGCTAAAGGTGTGACTTTTAAGGTCAAATCTGAGTGTCAGAGACATTCCAGGGATTAAAACAAAAATAAAGTCATAACACATAAAGGAGTTAGCTCACAGCTTGGTAAACTTTCTCTGTGAAGGGTCAGTTAGAGAGATGCTTAGAATTTAAGGGTTATGGGTGGTCTCTGTCACATACTCTTCTTTTAAAATCCTCTTAAACCCAAAAATTAGTATTAACACTTAGTTGTACAAAAACAGGGTCACAGGTTAGATTTAGCCCCAAAGCATGGATTGCAGATCCCTTAGAAAAGATTGATAAATAAAAGGCAAATGGAGGGGTGAGGTTTAGTTTTTAAATAGCAGAGCCAATATTCAAGATGGTCTGGTTCAAAAATAGACTCTCAGTCACAATCTTTACAATAAGTATAGATACAAGTCATAGGAATATCAGAAAACTGTAAATTACAAACTTCCCCAGAGAACAGAAGAGTTTTTATCAGGGAAGTAACCTTTTTTTCCTCCACAAGAGGTTAGAAGAGGTCAGGGGTTCTCATTGTTTAAATGCTTCAGTGTTAATCTATTTTGATATTGGGGAAAAAAAAGCCATCTGTCTTTTTTTCTCTGGTGAAGTTAGTGAAATACATATATATTCAGCTTTTTTGTTTTTTTTTAAATTCTGCATTTTATTTTTTAAAGATTTATTGATTTATTTATACAAGAAACAGGGTACAGGCCAGATGCTCAGGAGGGTGAGAGGACTCACCAGAGACAGAGCAGGGAACAGAACAGGCAGACTGACGAAATACACTGCTGAGGGGAGCAGCGGGCGTGACAGGAGAGGTCTGCCGCGCCATGTGGGACCCTCGCTGGCTGGCTGGGATCGAACTGGCACTGCAGAGGCTGCGGACAGCTTCACAGCGTGGCCCTCAACCACCTGCGCCACCAGGGGAGGCCCTATTCAGTTCTTTTCTAGGCCTGGTATTGTGCTAGAGACACCATACAATGATGACAAAACATTTGAAGACACAGTTTAATACACTGAGGAGGTATTATGGAGTGGCTTTTGAAATCAGACTGCTAATTTGAATTCCATATTGGAAGTTTCTTTAGTTTTGAGGCCTTAAACTTACATTTCTGGTCTTCATTTTCTTTATATAAAAAGTCTGAGTGAAAAATAATTCACAATTTCTATTTTTTAATTAGAATAATGAAACAATTGTAATGCCTCTATATACTTCCTTCTTTCTATTTCTTTTTTTACATAGTTTCAGTTTCACAATTGTAAAATGAAATGATGTATGCATACAAATGTTTATTAACATTTATGAACTATGTTTGATATAGAAATATAAGTGAAGGTGGAATGAAAGTTAAGTTTGGAAAGGGAATGCCATGATTCGAGATTAGGAAAAAAAAAAGTATTAAATACCCTAAAAGAAGAATATTGTCCCCAAAATATAATTAGAGATATTGGAAAATAAAGGGATAAATAACCAAAAAAAATGGAGGTATAATTATGAAATTAAATATAGGCTAACACTCTTCTAGACAGGAAACCCCACCTCAAATATAGTACCCTGAATCTTCTAGGGAAAAAAAAAAATGTCTATTGCTTGTGTCAAAAAAAAAAAAAAGATTATGGCACTGAGCATGATCCCTTCCAGCTCCATCCATGTTGCTGCAAACTGCATGAGTTTATCTTTTTGATTACTCAGTAATATTCCATTTGGCATAGGTACCACATCTTCTTGATCCAGCCGTCTATCTTTAGACATTTGGCTTGTTTCCATAGCTTAGCTATTGTAAATAGTACTGCTATAAACATAGGGGGTACAGATGCCCTTTTGAATTAATGTTTCATGCTCAGAGAAATAAGCCAGAAAGAAAAAGAAAAATATTGGATGGTCTCACTCATAGCAGGAATTTAGAAAACCTAAATAAGGGACCAGGGAAAAACCTTATTATAATAAAGTGAAAATCAAAATCGACAAGCAACTATAAACCAGAGACATATTACAGGGGAGGAAGAGGGAGTAGGATCAAAACAAGGGGGATGGGAATTGTATGGGGACTATAACCAAGATGAAAATGCATAGATTATGCAAAAATGAAAAATGATATAAAAATGTATAAAATAAAATTTTAAAAAAGATTATGTTTAAGAGGGTAACAAAATAGATCTATATCTGAACATAGGGTTTATATGTGCATAATCCTTAAATATTGCTTTTTATTCCCAAATCATTCCCTACCCCAGTTAAAGGAAAGCCATACAGAGCCGTTTCAATGGAAATAGCTTGCTGCCTGCAGTAATTTAGTTATCAATGAAATTATGTTTTGCAGATTTTGGGGATTTAACTAGATCTTATTTTCAAAATCATATGTGTTAATATGACTTTTTTATGTTCAAATGCATTTTAACCAAAATACCAATACATAAACCAAACCAACAATTTATCGTTCTGCTAAAGGATAAATTATTATCTTCCTTTTCTTATGTAAGTATGTGTGTTTTCAATCAAGGACTGGAATCAGCAGATGCTTGAAACATCAATAACAAAAATCCATTCACTATGATAAAGTCTACTTTTCTATTAAAATAAGTACATGGACACTCTTCAGAGACAAATTATACAAATGGTGCATTTTTTTCTTTTTCATTTTCTGACTCTTTCCTAATCTCTATAAAGAGATTAAGTGGCTCCTGTTGACAATTTTTCTTCAAATTTGTTATGAATGTATTTTGCCAGGGTACAAAATCATACAAGATAAAGCTTTTCCTCTAGTGACTACAGATATTCATGGACAAAGACATGCCCAGATCTAATATTAACTCATTTGAATTTGGATGATCTATTACATGACTAATAGAAAAGAGACTAATGAGTTTTTACCTGGAGAAAGTGTTTTGTAGTTTAGAATTAGATATTTTATTTTATTTTTTAAAAGACTTTTTTAAAGATTTATTTATGCATACAAGAACTGGAGTACAGGCCAGAGGTGTGGGGGTGAGAGAATTTACCAGAGACAGAGTGGGAAGCAGACCAGGCAAATTGAAACACACTGCTGAGGGGAGCAGCGGGTGAGTCAGGAGAGGTCTGCTGCCCCATGTGGTTCACCTCCCTGGCCGGGGATTGAACTCTTGCTGCAGTGGTTGCGGATAGCTTCATAGGTTGCGTCTTAACCCCTCACACCACTAGGGAGGCCCTAGAATTAGATATTTTAATGAAGAATTTTGGGTAGGAGAGATTTGAAGACTAAAAATGGAGACCGTGTTGCTCGTTGTGTTTTGTTCTGTCTCTTGTAATCCAGCACTTCTGCGGCTTTTGACACTTAATGGCAAACCACAATTCTCTGGAATCTTTATTAGGAATAAAAAGTGGTAGACATGCTGTTTACTCTTTTGGTAAATACAGATTTGGAGAACAAAGGCAAAGACATATTAAATGGAATTTTCTCTTTATGTAAAGGTTAGCAATAGACTATACCATTATACATAACCCCATATAAAATGTTTATGTAAGCATTATTAATTATTTTGATATATTGCCAATATTCATTTTTTTAGGATTTTTTTGTTGAGTTGTATGATTGGTTGTAGATCTTAGATATTAGTTTCTTACCAGATGTATGATATGCAAATATTCTTCTCATTCAGTAAGGTGTCTTTTCACTTTCCAAATAGTTTATTTCACTTTGCAGAAACAGTTTAATGTATTGCATTTGTTTATTTTTGGTGATAGTTCCCTACCCATAGGAGTTGAGTCCCCACACACATCACCGAGGCTAATGTCATGGAGAGTTTTGCCTGTGTTTTCTTATATCTATTTTATGCAATGGCTTCAGGCTTTACACCTAAGTCTTTAGTCTATTTTGAGTTGAATTTTTATATATGGCACTAGTAGTGGCCGCTAATACTTAACTACACATGGTGTGCTAAGTATTAAGATTCCTATGCTGGAGACAAAAAATTATTACTGCCTTTTACCACTACATCCCTCTAACATGGGTAATATGACCTAATCCAAGAACTGATTGTTTTACACATTGTTTTCATTCCAGGATACATTATTATTTTAGGACCAATTAAATAAATACTAAGCACCTTCCTCATCACCCAGTAAATGGGTGAAAACTTTGTTACTATGTCAAGAAAACACTTCTTTTAAAGTGTGAAGGAGGGATGTTCTTCTTTCTAAGTGATAGGTTAGGAGAGATGCGAATTCTTGTCCTACTTGAGGATGCTCTGAGTTGACCCAAGCCATTGCATACCTGAAATCTTCACAAATAAAGCAAGAACTTAAATCTTTTTGTTTCTGTGTCTTATTGAGGAATCCAGAATGCTTGTTCCTTACTGCTAAACAATTGGCCAACACCATAAATATAGTGAGTTGGTCTGATATCCTGCAAATGTTTACTTTGGACTATAGGGTAACAGAGTGCAGAATTAGACAGATTTGTGGCAAAATCATGAGTGCATATTGCTAGTTATATCGTGTGACTATGAAATGCTTCTTATTTTCTTTAGTTATGGGTATGAAAAGAAGTGAAACACATATGCCAGACAAAGAGTTATCTAACTCTTACCAAGGCTGTGTTACTCTACTTTAACAAATCTGCCACATTTAGTAAAACTTTTTGTAAAGGTGACTCAAACCCTGTTACATTTTTTGCTAATCTATTCTCACCTGTCATGACTCATTTAATTTTTCCATAGGTTAGATGTTGAAATATAATGAGGGAAGGATGGAGTACATATATTTTTAAGTTTTTGATGGAAGCACTAATCTCTATCATATCTTCCTGAACTGGTATCATTTTTGATTGACTATCCTGAATGGAGGTCACAGAATTTTTCAGAATTTCCACGTGGTCTTTCTTACTAAAATAGCTCATAGGTCAAAGACGAAATTTCTAAATATATTAAATTCAACTGTATACTTTGGAAATGGGGAGGTGATTACCTGTTTAGACATTAAAATCAATGAATCTTCTGTGAAATTGATTAGGAGAAGCACTCCATTATACATCTAACCACCATATGCCCTACTTTTTCTAAGACTTTTAGTCCTTCAGTATTTAGTCCAATATTAGCATGGACCCTGGATCTAGCACCAGGGGAAAAGCATTTTTTTCCCTTCTCCTTTACCTACAACATGGTTATTTGTGCAGAATGTATAGGTCCCTTGAAGAACAGAGTGAATCACTACTAAATCCAACTGATATGTGTTTATAGAATTCTTCATGAGGCCCAGTTCTGTTCTTCAATCAGTAGATTGCGAGTAGAGTACTGGTTAAATTCTGGAAACTGATGGGCCAATCATGACTTTTCATTGGAGTGTTTAACAACAGCCTCTTGTTCACAAAATTGTTAAGCTCTCTTGATGGTATATATGAAGGCCCCTTGTTGGTTGTCCATTTGTTTTGCACCTTGGAAGTCTGTTTTCTATTAGCCTCTTCAATACTTCTGTAGATACCCAAGGAGAAGGCTAACTTTTAATAGTGAATTTAGCTGGCTGTTGATTATGGTTATTACACCAGCCTTGTTGCTGATAGTTATGTTCTGCCAATGGCCTCTGTCATATCCAGTTTCCTATTGTATCCTTTGCTATTGAGAATTCTAGTTCTATAACAATACCTCCTCTGTAAATCTTCATTTGCTGAGAGCAGCCATTATTCACTTTCTCAATGGCATTTGTTCCCCTACTGCTATGACTTTTGAAGACTCTTTAAGCAAAAGAAGTAGGGGAATTTTCATTTAGCAAAGAAGAATGAGCTACTCCTGCAGATTCACAGACTTCAGGGATTCTGGATGTTTATATTTCTGTCTTATGCTTTGATCTATGAAAGTATTCAGTCTTTTTCTGTCAGGGCCAAGATTTTGGCAGAGAAAAATTGTAAAACTTGAAGTTCAGCCTCACTAGTATTCTATTGTTTACAATTAGATTCCATGTCTAGTGATCAGCGTGGAAAGTTCTCAACATACTAAAAGGAGTTCTACAAATCACATTTTACTTTGTAAGTGTGATGGATTCCCTTGAGTATAATATATATTTTTTTGCAAAATATGATTGCTATTCAGCAATAGTCACTTGATTCTGTGGTCCTAATGATTGGTATCCTCCATCTATCTCAAACTCTAGCAATGTTGTACAAGTAGATGCATCTCATTCTGTGTTTATCTCAGCATAATACAAGTATGAATCCTAACTTTAGTACACTTCCAGCATTCCAAAGAATACCAATACTCAACTTACCTCAGTAAAGGTGTCTTCACTATCACCCACTTTATGAATGAACTAAGTCCATAAACCCATCTTAAGTGTGTCCATCTGTCAATTGAGAAATTACCAGACTGTAATATAATAAAGTATTTATTCCAGAATAGGAATCACACAACCAAGGAACAGTACCAAGACCTGTTCCATCAGGGTAAGGAGATTGGGAAGTTTCAAAGGCTCAGAAGATGGTGGTCTGAGTTATCCCAGTTGTTTTGAAACTTTTGGATTAGCTGACAATAGTCTTCATGCATGACACTGCAGTGTATATCTATTACAAAATCAATAGAGGGTTTGTTTCCTTCATAGTAGTTAATTGCCAAGTCAGACTGCCTCAATGGTTCTAGAATTCTCAAAATCTCAGAGACAAAATGGTGTCTGTTTAGTTCAAAACAAGTCTCATACTTCCAAGGAGAATATCAGAGTCAAACCTGATGTTATCTTTTATACTTATTTCTCAGAAATAAAAAAAAAAAACTAATCCTATCACATTTATCTTCAAATGTGTCCAGAATCTACCTTAGATAGTCCTCCCTAGAAACAGAATCTGAAATAAAAATATCTGACGGTGTGTTTTTTTAAGGGGATGATGTTTTGGAGAAACCTCTAAGGCAGTATGGAATCAGAAAAGGAAAAAGGAAAGAGCCAAGCTAAGATTCAATGCTAGGTAAAACCTAGACTTATCCTGACCCACAGGGGAATCTGAATTGTAAGTTGTACCATAAAGTGATGGTATCTTGAGATGAAAGTCCTGAATATTCTGCCCACTTATTTGTCAGTCTGTGACTGATTCCAAGAGTTGATGCAGGTAATTTTTTAGATGACTTATGAAAATTAAGTGCAGTCCCGTGTACACATGTAAACATAAACCGGGATCTGTAACTTACTGAAGATGACACGTCTAGGGCCTCCCCTAGTGGTGCAGGCAGTTGAGCACAGTTCTGTGAAACTGTCCACAGCCTCTGCAGTGCCAGATCAACCCCAGCAGGCCGGTGAGAATCCCACATGGTGCGTCAGACCTCTCTTGTCTCGTCTGCTGCTCCCCTCAGCAGTGTATTTCAGTCAGTCTGTCTGTTCTGTTCCCCACTCTGTCTCTGGTGAATCCTTTCACCCTCCTGCGCATCTGACCTGTACCCCAGTTCTTGTATGCATGAATAAATAAATCTTTAAAAAGATTACACATCTAGGGAAATGAATGTGGGTGACAATTACAATCATCAAAAGATAGGTTGTAGGCTATTGGCCTTTGTATCTGTTTTTTATTTTTTATTTGTTTGTTTTTTAAAATTATTTATGCATACAAGAGCTGGGGTATAGGCCAGAGGTGCAGGGGGAGGGGTGAAGGGATTCACCAGAGACAGAGTGGGGAGCACCAGGTGGTTTGACTGAAATACACGACTGAGGGAAGCAGCAGGTAAAACGGAGACATCTGCAGCACCATGTGGGTCGGCTTTCTGGCCGGGGATTGAACTTGTGCTGCAGAGGCAGCTGCAGAGGCTGCAGATAGCTTCATAGTGTTGATGCTTAACCCCTTGTGCCACCAGGGAAGCCCCCTGCTTATTTTAATGGGGCATCAATACATCTATTTTACACTTCTCTTGAAGATGAAACTTTCCTTTACCTTTCCATTCCTACCAGCTCTCCTTTACTTTCTTTGCTTTTTCTATTTTTTCTTCTTTCCCCCATTTTCTTACCAACATCATGATTTTATAAGGTAAGTCTATAGTCAAGAGGTATCCACTTCTACTTAGGGATGAAACACTAGCTAATTTTGGACTGAGACAAAAATCATTGCATTATAGTTATTTGCAGTTTTCTCCAACTTTTAAGTTCATGTATACATTTCTATGTGATTTCATTTGCAATCATGTCTTCAAAAACCACTTATGTATAAATTGTATAAATCCCCAACTTTAGAGTCACTTCACATTGCTTCCATAACTCCAGGGACTTGTATTTAATTCCCTCCTAGGTGAAAACCTACACTTGGATATGAAAAAAAAAAATTCAAAACCTTCTATATGCCCCTTCCTCACACACAAGCTACTCATAATGTGTTTCTTCTATCAGTAAACTTCAACTCATTCTTTTCAGTTTCTCAGTCCCAAAAGTGAGGAGTCATCAAGATCTTCTTTTTCTGTCAACCCCTAATAGCCAATCCATCAGTGGATGTAGTTAGTTCTACTTTCAAGCAATATCGAGAATCAGCTCATTTCTCACTACTTCCACAGAGATCAAAGTCATGATCATCTATCTTGAAGACTATACAGTAATCTCTAACTGATCCTCCCAGTTCCACACTCTCTCGTCACTGCTTATTCGCAACACAGTAGATGCAGTTATCTTTTAATATTGTCACATATGTTGTGTCTCTCTCTTCTCAATAGCCTTAATGAGTTCTTCAATCCTTAAGAGTGAAACAAAAACCTATTTTAATGGACATAAGCTGTTTGTGGATAGAAATTCAATGTGATTACTAGACAAGAAATCTAGCTTCATGATCTGTCTATCACTTACAATCCATTTCTCAGGGCCCAAGTTTTCTTATCTCAAAATGTGGAGCATGTCGTAAATTTTCTCATAAGCAATCAGAGTCACCCAAGTTCAATATTAAAAATCTGCCAATAATTATAAAGTCCCACTGATAATGTTAAAGAAACAATTTTAAAGTAACAATAACACTATTTAAAACAGCAAAATAATGTTTATTGTATTTATCTCTTATTTGTCCTATTATTTTTCCCTTTATCAAACTGATCACGATTTCATCCTTGTTGTGGATTTCAACATTGCTTTCAACCACATACATACTTCCCTAACTAGTTACTAGCTGGTAATGCTTTTCCTCTGCTGTTTACTATATATAATCATTAAATGAGTACTTTATGGTTTCACTCCAATGAAATTGAATTTAGGGATTTGCTCAAAGTCGATGTTTATAATTACTACATTTGAAATTCAAACTTAGAAACTGTCTGAATCTGGAGTTTGTAACCATTCTGAAACTGTGCTGCCTTTTGGGAATTAAAATGACAGATTAGCATTTTGTTGATGATGACTAACTTATTTCAATCTCTTATTTCACATTGGGAAATCACCAGTATTTGAAAGAATTTTTGCCATCTTTTGCCTAATACATACTAAATAGTCATGCTAAGGGAAAACAAGCCCTCCTTGATGCAGGTGGTAAGTTCTTCTCAATGGAACTTCTGCATCTCACTCTGGTAAAATACTTCCAACTGCAAGTAATATTGAACTAAAATCAAACTGTTTATTCAAATTTATGAAACAAAACCAAAACTATAGCATAGAAATATAGCAACATGTTCAACAGTAAGACAGATGCTAAGAATTATGCATCCCAAAATCAAAACCAGGTTCTTTTTTATTATACCTGTCAATAACCCTATCCTGCCTTCTTTGGCATCCTTATTTTGTCTTCATGGCAATGCCTCTCATTGTTATAAAGAACCTATCAATAATTTTGTTTCAAATCGGAAGTCACAAATTTCACCCTTTCCCTCTGTGAGAGACTTAGGAAATCAGATCCCTCTTCAGGGGAACAGACCAGCTTCAGTAACATATGGTACCTAGATCAATAACAGTTATCAGGAGAATAGTATGTAAGACTTGGCTTCCGTGTGAATTCCTGAATCTGTACTTAGAGGGATTATCTAGATGTGATTTGTTCTTTATTCATTTATTTTTATTTAGAACTATTTAAGTTATTACATGGTCAGCAGTGTTGTCCATGCTGCATGTAGAAAAGTGATCAAAATTGATGCCTTTCAAAAGCAATATATTTTCATAAGGACACCAACAAATAAACAATGCATATTTAATATATGATAGAGAATTTTACAATTATTATTATATGATATGTACATATACCTTGCATTGTATGTCAAGCCCATGTATAAAAATAAAACAATAGGCTTGTAGGTTTATATTGACTGACTTAAAACAGAATTCTGTGTGAAATATTACACTTTATTGACAAACCTTAATTTTATAGCATTATTTAATCAACACTAATCAAGAAAATGTTAAAAAAAGACATGCATATGTTGTCACAAATTATTTCCTTCTAGAGACATGTGTTTATTTCAAAGTGATGAAATATAAGTAGCTTCAATCTTGATCCCGTGATGAACAAATAGAATAGGAGACATTATAGAAATTCATTTAGTTATGGCAGTACAGATGTGTAGGATAAGAAATGTTCACTAAATAGTGCTTGAGAGATGACTTTTCTATGGAGAAAGTAAAGAAATTAATGCCCTATTTCATATTATAAATAAGTACAAATTTATTTTTGATTAATTTAACAAAAAATTATAATACTGAATTTTCTTGCATATACCAAATCTGTGTTTGTGTATGGATGTCAGTGGAAGAGCAAAAATCATGGTATCTCTTCCAACAGTTACATTATGTACTTCATTTGAAGTCTAGGGATATCCAGTGATAGAGACAGAGGGAGAAAATACATTTTTACTTTTTCCATTATCCTGTTCAACTTGCTACTAAAGGAAATTGCATTGTCACAAGAATACAAAAAGAAGTATGCCTTTTAAGAGAGGAAATTTTTCTCATCTGTTCTTGACTATTGTTCAGGATACAAGATAAATAATCTTAGACCTACCACAAAATAATGTCTCAGGCATGGTTTAGATATATTCCTCTTTTAACATAGTAAACAGAGGAAGTAATGTATATGCACATACATGCAATATTTATACCCCTATACCCCAGTCTTTTCACAATGCAATGTATAGATGGAGGATTTTTGAAATTCATTCAAAAGATATCATTATATTGTAGGCATCATTCACTAATTCCACATTCTTGCACATGAACTGAAACAAAAGCAATCGTTATCAAGTGTCTATTGTGAATCAGGCCTATGTAAAATATAAGGTAAATAGAGGCAAAGGTAATAGTATTTGCTTTCAGGGTATTTAAATCATTATGAATTCTTAGGAGCAAAAGCGCATAAATCAGTATTTATAAGACATTTACTATAGAAAAACAGTGAAGCATCCCCAGGACTCTCTAGTGAAATGATCCACAGATTGGAAATATTTGAAATTCATTGCTGCAAATCTCCTTGTTTCATGTTCTCATTATCATCTAAAAAAATAAACAAACAGATGGCAGAGAAGAAAACAGAAAACTGCAAGTTGTTCTTTGTATTCTCTCATGGGGAAAAGTTTTTAGTCAATCATAGAAGTGAAGAACATGAAATGCATTGTCGGTGATTTATTTTTCATGTTTCATGCTCATTTTACCTACGTATGAGATTTTGAAAAAAGCTCATAATGTATTTCAGAGAAATAAATATAAAGTGAGTGGCATATAAATTGTGAAAAGTCATAGTTGTTGAGGGACTTAATGTGGCATAGGATTCCAGACATAGGTCATGAGCCTGAACTTCATTCTATGGAATTGGCAAGTACTGGCATGACTTTGTTAGAATATAATTCAGCAATGACACAGAGTTTTATCTGTAAGAGAAACAGAGTTTTCACTTTGAATTACAATCTGGGAGACATCACTCTGGCAAGAGACTGTAAGTGTTTCAGTGTGGGGGCAGAGCTACCTCCCACAGATAAACAAACTAAAAGGAGAAAGAAAAGCAAAATAGAGAGATGTCTGCCATCTAGCACAGTGGTAGAATGTCCTTTTTGAACCTGAGGTCCTACAACTATCTCTGTTGATCTGAGTGAGCACCTGGTGTCATCTCCAAACTCTCCAATTTCAGGTGTCAGTGTGCTGGTTCACAGAGCGTGGTGGAGTCTGCCTCCGAGCCATGCACAAGTTCAAGCCTTCTAAAGATCCCTGACTCCACTTTTCTGTTCCTTTTGTAAATTTTAATGCAATGATTTCTTAGTTATCTTCACAACTTCAAGCACAATACAATAAAATTCTATTTTTTAACAAACAGTTAATAGAAATGCATGCATTATGAAACTGGATCAACTAAGGAAACTGAATTCTATGCTAAAGTAATAAGATTAAATGTATGTGAGTAGACATTAATATTTAGTGAAGTATCCAAAAGACTTTTGATTAAAATCTCCAGAGAGTAGTGAATTTACTCCTCTGAATCTATGAACATATCAGATATATAGATAGGTAGGTAAATTGATCAATCTGAGCTTCTTGTAGTTTGCTGTCTCAGGTGAATTAAAAAATGAAGAAAAAAGAAACAAAGTGATTTATTTCTGAAGCAGGCAAGAATAAACATATGTAATACCTTAATTGATACATTATAACTTGAAGAGTATTTTTATTTTTACATATATTTTATTAATTTTTTTATTTGTTTGTTTTCTTAATATTATTTCTTTCCATGAATATGTCTCATGTAGGTTCCTGATTCAAGATCAACCTATTTCTTGAACAAATGAACTTGTCAAGGATGTGACTTTCATG
Source organism: Talpa europaea (assembly GCF_964194135.1). Taxonomy (NCBI): domain Eukaryota; kingdom Metazoa; phylum Chordata; class Mammalia; order Eulipotyphla; family Talpidae; genus Talpa; species Talpa europaea. Next base: position 12,025,096 of record NC_140071.1, on the reverse strand, counting down.
CATCTGGAGCTAAGTGGGCATATCTAAATTTGATTATTTGCCCTATGTGTTCCTGCTGCTTTATTACTTCATTTGTGATTTCCCCAAACCTTCATATTTCCCTTTACGATAAGAAATAGTTTTTATTCCAAGAGTTGTTAGTGGCTACCTCCTCTGGTGGAGTTTCCAAAAAGCATTCTGGATTCCCTGCCATTTCAGAGAAAATACGAAGTCACTTGGCAGGTGTTTTAGGCCTGGATACCTGGGGCAGACAGCAAATACTTAATTGTTTTGCTAATTTAAACAGAGCAGACCTCTAACAAGACCTAAAGGAGATAGATGAAATGACAGAATAGTAAAAACAAAAAGTCCAGTGTAAAAAGAAAATAGGGTTTAGAGGAAATAAGTAATATTTAGTTTTGTATATGTAATCATATAAATGTTAAAATGCAGTGATTTGAAATTCTTGGTTATAATAACTAATAAAATATAGATTATTAAATCCTTGGAATATAAGTGTTTTATATAGAAATGAGATTTTAAGAAAATAAATTTAAATTCTAGTCATTCATTATACTCTGATAAAGAGAAAGTAAAATTTGTCTTTTGAAACAATCCAAATTCACACCTTTACTAACAAATTGAATGTTACCGTAACTAAAATGACACAATTTCATATTTAGAAATATCTGAGAATTTAGATAATAAATTGTTTGTTTGTTTTTTTTACAATTAATGGACTATTGATCTGTTTTTTTATTTTTTATAATAAATTTTATTTTTATATTCCCCATACAATTGCAACCCCCCCATTCTGACCCCAATCCCTCCCCTCCCGCCCCCCATCCCCCAAAAAGTGTCTCTGGTTCATAGTTTTTTGTTGATTTAAATTGTTTTAACATTAACATGAGTATCTTTAATTACCTACTGAATAGAAAAAAATAAATTTAAGGAGTAGTATTTATATTTTAATGGCATCAATATCTATTTTATTTTTTTAAAGATTTATTTATTTATGCATTCAAGAACTGTACAGGCCAGAGGTGTGGGGGGTGAGAGGATTCACCAGAGACAGAGTGGGGAACAGAACAGGCAGATTGACTGAAACACATTATTGAGGGGAGCAGCAGGTAAGTCAGGAGAGGTCTGTTGTGCCATGTGGGTTTCTCCCTGGCCAGCAGAGGGATCGAACTCATGCTACAGTGGCTATGGACAGTTTCATAGGTCGCATCTTAAGCCCTTGCACCACCAGAGGGGCCCTCAATATCTAATTTAATAATAATTCAACAGGAATGATTTATTTCTGCCCAACTACAATAATTTGACAAGAATATTAATAATAAAGAATTGAAAGTCATTAAACAATTCAGAAGTTAAAGTATAGCTCTCTCTCAATATTGTTTCTGTTCTCATCGGTAACTCCATATTTACATGTTTTTTGTATCTCTATTTATGATTTTATCTTTATTTTTTTTAATGTATCACTATAAGTCCATTTTTATTTATTTTTTTTATAAATTTTATTGTTATATTCCCCATACAATTGCAGCCCCCCATTCTGACCCCGATTTTATCTTTAATTAAGACTGCTCAGAAAATGAGGTGAACTGTATTTCCCCTGAATATATTATATATTTGCATTATACATGTAAGCTTTTTATGGTGGAATTTTCTTGAATAATTGTGATGCACATAGAGAGTGTACCCAGTGGTTGAAGACAGTGAGCCTCCATAGCTAAGTCATACAGTGTTATAAACCAATGTTAGCTACATAAAAATAAATCAAAAATAAAGATTCAGGATAGGTACTTTCAGTTCGGACTTTACCGCTAATAAGAAATGTTCAACTTGATGCAACTTTGTAATCAGAGTCTCAGAATCATTATAAGTAGTTCATTTTTTCAGCGAATCTCATTGCTGATCACCTGCTAAATGTTATATGAAATCTAATCATTAAAACCGTGTCCTAAACTTGGCATGCAGCATGAGGGAATGACAGAACTACAAACACATCTACTTTTTCTTTGGACATTCGTGCATTTCTTTGGACATTCAATACTCCCTGGAAAGAGTAATCATTCACATTTCTAAAGCTATTTTCTCAGTGTTAAAAATCAATTGGAAGAACAACATTTCCAACCTGGGTGAGAAAAATATATAATTTAAAACTATAATATCTAGAAGAGAAGGCAATTATAGGCTCTTTCTTTTACATGGCTGGTAGGATATGACATGGACAGAACTGGAGCATATGATGCTACATGAAATAAGTCAGAAGGAGAAAGACAAACACGAGATGATTTCACTCATATGTGGGGAGCAAAGAGGGCGGGAGAGAGCCCCTTGGAACAAGGTGGAGAATTATGGGTGCTCGGTTGTGGTGTAGTGTGCTCATACACATCTGAAGTTGTGTGAACCTGTCTCCCAATGCATATATAGTGTCATAGACCAATGTTACCTCAATAGTAAATAATCTGACAGAAGAAAAATCACCTTCGTACTTTATTTAGAGAAGTGTGATTTTTTAACAAGCCGAAGTCCGAACTCTCCACAGGTTACATAATAAAAAGATATTTCTCTTTCACATCATGGTCGATTGCATTGAGGCAGGAAGCTTCTTTTCCAGACAGTCATTCAAGGTTATTGGTATTTCCCACCCTCTGGCTTTGGTCATGCATATCATCAGAGTTCTTTCCTTTCCATATATTGATGAGGAAGAACATAATTATGCAGGGGTGAATTTTATGGGTTAGACTGAAAGTGGTGCAACTGTTTCTTCTCTCATTTCTCTAGCTGGGACAAATTCACTTGGACTGATGTGAATGAATACGAGATGAGGAATATATTTAGACTTTGTACCTACAAACAAATGGAAAACAGACAGTAATAAATCCTGGCAGTTGATGTCATACCCCATAACTTAGGTAGAAAATCAGAGAGGATAGAGATTAAATAACAGCTGTCGAAGGTCACACAATTTGAAATTGATGGGAGGAGCTTGAATTCATGCAATTTAGCTTCAGAATCTACCCACTATACTACTTTCATGATATTTGTATTTTAACATATATACTCAACAGAGATTTCCTAAACAAGCAACTGAGGAGACTTTTTACCCAGAATGCAGAACAGATAATTTGAATCAACATATATGTGTATATATGTGCATGTGTGTGTGTGTATTCCAGAACAGATAAATTTACCCAAACACATAGGTAAAATGCTTTTTGAGGAATGCTGTCACCTGCAGGCATTTTAATATATCCATTAAGATATTACCCAGTCACAGTGTACTCTTTATCTGCTTGAAAGTATTTGGTAGGTATTCAGTTTTTAATTATTAATAAATGAAATTCAACCTAGTAAATTTGGAGATCTATTTTGATTTACTGAAGAATACATGAACTGAGCAACATCCTGTCTAGCTAGTAGAAGGGTGCTGTAGAATCACAGCTCAAAATGGAAGATTTTTATACTAAGAAGAAGGAGGGGGTAAGGTAATGAAATAAAATAAAAATTGTGTTAGACAAAAAGACTTTTCTCTTGAGGAAAGGTAGGCAGATTTTAGCATGCAGATTACCTCACTAGTGCTGACCAGCACATTTAGATTGATTAGGTTTAAAATTCAACTCCTTCACAGAGTGAAACCACAATTAGCTTAAGAACTAGATCTTGGCAGAGTTTGATATAAAGGGTTGAATTTGGGGCCAATATATCTTTTTTTTAAATATTATCTATTGTGTTTTCCTCCAAGTTTGGTGATTTGCTGTGCAGTCTTGAAAGTTCATTAGGCTTGCTTACCTTCGTCTGTTGCAGCAGATGCCCCCTATGATACAGGCACATTTAAAATTCGTACTCATAGTCCCTAAATCTTTATAGAGAGTATATATCACAGAAAATGTGCGCTGGTAATTGAGCAAAGAAGGTTGTGAATTTTCCTGTTAGCTTGAAATTGAGACTCACCTACTCAATGCACATAAATGCCAAAGACATGTCTCCAGCATCTAGGGAGAGAAAGGACAGGACATTGATGCAAAGCTGACTCAGCATGAGGTAGGAATCCTAAGACTTGTATTTGTCCCCCTAAACACTTGGGGAATGAGCTTATATAATGTTTTAGGGAAGTATATTTGGGAGAAAAAAATAGTTGAATTCCACTGGCTGGAGAGTTGGGTAGGGCACAGGAATGCTGGGTTATCAGGATATTAATGGCAAATGCACCAGAGCCAGAGGGATGCAGAGCTGGCAGAAACATTCTGGTGGTAGTGGGCTCTTGACTGTATGCCCTGGTGGTCAGATAGTCCTGGTGCTTGGACACCTTGTGGACAAAAGTCTGGACCAAAAGTGCTAGATTTTCTTTATCTGGAGCAAAAGAATTGTTCAGGAAGTACAGGATAGTCTTGGTATTAAAAGAAGCAGGTCAGGCATTACTGATTTAATGGACCAGGCTGAAATACAGCTTGTGGTTAGACTTGGTGATCAGCTGGATTCTGGGCAGAAAGAAGGCAGGCATGGTTTGAGAAAGGAATTCAGATTTTTAGGATTGGTTTCAATCACAAACTTCTTCCTTAACTTTGGAGAAAACTATTTTAGGAATGAATTTCTTCCTAAGTGGAGAAAATCTGAACAGAATAGAGGGAAGATAACTTTCACATGGAATAAGAAATAATTTTTAAAGCATGTTATTCCCCTGCCTTAGCTGGCAAGGAAATTGCTATACTGTTAATGGTCTGTGAATCTTTAATTACAGATAAATGTTCATGTTAGTATCTGTCCTCAGGGCAAAAATGCAAACACATTACACCACAAGAGAAGCAAAGAAATGAATTTATGTTTTAATGAGCTGTGGAGTCCTATTATTCACCTAATATAATATGACACTTTGACTTTGCACTGGAAACAAACTGGGAATACAGGGTCCGATTTTTATTCAGGAAAATTGTTTACTCTGAAAATGTATCTAATGATTAGTTGTTTTTCTCATTTTGAAAACTTCCTTTTATTGCTTTTTTTAAATTTAAAGTAATTATATAAAAATTCAACATTAATTTTCTCTCTGTTCTGGAGGGAAATTATCCACAGAAAAATCCTGTATCAAGCAAGTCATTTTACTGTGTATATTGTTATCCATATATGAACATGCAAAATCAGACTTACCAATTGCCCCAAAAGCTAATGACCTGTCCATCTAATGAAGCACTTTTTATTATGTAGCATCATCAGGTTTAATTGAGCATTTAATTCATAGTTTGTCACTCTGCTGATTGCTCATTGATTTATATTCACTCGTCACACTAAAGCTAGGAGGTAGTGCTAATTTAAATGGAATTGCCAAACTCAAACCTTTTAAAATAAGAAATCAAATATATCTAGTAGATATGTTAGTTTAATTGTTGTTATTTTTGTTACGTGAGTTCCACGTGAGATGCATGCGGAAGAAGAGGGGAGTGATAATGGCAATCGACTTCTGGTTTCACAGATGAAACTTACACCACTTATAGCTATTCTAATATATAGAAACAAAGTATTTAGAAAGCCACAGTTTTTAAATAGCCAATGAAAAACAGGTAATGCTTAGATTACAATAGTAACAGTTCCACAACAGAGGTTATTATTATGCTTTTATTTACCTGCCCTGAAAAGGAAATTTATTTTTTCTCTTTCTGAAGCTTATTCAGAACAGTTGCAGAGGACTTATAGTTTTAAATCCAAATATTAGAATTTTAGTAACATCACTAAGATAGAAAATCAGTTTGGAAAATATGAAAACTAGCAATACTAACGAGTGAAGCAAATAAAAAAAAGTAATATTAGGCATTTAATGTTTTGTGTATTGCATAGTATTATAATTCCCAGTTTAATATTGAAGAAGATAAAGTTCAATTAATAAAAATAAATTTAACTTCATTTAAAAATGTATATATTTATTTCTAGTTTCTACGCTAACTACTATTACGAAGTGAGCATTCCAGCCATGATACAACTGATCAACTTTAAATACATATAGAGTCATAAAGCATACAGTTGCCACAGTTTTTACTTATTTTGAGTATGTAATAAGTACAAATATGAGAAGTAGGGATGCTATGAAAAATATAAATAAAAATCTGATCTTGTTTATGTGTCAAGGAAATCATCTGGAAAGAATTGCAATTTAAAAGATGAGTTAAAAATTTGTGGGCCTCCCCTGGTGGTGCAGGCAATTGAACGCTGCACTATGAAGCTGTCCGCAGCCTCTGCAGTGCGGGTTTGATCCCAGCTGGCCGGTGAGGGTCCTACATGGCGCAGCAGACCTCTCCAGTCTCTCCCACTGCTCCCCTCAGCAGTGTTTTTCATCAGTCTGCCTGTTCTGTTCCCTGCTCTGTCTCTGGTGAATCCTCTCACCCTCCTGCACATCTGGACTATACCCCAGCTCCTGCAAAAATCAATAAATAAATAAATCTTAAAAAAAAATTGTTTATGTCTCTGGTTTATAGTTGCTTGTTGATTTTGATTTTATTTTATGTTGACTTCTAAAGAGTAATTATAATAAAGTAAAAATTAAAATCAACAAGCAACTATAAACCAGAGACCCACTACAGAGGGAGGTGGAGGGAGTAGAATCAAGACAAGGAGGGGGTGGGAATTGTATGGGGACTATAACCAAGATGAAAATGCATACATTGTGCAAAAATGAAAAATGATGTAAAAATATATAAAATTAAAAAAAATAAAGTCATGAACAAGGAAAAAATAGTTTATGTAGTTAAAAAAATAGTATATGTATTTACATATGTAACTCATGTAAATATGAGAGAAAAATAGAGAAGGGGAGAAATAAAGAGAAGGGAAGGGATCGTGAAGGAGGGAGAGATACAGAAAGAGGGAGGAGGGAAGAGAGAGTGGGCTTGTATGCCACTTTTTCATCCCTCTGCATTCTGATCAAAAGAAAAATGGACAAATTAGTCAATTGAGAATAACAGCACAATTCCTATTTATATTGATTGCTGGTGAAGACAGAATGAAGAAAATTACTTGGACCAGGAAATTATACTTATTCTTCCTTCATCCTAGAGTTGAATTAACTTGACCATCTAGTTAAAGTGCAGAAAAATGATTCATAGACTATAATTTTAGAATATATGTGTCAGAGTACTGTATCAGTATTTATACGTACGATGAGTGAATCAATCTGTAGAATATATTTTACTTTAGGTATGTGTAAAGGGATTTTAAATACAAATGTAGCCATACTATTCCTCATATTATAATTACACTATTTAATGAATTCATGTTTTCATTCTACTGCTTCAATTATAAAGTTATACCAAATCAATATCTCTGTTCCAGTTGCTCCTCTTTTCTTACATTATTCAAAAATGAGCTACTTTTCCACACTTGTTTGAATGCTCATTGCCAACTGGAAACCGATGACCATTTTAACATTTGTATCCATCACATTTCCTCTTTCCCTCTTTCTCTAGTTTTTTAATCCTAAATTTTATAAATTCTTGCATTACCTCCAACATACTTAGTGCCATGGGTGTCAATGTTATTATCCTCATCATATGTACTTGACAAAACATCAATTCTTCAATCTTATATAAAATTATAGACAATTCTGTTTACTTCTACATCAAATATTCTGTTAACTAAGACTTATCCCAACAGCCTGGGAATTTTCTGGGAATGATAATAGCAGATGAATAGATGGATTTTCTATAGATCTTAAATTCATTAAGTCATTAGGTTATCAAATAAATACTACAAATCATACAATCAATATATGCTTAACATTATCATTTCACTTAGGAAAAAAGACAGCATAAAATATTAGAAATAAAAGAGGCCAGAAATTTTGTTCTGATATAAGGAAATATTCAAACCCTAAATGTTCAAGTAAAGTTAAACAAATGGTAAAAGGTGTAGTATTAAAAATATTAAATTATTCTATGTCTCTATATCCTTGTTTTATTCATATTAAATTTACTTTGTATTTTCCTTCATTTAGACTTATAATGTTAAACAATATACTTATCATTTGCTTAAATTTATGATTTACATAAATTAGATCCTAAAAGTTCTCATCATAAGAAAAAAAACATTTGTATAACTATATGAGATGATGAATGCTAACTAAACTTATGTAGTAATGTTTCATAATATATGTATATCAGCTATTATGCTGTATGCCTTAAATTTGTACAGTTCTGATGGAAATTATATCTCACTAAATTATAATGAAATGGATCATTGTTTTATCAGCTGAAGAAAGAAAAATTTAAAATGACTTACTCATAAATGTCTGTAGTGGCACAATATTTAACACTAATAGATTTTATGAGTTTCATTGATTACTCTATAGAATATTTGACTACATCATTTAATTCTTGTTATGTAATGAATCACTCCAAAATCCTGTAGCTTCAAATCGATCACTATTTATATTAGTTAATGTGTCTGTGGTTTGCCATGATTTTATTAATGTAGGTTAGGCCCAATTTATGTTGCTCTGGTATCCTTGGTTGACTGATCTAAACTTTTTTCGAAACTCTTTGCTTCTGTACTTCTCTAGATATCATTTATGCTCCATTTAGGATATCAGTCCATTTCAGGAGTACTTTTATGGGAATGTAAAAAACTGAATAGCAAGTAAGTTCAATATTCTTGCATTTAGAGACATTGTTGGTCTCAGGTCATATTGACCAAAGTAAATCACAAACTGAACTCAGGTACAAAGAATTAAACTCACCCACAATGAAAGAACATTGAAAACTTACACAGAAAAAGCACATGGATAGAAAAACTTGTGAAGAAATTGGACCATTAATACAATTTTTAAAAAGTCTACAAATGATGCCACTTTAGTACTCCAAATTCTTCCTATCTATTCTGGTCAACTGCTTTTATTTCCTAATGTCACATACATGTTGTTTCTTCCTGTGTGTATTATGAAAAGTACATTTGAATACAAAGGTGTAAATGATTCACAGAAATATGCAAAATATTTCTCACATAATTAAAAATAGTTCTAAGTTATAGTTATGTGTGTAAGTGTTCATTAAAATGTATTTTCAGAAATCAGCTAGTGACTTATGAAGGTTTTGAGACCTCATGATTTTATTAACCATTTCTCATATCTTGTGAAATGCCACAGATATCTTGAAATTGGGTTTTGTGTTCCTGTTTATGTAGCATTCCCTGGTGAAAATAAGATATATACAAGGTAGATAATATTTTAAGTATTATCAATGTTTTTATAATCATGACGACATATATATTTATATAAAGTAAATGAAATTTTTGTTCTATGCATAGTCTTAGTTATTCATAATTTAAAAAAGGAAATAGATTAGTGAAAAATATACAACCTGGGAAGTTTATCTATGTGGCACCTTAAATTGAATTCTAAAAAAGTCTCTGACTGTCCATCTTAGATATAATTTACTGAATATCAGGCAACTAAAAATTTGAATAATTATGTTACTATCTAATTAGCATAATAGCATTAATATTTCTGATGTCAGATTTACATGACTAAACAATGTAGTTTCCATTTTTACTGGATTATATGTCACTGTGTTTTTCTCCAACATGAACAAAATATGATAGATTTACTAAGCTTTATACTATTTGCTCGATGTCTCTGAGGCATAGTTTAGAGATGTGCTGTGTGCAATAGATGTATAAATGATTTGTTTACATTACTCTATATAAATGATTTGTTTGCTTAATGTCTTGGAAATTATTTGATGTATTATGGTTGCTGATCCTATTGTCATCAGATTACTATAATAAACAAGATCTGTATCTAATTTGGTCTTCTCTTAGCTTGTCTAAACAAAATACAGGTGCTTTTATCTCCATTATTTTTTGTCAGTGGCGCTTTTATCAATTTTGTATTAATATATCACATTTATAATGCTTTAGTTTTTCTTATTAAATATTATTTTTCAAAATTTGTGAAATATTTCAAATGAGGAAAAGTAGAACATAATATACTATCTATGCATACAGACATCTTTTTTGAAAAGCAAAAACATATAAATAAAATAGTGCTTTTATTGATCTTTCAGTGTGCCTGCATTGAGACACGATGCTAATCTTAGTGTACATACCATGGATTGATATTATATTTTTTTCTATATATGAATATATTTCTATAACTTATATAGTGTTTTGCTACTTTAACATTCAGATATAACATCTAAACATGTACTTATTTGTAAAATCCTGGTTTTACTCAAAATTTCTTAATCCATTGTGACTCAAATTTATTTATTTTATAAAATTTCATTTCATGAATATCCCATTTATTTAATCCATTTCCCAGTTCATATGAGCCATACTGTTTTCTACAGGATATATCTAGACCAGAATTTGTTGAATCATTGAGATCTTTCTCATTTACTAGCTATGTTAGTTATCAGTTGTGTAGTGAATTTGTCCCAAACCAAGTTACTTGAAGAAATGGTAATTCTGTGGGTGAGGATGCCAGGCATTGCTGAGCTGGGTTTTTAGACAGCTACCTCTAGATCTTTCAGAAGGATACAGTTATCTCAGCTTGTCAATGTGGATGAATCTGCTTCCAGATCTACTTCACCCAAGTAATTATTGGGAGAATTCAGTACACCACATGGCAATATAATGTCTCAGATTCTTTGCTAGTTGTTAATGTAAAGCCATCCATTGTTTTCACCAAAGGGCAGTTCACAATATGGCAGCTGACCTCATTAATCTGATCTGAGATGCACCTTTGTAATCTAATCTTAGAAGTAATACCCTATCACGTTAGCTGTACCCTACTTGTTAGAAGCAAGTAGCTAAGTCAGCCTATCCTCAGGAAAAGGGAGTTAAGAAAAGGGAATGAATACTAAGGAAGAGCTCACAAGGCTGTATCAGAAAGTACCCTCTACAATGGCTATTAGCAAATTGCTTTCAAATTGAGTATTCCATTTTCTTATTGTGATATAGTTGGCATGTAATATTTTGTAAGTTTAAGGTGTCTAACATAATATGATATATATTGCAATGTGATTACCTTCTTTGCATTTCCTGTCTTTTCTATCATGAATCATACCTATCATTTGTGTGTGTGTGTTGAGAATAATTGAGATCTAATGTCTTAACTTTGAACTTTATAATACAGTAATCTTGACTATAATCACTGTGCTGTGCATTAAATCTAAGAACTTATTTATAACCAGCCCCTGATGAGCACCATCATATGAATATTTTTCTTTCTTTCTTTCTTTTTTTTTTAAGAGTATACGTATGTGATATTTATCTTCTATGGTAGGGGAAGACTCCCATCTACCCCTCAGTCCTTCTTGCCTGGTTTAAAAATGAAATTGACACAAGACACATTCAATAAGAGGAACAAAATCAAGTTCAATTTCATGTGCATGGAGATGCCACCATGAATGGAATCTAAGGAATAAACAAAATAGCCAGTGTAGTTTTTTAAGTAAATTAGCAGTAAAGCTGTGAAGAACAGACAAAACATATAAATTGTTGACATTTTTGGTTCAGGCAGATAATTTAGTGAGCAAAGCAGAGCTTGATTACACATTTCCCCATCTCTGTCCTTGTCTTTACACTACTGGTGTCTTGTTATCTTTGTATAAGAGAAGGATCTGCCATATACTGATTTATATCTTGCTTTTAGTGAAAACAGAAAACTGTTTTTAGAACAACTGATATTTTGGGTATCAGTTATTTACCAATTATATTTATTTAGTTCAAGAAAATTAATATGTATTCCGGGCCTCCCTGGTGGTGCAGGGGGTTAATCTCCACACATGAAGCAATCTGCAGCCTCTGCGGCATGATTTCAATCCCTGGCAGGCCAGGGAGCTACCCACATGGCGCAGCAGACCTCTCCTGTCTTACCTGCTGCTCCCCTCAGCAGTGCATTTCCATCAGTCTGCCTGTTCGGTTCCCCACTCTGTCTCTGGTGAATCCTCTCACCCCGCACATCTCTGACCTGTACCCCTGCTCTTGTATGCATAAATAAATAAATAAATAAATAAATAAATAAATCTTTAAATATATATATATGTATTCTACTTAGGCATGCATTGGGTAAGTCTGAACTGAAACCTATAGTCGTTTTATGTCTAACTTATCTCACTTAGCAAAATGCTCTCACTCATTCATACCATAAGTAACAATTTTTTTATCATGGCTAAATGATATTTCATGGTATATACACTGCTTCTTTATCCATTCGAGCATGACAAACACTTAGGTTGTGTCCATATCTTGATTATTGTGAATGATACTTCAATGAACCATGGGGGTACAGATATATTTTAGATACTGATTCAATTCTTTTAGATAAATACTGAATTACATGGAAGTTTTCAAGTTTTTGAGAAACCTCCATATTCTATTCATTAATTTGTGCATTATTTTACTTTTTCACCAATGGTGATCAAATAAGCAGCATATTTCCCCCCAAAATAAGTAGTTAGTTATAAAGCATAAAGATATTTAATCTTCAAATTTCAAATAAGAAATCCTTCAGAAAAAGGCATGTCTCCCTTTTAAGTAAAGAAAATTGATGTTGGGGGAGGGGGTCATGAAATTGTAAAGATTACACATTTTCACATACATTTTAATACTAAAAGAAGCAATATGTTTTCCACTTTAAAAAATATATTTTCAGCTCTATTTTTAAAAATCATTTAGGCTAATGCTAACATGAGCAATTTTCCAGAAATATGTCTCATGAAACATTTCCTGTTATGAATCTGAATCAGTTGTTAACACTATTTGAAATCCCTGGATCAATACTTCCTAAGCTACATTACTTTGCCATGGTGTTCATGCTCACCAAGCATAATACCATTAAATATATTCTGATCACTTTTACTTCTCTTCATCTCAGAAATAATGGAATTCACAATGTGAACATATTTTGTGATATTTTACAAGAGAACCACTGATTTTAAAATGCACATCAAATAAAACAGTAGTCATTTTCTGTGATCATAATTATACAAGTTAAAGCTTCATCAGTATATGTCCAGATTATTTAGTATGACATACAGATATCAGAAATTTCATAAACTCATTTACTCACCTATTGAAGAGATGAAACCATGTATGCATTATAGATACAAATACAATGGCCCTCTTTTTTGATGATTCTTGAATAAGTAAACAATAAAGCAGAAATGAAAAGTTTACAATAAATATTTCACTTACTTTTTAAATTGTTAGTTTTATATATGAAAATTTTATACTAAAATACAAGTGAGAAATTCTCCATTTCAATTGTACATATATTGTTGATGGAGAGGACTCTGTCCATAATGACAGAGCAGGAATGAAGTCCATTAAGAAAAGTGTTTGATAAGTGTTTGGAATATGGGTAAGAGGTAAATTCATTAAAGAAAGATGGGGAAACTTAAGCAATAATGCCGTAAATAAGCTTCAATATTGACTCCTTAGTGAAATTGCACACAGAATACCTTAGTTATAACAATTTTTTAGTGAAAAAATGAAAGTTAGGGAAATCATTTATAATTCAGGTTAGATGCCCTCATGATATTTGAGGTCACTGTCAAAACAGCAAGAATTGAGGTATAATAGGGTTGTACATTGCTATGATACTTCGGAAGACACTGATTTCTCTAGAAAGCACCCACTTCATAGGTTCTTTTTTTTTTCATATTTTAAAAATTTTTTAATATTTTATTTTATATAATTCTTTTTTTTTAATTTAATTTAATTTTATTTTTTTTATAAATTTTATTGTTATATTCCCCATACAATTGCAGCCCCCCCATTCTGAGCCCAATCCCTCCCCTCCCACCCCCGCCCCCCTAAAAGTGTCTCTAGTTCATAGTTTTTTGTTGATTTTGATTTTCACTTTCTTATAGTTATTCATTTTCCTGGTCCCTTATTTAAGTTTTCTAGATCCCTGCTATGAGTGAGACCATCCGGTATTTTTCTTTTTCTTTTTGGCTTATTTCGCTGAGCATGATCCCTTCCAGCGCCATCCATGTTGCAGCAAATTGCATGTGTTTATCTTTTTTGAATGCTGAGTAATATTCCATGGTATATATGTACCACATCTTCTTGATCCAGTCATCTATTTTTGGGCATTTGGGTTGTTTCCAAAGCTTAGCTATTGTAAACAGTGCTGCTATAAACATAGGGGTGCAGGTGTTCTTTGGAATTGATGTTTCTGTGTCCTTTGGGTAAATTCCTAGGAGTGGAATTGCTGGATCATATGGAAGCTCTATGTTTAGTAGGTCCAGAAATCTCCATACAGCTTTCCACAGTGGTTGGACCAGTTTGCACTCCCACCAACAGTGCAGAAGAGTTCCTTTTTCTCCACACCCTCGCCAACATTTGTTGTTGCTGGCTTTTTTAATATGTGCCATTCTCACTGGTGTAAGATGGTATCTCATGGTAGTTTTGATTTGCATTTCCCTGATGACAAGTGATGTTGAACATTTTTTCATATGCCTGTTGGCCATTTGTATTTCCTCTTCAGAGAAGTTTCTTTTAAGCTCTTCTGCCCATTTTTTGACTGGATTATTTTCTTTGTTGTTGTTGAGTCTCATCAGCTCTTTGCAGATTTTTGTGATCAGTCCTTTATCATTAGTGTTGGGTGCAAAAATGTTCTCCCAGTTGGTGGGGTTTCTCTTTGTTTTTGTTATTGTCTCTTTTGCTGTGCAAAAGCTCTTTAATTTGATGTAGTCCCAGCTGTTTATCTTTGCCTTCACTATCACTGCTTTGGGTGATGTGTCTGTAAAGATGTCTTTGATGTGCAAATCACGTAGTGTTTCGCCTATATTTCCTTCTATATATTTTATGGTTTCAGGTCTTATGTCTAGTTCTTTAATCCAAAGCATTCAGTAACATTGTGTGTGTTATCTTCAAAGATAATTTCATAAAAAACATAAGTTTTTTTTTTTAAGATTTATTTATTTTTTTATTTACTTATACAAGAGCTGGGGCACAGGCCAGAGGCAGGGGAAAGTGAGAGGATTCACCAGAGACAGAGTAGGGAGCAGAACAGGCAGACTGACTGAAATACACTGCCGAGGGGAGCAGCGGGCGAGATGGGAGAGGTCTACCACACCATGTGGATTTCTCCCTGGCCATCCAGGAATCGATCCCATGCTGCAGAGGCTGTTGACAGTGTCATAGTGCTGCGCTCAACCTGCTGCACCACCGGGGAGGCCTAAAATATAAGGTGTTTTTAATAGAACCATTTTAAGCCAAGATTCTATTAACCCAATTGAATTCACTTTACTTGTGTTTGCATGGTCATTGATCTGTATTGATTACAATAAGAAAATGTACCAGACTGAAGAGCACATTCATCAAGTTATCTTCCTAAAAAGTCATTTTTCTGTAGACTTAGAAAAGGAACTATATTAACAGTCAAAATAAGCTCATAAAAACACAAGATCTTCAAAACACTGATTTTGTTACTTCTAATATGTGTCCAGGCACAATTTTGACATCTATGATGACAGTCATAAATCCTCAATCCTCAGTCTTCCTTGACATGGGAGGATCAGTCACCCTTGAAGGTGAGACAGATTGAAGTCTTTCACCGTAAAAATATTTTTTATCAGTAAAAGTTAAAAATTTACTGAAAAATGGGAAATGTGTGAATAGATTTTGAATCAGAATACCAAGGATACAAAAGCATCTAACAAGATTAAGTTTGAGTCATCTATTTGTAAAATTTTGATTTTAAGAAGTATCTTCCTATGAATAATCAAAATGGATTTATATTGCAGAAATAAACCCTTATGCATTTGAAATAATCTCCACTTGATTTAATTAGGTCATGTTTTTGATCAAGATGACTTAATTTTTTTTTTCTTTTTATAATGGCAGGGGGTTGTATGTATACATATGTATACTAAACTCTACACTTAGTTTTTTGAATTATGAGCTAAATAACAAGATGAAAAATTATGTTCCATAATTTTAAATTCAACTATAAGTATTCCTGCTGGGTCCATTCTTTTCACTTTAATAATAATAGAATAAAGCATAATGACACCAGTTAGGCATCACATGTTAATATGCATTTATTATAAAATATTAAGAAAGTTTATATATATGAAACAACATAAGATCCAATTGGCCAAAGCAATCCTGATAAAAAAGGAGAAACAATGGAGATATCATATTGTCAAACTTCAAACTATACTACAAAGATCTAATAATTGAAACCATATATTAATGGAATAAAATATGACCCAAAGACCAATGTAACCAAGTTGAGAGCCTAGAAATAAACCGAAAATAACATGTACAGTTAATCTATGAAAAAGGAGCTAAGAGTATATATTGGAGAAAGGAATGTTTCTTCAACAAGTGGGGTTGGGAAAACTGTATTGCTACATGCAAGGAATTAAATTAGACTACTATCTCATCATATTCAAAAATTAAAGATTAAAGATTTGCATGTAAGACCTGAAACCATAAAATACATAAAAGAAAAATAATCAAAACACTATACAACATTTGTCTCCAAAACTGATTTGGATAGTAATAACAGTTACTAATTGCATTATCAATAGCTCTGATCCAACAGTCCTTTAAAAGATTACATATATGTGTGTGCATGTATACGTATATTAACATTATAGACAGATGAAATTATTCAATTGACTATTTTTTAATTTTAATGTTCTTTTGTACTTGAGGAATTTGAACAATTAAAAACTATATCCATTTTTATCTTTGGACACTTCAGAAATACAGTACCATTCAAAGGTTATTATATGTTGTTAAATTATAACTGTAACAAGAATTTGTGTTTGTCATTAATGACAGGGTTAAATACATTTAAAAAATAAGTGCTCTGGACCTCCCTGGTGGCGCAGCGGTTGAGAGCTGGGCTGCAAAGCTGCCCTCAGCCTCTGCAGTGCCCGTTGGATCCCCGGCTGCTGGGCAAGGGTCCCACATGTCACGCAGACCTCTCCTGCTGTGCCCGCTGCTCCCCTCAGCAGTGTTCTTTGTCAATCTGCCTGCTCTGCTCCCTCCTCTGGCTAAGGTGAATTCTCTCACCCTCCCATGATTCTGACTGTACCCAGTGCTTGTATAAATAAATAAATAAATCTTTAAAAATAAATAAATAAAAGTCAATGGTTAAAAAAAAAAAGTGCTCCTTGGAGTCCTTCATTCAATTTAAAGTATTTAATCAAAAGAGAAAATGTAAGGTGTTAATCAAATAGAAAAATTCTAGGAAGGTTTTCCCACTGAGGATGTACCCATGTTCATATTGCCAGAGTTAATGGGATTCGGATACTTGGGTAGAAAACCTCTTATTAATGGGGGAAAATGTGTCAGATCTCTAAAGGATTTTAGGATACCTATGCCAAAATGAATAACTGTTATAGATAAAATCCTACCATTTTACATCACAATTTATTTGTAAGAGTAGTTAGTAGCTTGAAAAACATGAGCATGCACAGATGCATATGCATAAACACGCGCGCACGCACACACACACAAACACACACGTCATCATGGGAACATTTCAAATTCAAGTGACACTACTGGATCCAAGTTACAATGGCAAACATTGTGTAAGTGAATTACATAAATTACTCAAGGTCAGAAATGCCTACGACTATGCCCGTTTCTCAACTTCTTTCATATACTAAAGGTTGTTTGCTAGACAAAAGCTATTTTCTTGAACTTCACATTTTTGTTTAGATATATTTATATCTTGGACTATAAACTATCATCAAAATATAAAATTAATATAACAATGAAAATATCAACTATCACATTAATATTTGTCTATTTTTAATGTTGAATACCTATTTCTGCCTACGAGTAAAGAGATAAAAATATGTAACATATCGTCATAGATATGAAAGTTAATAAAATCATGTAAAAGATATGAGATGCAACTTTCAGCAACCTGTCCTTTAAAAGCTAAGCAAATGAATGCTTTTACTGTGAAACATAAATTAGCAAACTTGACTTGAAGAATAGTTTCAATTTTATTAAAAATGTTCCATAAGATAGAAAATATAAAAAACCTTACCCAATCATCTTACAAAGCTAGCATAACTCAGTATAAAGAACACTGTAGATAAATTTTATTTTGAATGTGTGCCAAAGAACAAATAAAATATTAGAAACTCAAGTCATGCAGTATTACTTAAATCAAAATGAATCAGGACAAACAAGGTTTATTCCAGGAATGCAGGGTAATCTATCACTAGAAAAACCATCAGCATTATTGCTATTTTTTTTCTTTCTCTCAGTGATATTTCACTGAGTCTCTTTTAAGTGTTATATAAAAAGAACCAGCTATGAGCCAAGTTTAGGTAAGAAGTGAAATATCTAATTGTATGTGATATAGAGAAAATTAACTAGTTTCTATTTGTAAAAGATTAAAGCATTTGGAAATGGGCATGAAAGTCAGAAGCATCAATGCAAACTAGGGCTACAAAACTAAAGAAAAATTGCTGTATAGGCTTTGTCAAAATGTAAATGATGGCAAAGAGATGTGATTTTTTGAGGTGTTTTTTTTTTTTCCTAAGTACCCATATTTTTAAAACTTTAAGTACAAGCTAAGGGATTTTGTTATTTAACACATTTCTGAAGAAAAAAAATAAACTATAACGGTGTAATGGATGCCATGTTGTAAAAAGTAGTAAGAACTTTGCTTGAGCAGCTCATAGACAAGGGGCCCGTGAGCTCCATTTTCTTTTTTCATTGAAAATGAGCCCCTGAACTGATACTTAGTTTGGAGATGTGCAATCATGTTCTAGGTTCAAGCAGGTTTTACTTGTTACTGTTTCAAGATCCACTTCTCCCCACACAGATCACCATAAACCAAAGTTGTTTTTTTTTCTCTAATACTCTGTTTGCATAACTGCATAATTTTGGCCAACACCATTTTCCCAATAAGCTAATGATGTTAGTGGTGATTTTGCAGAATGCAGGATCTTTCAATAACATATATATTGTATTCAAGCTGTTGTGCCTGTACTAAGGAAAATGGCAAAACACCTTGTTCCAGAAAGAAGAAAAAATCTTTCAACAACAGGATTGATAAACCTACAAGTTAGTGGATCTAATATTGATAGGAAACCTATTGAGTAATTGGTAATACTGAAGAGTGAGCTACAATAAGTATTAGAATATTTTTCACTATATTGACATGGTAAAAATCCATTAGCCTCTAAGTGTTTTTTTTTTAAGATGTATTTATTCATGCACACAAAAACTGGGGTACAGGCCAGAAGTGTGGGGGTGAGAGGATTCACCAGAGACTGAGCGGGGAACAGAACAGGCAGATCGACAGAAATACATTGCTAAGGGGAGCAGCAGGTGAGTGAGGAGAGGTCTGCTGCACATGTGGGTAGCTTCCTGGCTGGGGATCAAACTCTTGCTG
This sequence comes from Talpa europaea, assembly GCF_964194135.1. Taxonomy (NCBI): domain Eukaryota; kingdom Metazoa; phylum Chordata; class Mammalia; order Eulipotyphla; family Talpidae; genus Talpa; species Talpa europaea. The sequence continues at coordinate 12,005,739 of NC_140071.1, read as the reverse complement.
CAGTGGCTGCAGATAGCTTCAGAGGTTAAGTCCTAATCCGTTGCACCACTAGGGAGGCCCCTCTAAGAATTTTTGAAGAGAAAAAAGTAAGCTAATGCAAAATATATGGAAAATTAAGACAACTGATATTATTAGTAGTATTAGACATATTTGTAAGCATACCTTTATTTTTTAAATAATTGTATCAAGATATTATTAATATTGGCTTCAGTTATTCCTTAATATTATTCAATTTTGTGTATATTAACTATGGTATGCAAATATTTTTCCCACTAAAAAATAGAGATGGGTAAATTCATGGTACTATGAATAAGTCAATAATTCTGGCAAAAATATTGCATGCACTAGAAGCAGAATAATCTGCTCTGTTTTTTACGAAACAATCAGGTAGAAAACAGTGCTCATATCTGATAGAAGATAGTAACTTGATCTATTACCAGAGAAACCAGCCTTTGTTCCACAATCTCCGAATTCCTAAGAGATACAAACTTTGGATCAATTTCTAAAATATAGTATATGATTGCACTAAGAAAGCATGATACTTTTAAAATGTGAAGGGATACGGAAAACAAAGTGGATTAAACTTCATCACCATGAGAGCACACAAAAAACTTCAGGTCATAAGGTAATACATGACTTCGGAATGCATTTTTGACATAGGAAGGTAACATGGTTATAAAAAGTTAACTAAAAAATATTCGAAGGAAGAGTACAGAGAGACCTCAGAAGGAACAACCAGTTCTAATATTTAAACTGGAAATTAATTGGTTGACAAATAGAATCCATAAGCCTGGCAGGGGCGGTATGTTTTGTTTACTTTTATTTCTGTTTATGGCATTTTTTCCCTCTCTATGTAAAATGTAGAAAATGTGTAAAGATTGTGAGGGATTTCATGAAATATACAATTACTTTGAATTGTATAGTAGCATAAAAATTATGGTTATTTAATAATGTTTTGTGTTGTTACAGTATTTGAAGCTTTTCGGAGTATTTCACAAAATGATTTGTTGAAAGAGTAAAATTAAAATAGGAAATTTAAGATAGCTATTCTTCAAAAATGCTAAGTGAAATAAGTCTGAAGGAGAAAGACAGCATGATTTCACCAATACAGAATCGAGAGAAGCAAAACTGAGGAACTGACAGAACTAAGTAAAAAAACAAACAAAAACACCCTAAAATTATGACTTTAGAATTGAGGCTACGAAGGAGAAGAGGGTGTGGGTGGAAATAAAGGGGAAGGAGACCCACAGGTCTTGAGTGAATGACTATGGGTGTGTTGGGGGTGGACGTACATATGAGGACATTTGAACTCACTCCCCTGAATCTTATACTGTGTTATAAACCAATGTTACTTCAATAACAAAAATATAAATTAAAATAAAACATTACACAAGTTAAAAACAATTCAAAGTATAGGGTTCCTATTGAAGGTTTGAATTGCATGCCCTTTTAAAGGAAAAAAAAAAAATGCAAGTCAAGCGATAAGTCGAGGACCATCTGTCTTATAAATTTGTTTACTTTTCATAAAGAAAAGATTTTTAAAAAGATTCATCATGTGTAGATTTTTAGATCTTTAGAATAAATTTTGCACTTGCTAAATTAAGCATTAAACATATTAAAACATTAATAACTATATCTATTATAAAATACCCTCTTATTTAGGGAAGATTATTTAATAGAACTTACCACAATTTCCCATAGTATATGTGTTTAGATAATTGTTTACTTCTTCCTACTATCTCTCCTGTTAACTATTGCATATTTCTTATATACAGTACACATCAATAATTTTGATGCAAATAAAAGAATTAAAGGAGAGAAATTAAAAAATAATAATAAAAAATAAAAAAGTTATCTGAATTCAAAAAAAGGAGAGAAATCAAAATTGTTGATCTCTAACCTATGCTTTTGCAGTGTTGAATAAAATATCTTTAGTCTTTAATTAAAAAAATTCAATAAAGTAAGAATACAGTAATAAACAAAGATTTAAGAATCAAAATTAAAAATATAAAAATAGATATATTTATGTACAGACGTGAAAAATCTGCAATTTCAAGAAATTAAATGACTTCAAAATGGTTAGCTATCCATGAAATTTGTTCTTGATCTCAAATGTGTCCCAAATGGATTATCAAGCTAATATCTATTTAAAAAATCTTCAAATATATAATTGGGCATAGAGAAAAGTATATTTATAGTGAACTATCTATGAAATGAGTTTTTCAATAAAGCAATGATCCACATGTGAAGACAAAAATTGACAGAACTTAGTGTATAAATTGATGTAGTATGTCTGCTTATGTATATTTGTAAACACCGCAGAGTATGTACAAGTATAAGACTCTGAGAAAATACCTACAATACTCATAAAAGAGTCATATTCCTTTAAAAGAGATTTTAGAAATTAGAAAAAAATTACAATAATGGAATATGAAAAAATAATACAAAAGAGAAAGACAAATATCAGTGGTGTTAGTGTCTTGATATTCATATTAATATACTGTTATCATTTTTTGTGTCAGTTTATAAAAGGTAGATTGAAAATATTCAATAATGTGTAGCATGCATTATTTTCATTCACTCGAAGAAAGTTGTAAACCTTAGTACAATCTTTTTTTTGGAAAATAATGTGTCTATTTATAAAAATTACAAAAACATTTCTGTTCTTCCAGAATGCCACTAAACATATTTTTATATCATATAAAAATGTAAATCTAGTAATGAATTTAATCACAAAAATATTTCACAATTTGAATTTATTATTTTCTTGTTACCACATCTGATAACCATTGTTATGACATTTAATTCATCATATTTAAAATTCCCAAGATTCATGCAGTTTCACTGATTTATTTCTTTTGGGAAGAAATGTTAAGATTTTTGATAATATATAATTGCTGTAGTATACATTTGGAGCAGTGATGAGAAAAGAAATAAATGATAAAGTATAAGATGCGATACCATTTTTTTATTGAGAGGAAATTAAATGCAATTTAATAACCCACTGGCTCAGAAAGACTAAGTTATTAGTGATGCAAAGGATCAGAAGCAATGTAAGTTTCCAGGCAACAAATTTAGAAACATTCATGGAAGCAATGGAAGTAAAATCCCATGAATAAAGAAACCATAAAATGAACAACAGATATTGCTTTTAGAGCAGTGAAAGACTCTTACCTTGGCATCAATTGTGTCACGCAAATTATAAACTAGAAGTAATATCTTCTTGATTAATTCAAACAGTGGGATGAGCCATGTTCTCTAATGAAGGAATAAAGAACTAAGTGTTCAGAAATAAAGTGTTCAGGTACAAAATGCCCTTCACTGGATTGTCTCACCCCAGAGTCTGAGGTGGTAATGCCATACCAAATGTGAAGAAAAATTCTATTTCAGAGTTAATGATCTTTTAACTTATGCACATTTGAGTATCTCCTGAATTGCTAAAGTTTTGTGCTGGATCATTAGATAGTATTATGTTAGTTACCTTGATAGTTTATTTCCGCTCTTTTTTCTAATTTTCATCAGAGGGACTCAGACAACTCTGAGAAACTCGGAGTAGGTTAAATTAAACAAAAGCAATGATTGAGCAAAATGTCCCACTATTAAATCATATATAGCAAATATGTAATTTCTTCTTCATTATGTATTTATTTTTTAAAGGTCTACTGTTCTTTCATATTAATTAAGAGCTGAAATTAAATGAGTTTTTGCTATTTCTGTGTAAGAATGCCCAAGAAAAACATGAGGCATTTATTTTAGGAGAGAGAAAAATTAACAATAGCATTCTTTTTTAACAGAAAAGATTTGTTTTACTTATTTATGCATATACAAAGCTGGGTTGTAGGCCAGGGGGTCAGGGGGTGAGATGATTCACCAGAGGCAAGGTGGAGAGCAGAACAGACAGACTGACTGAAATACACTACTCAGGGGAGCAGAGGGGCGAGACAGAAGTCTGTGCTATGTGGGTTAGCTTCCTGGCAGGGGATTGAACTCAGATAGCTTGATATTGCTGAGACTTACCCCTTGTGCCGCCAGGGAGACCCCAGCAATAGCATTCTTAAGGCCATATTTAAAGAATATTTTTCTATGGATTTACAAGTAATTCATTTCAATGTAATTACTTAAAAGAAAGATAACTTTTGCTACCCTAAATATCTTTGTAAGTATAAATGGCATCTCAATTATAAGTTGCAAATACTCAGACAAAATGCATGTTTTCAGGGCCTCCCTGGTCGTGCAGTGGTTGAGCGCTGGGCTGCGAAGATGCCCGCAGCCTCTGCAGCGCCTGTTCGATACCTGGCCACCTGCGAGTGTCCATATGGCACTCAGACCTCTCCTGCTGTGCCTGCTACTCCCCTCAGCAGTGTACTTCATCAGTCTGCCTGTTCTGCTCCCCGCTCTGTCTCTGGTGAATTCTCTCACCCTCCCACACTTTTGACTGTACCCAGTGCTTGTATAAACAAATAAATAAATAAATAAATCTTTAAAAAAAAGTATGTTTTCAAATGCATTATACAAACCTCACAAAATCAGATTTCCACTGCTTTCCATAGAGTGTCATGAGCTTAAATGCACAGAAACACAAAAGAAAAACCATACAAAAATTAATGAAATAAAGAATTTGAATATATATATTTTAATATATAAACTTGACAAGGAAAATATTAGGAAGATTTTACTGTGTATCACCTCACAGCTTTTATTTTCTCCTCACATTTTTTATCTATCAACTTCTTGATTTTTTCACTTCTGACAAGACTAACAGACCAAACATGTGGTGGTCCTCATTTTAGTGAAGATAGACTGTTAATCATTATTCTATAAACGTTTAGCAAACAGTAACTATGTGTGTCCTTATGTTAGGCACAATTATTAAGTATAAAATGAACAGACACCATTCACAGGACATGTGTTATTCCTTTCTAATATTGTGCTACTTTTTAAATAAATTTCTATATATTATGTGAATAGAGATTCCAAAAAGATGGTGAATGTGAGAGGGAGCAGGCCCTAACAGATATTCAGCTAAATCAATATTTGAGTGTAAAAAGTATGGGTGAAAATGCCAGGGTGGTAAGTGCTGCCTGGTTTAGAGTCATGAAAAGATCAAGGGCTAGTACATCAGAAATGTGGCATATGCCAGAGTTCAGTATGATTCATTTTCCTTGATGGCTTGTAAATTCAAAAAGATCATTTTGTGGAATAGATTACAGCAGAGTGGTATCAACAGCCTGAGGAATCTGGCCAAACATTGAGCATGAGCTACAATGTGCTTTTGGCATTTGTTGTTATTTAGACAATATTGTCATTAAAGGGGAAATTTATAGGAAGCGTTCATAGAATCTAAACAGCATGTCCCTGAGGTAGCAATAACATGGTTTCAGGATACAGAGGCTAAATGTGAATTCTTTAAAGAGAAAAACTGATCATGGGATAATGTGATAGATGCAAGTGATTTCTTGGGTAACAGGATAAAATCGCATCGGTAAAATATGTTTCATGCCCAAAACAACTTAAACCGCCTGAATTCAGTCTGGGATTTAAAAACTACAGCTAAATTTCAGAACTGTGTAATCAGAAAAAGGCAATTTTTCCAATATATTTACACTTATATTTTATACTGTCCTTTTTAAAATTTCAGATAGTTTTCATACTCAACAAATTTTTAAGCAATGTAGTACATACTACTTCCCTCTTAGAACTCCAAAACGAGTTAATTTCATGTAGCTCAATTTATTATCTTCAAAATGAAGGTAGCACTATAGGATCATTCCTAATGGGGAAATGAGCCTGATTTTTCTTTTTCTTTTTTCATTTTCTCACTGGTTTCCATACAGAAAAATATTTCAGAGACAAATCTGATCTTACTGGCTTAGAGTATAAATTGATGCTGCTGCATTTTGCTTATATTAAATTGAAAGGATAAACTAGTTAACATAGTTACTGGGATTTAAGGAAGAAGAGTAAATAGTACCATTTGAATTTACTCAAGTTTTGAGCCAACTGAGAGATAAGACCGAAGAGTAAGTAGAATTGAAAGCATATAGAGGGCCTCCCCGGTGGCGCAGCGGTTGAGCACTGGGTTGCGAAACTGCCTGCAGCCTCTGCAGCACCAGTTCGATCCCCGGCTGCTCCCTAGCCACCAGAGGAGGGTCCCACATGGCGCGCAGACCTCTCCTGCTGCCCACTGCTCCCCTCAGCAGTGTATTTCGTCCGTCTGCCTGCTCTGCTCCCCGCTCTGACTCTGGTGAATTCTCTCACCCTCCCGCGCTTCTGACTGTACCCAGTGCTTACATAAATAAATAAATAAATAAACAAACAAACAAATAAATAAATAAATCTTTAAAAAAAAAAAAAAAAAAGAAAGCATATAGAGCCTTGAATCCTGACGAAGCTCTGATTTTAATTTGGGTGGGAAAAATGCTTATAAAGATTTCCATTTCCAGCTATGATAGAGGATCTTTGATGGGAAAATTCCTACCAAAAACATAGATAAAATAAAAGGAGATGGTGTGGTGGATGTAATGGTGGAGGTGGAGAAAGAGAAAAAGAAGATGGGAAAGCAAAAATATTATTGAATAATAAGGCAATTGGAAAACTGCTGTGTCTATCAAGACTTGATGACACAAGACCTTAACTAGAAAGAATAATGACCCACTATTCTGTTTGTTCAGTTTTCTATGACCGATCTTCACAGAGAGTGAGAGATTGGAAATGTAGGCAGTAATGCCCAACAATATAAAAGGAGAAAGAGATTTTTATCAATCTTCATGAGATGAGAGGACACACTTTTAGCACAGGGGACCACTCAGGTGACCAGAATCTGATGGAACCAGCATCCCAAAGCAGAGGTACAGATGTAAGAATAGTTGTTTTTTACTTTTGGCCAAGTATCAAATTTGTATATTGTATAGAGAAAGAGGTTACAAATCAAGATGAAAAAATCTGAAAGGAAGACTTTTTTTTTTATATGTTCAATATATAAAAGAATAAAAATTGGAGCCATTAGTTGCCAAGGTGAATAATCCAATCATAGTGCCCATATTAAAAGCTATTATTATTATAAATAGATTATGTGTGAGTGTCCAGAGATTCAAAACAGAGCAAACCAGGGCCTCCCCGGTGGCGCAGCGGTTGAGCGCTGGGTTGCGAAGCTGCCCGCGGCCTCTGCGGCGCCGGTTCGATCCCCGGCTGCTCCCAGGCCACTGGAGGAGGGTCCCACATGGCGCGCAGACCTCTCCTGCCGCCCGCTGCTCCCCTCAGCAGTGTACTTCGGTCCTTCTGTCTGCTCTGCTCCCCGCTCTGGCTCTGGTGAATTCTCTCACCTTCCCGCGCTTCTGACTGTACCCAGTGCATGTGTAAACAAAACAAACAAACAAACCAGCAAACAAATAAAGAAAGCATGCCTCTATAAAAAAAAAAAAAAAAAAAAAAAAAACAGAGCAAACCAAAAACATTACTCTCCTTACTCAAGTCGGTATGATTTGATCTTCTCTCAGTCTTGTACACCAACTGCATAAGAAAACTCAAACTTTATTTGTTTAAATATTTATTTATTTATGCATACAAGAACCGGGATATAGACCAGAGGTGCGGGGGTGAGAGGATTCCCTAGATACAGAGTGGGGAGCAGAACATGCAGACAACTGAAATACACTGCTGAAAGGAGCAGCAGGTGAGACAGGAGAGGTCTGCTGTGCCATGTGGGTAGCTCCCTGGCCAGGGATTGAACTTGTGCTTCAGTGGCTGCTGATACCTTCATAGTGCTGAGACTTAACTCCTTGCATCAGTAGGGAGGTCCTGGATTATTATTTTGAGTTTTCAGTATGTTAGATAAATGAGAAATAAGAAAAGTAAAGATCTTTATTTTACTTGCTCATAGTCCTTCGTCAGTACCCTTCCTTACTCCGTACACATCAGTTTCTGAACTATATTATTTTCCTTCTTTCTAAAGAACTTTAACATTTTTTTTCCAAAGCATATCTGCTGACAACAAGTTCCCTCAAGTTTTGTGTGTCTGAGGAAATCTTTATTTTTCTTATACTTCTGAAGTATAATTTCATGTGCATAAAACTCCAGGTTGGTGGATTTTTGTTTTGTTTTGTTTTTATATCAACATTTAAAATATTCCATACACACTCTCATTACTTGCATGGTTTCTGAGTGGAATTTGGGTTTAATTCTTATCTTTGTTCTTCTACAGGTAAAATATTTTCTTCTCGGTTCTTTTCAGGATTTTCTCTTTAATTTGATTTTCTGTGCTTTGTGAGTTTTATGCCAATGTGTAATTTTTATTTTGGCATTTAGCCTGATTGGCATTCAGTCCCTTGGATCTATCATTTGGTTCCTGACATTAATTGGGAGAAATTTTCATTCATTATTGTTACAAATATTTCTTCTGTTCCTTTTCCTCTTTCTTCTCCTTCTGCTATTCCCATTAGGCATATGTTACATCTTTGTAATTGTACCACTGTCCCTTAATGGTCTGTATCCAACAAATGGATAGTCTTTGTTCTCTTTGAATTTCAGTTTTAAAAGGTTGCATTAATGTGCTCTTTCCTCATTGATGTCCAGTTTACTATTAAGTTCATCAAAGACATTTTTCATTTATACTACAGTGTTTTCTATTTAGCTTTCTTTTTGATCCTATCTTAGAATCCCCATCTATTTGATTACCCCATGTCTTCAATGCTGTTTATTTTATTCACTAGAGTCCCTAGCATATGTATCAAAATTGTTGTAAATTCCTAGGCTGATAATCCCAACAACTCTAACATGTTTGATTCTGATGCTTATTCTGTCTTTTTAAGTTGTCTTTCGGTTTTCCTTGTAATTGTTTCCTGATAGCCAGAGATTATATACTGGTGTAGGGTAAATGAATTAGTCAGGCTTGTTGTACCACTAGCCTCCCTGGCTATTACCTGTGACTTTGGTTGTGCTGATGCAGGAGACGCTTGGGAGTGTGGGTGCCAGGGGTGCATGCATAGACACCTGGACCATGGATGTGCACACCTAGGCCTAGGGGTCAGGGATGTGGGGGCTGCGTCATTCAGACAGACGGCTACAAGGGGATGAGATCACAGAAGAGGAGAGAATGCCAAAGAGAGCTCAGAGAAAGTATAAAATCCTCTGTGTCCTGACCCTACGACCATGCCAGCCTTCCTGCCTGGGGTGCCTGTGTACCTGGTTCCCTGAAAGAGCATTTGTAAAGGCCAGGAATGGCCACTGTGCAGGTTTTCTGATCCCATGCAGACTGGGTAAAGGAGGAGTCAGAGTCCTCAGTGGTTTTGCAGGTCTTTTATTGGGGTTCACCAGGCATATGGCAGGCAGGGGTGCTGGCAAGTCTTCACTCTATCTGGGCTCTCTGGTGTTTGTTCTGCTGCTTCTTGGCTTCTCTTTTGGCTTCTGCTTCGGCTTCTACTGCTGCTCCTGCTACTGCCGCTACTGGCGTCCCAGTGACGCCGCCCTTAAAAGCACAGTCTTAACTCAGCTGAATCCCATCTACCTAGGCCCACACCCTATTCCAGGTGCCCGCCATCAGGCATGCATTCAGGACAAGGATCCATCATCTATCCTGATGGCGGAAGGGCAGAAAAGCCTGACATTTTCTTTACCCTACAGTCCACCCCCTCAGGGTTTTCTGCCATACAGTCTATACATATATATACAATTTTCTAAGCAAACAAACAATGCAGCCATGGCCCACAAAAGCAAATACATCAAATATAACAAAATACAATATAACAAAATACAACAGAACACAAATAAGTCCAGGCAGGGCACCAACCTAGTGCAAAAGACAATTATTGGTACCAGCGGATGAGCCACCAAATCTGCTGCCAAAGGCACTGCTCATACGAGGGAGGGGAATCAGTCACGACATCTATTGCAACACGCCAGGAGCCGTCAGGCTTCCTGGCCTTCTCTGGCTATAGTCTCGGCTACAAGGCACACACAGCATCCATCCCCAGGATGCACTAGCTCTGGCATTGGCAATTTTATTCTGTTGGGGGTAATCGCCAACCCTCAGGGTTTCTGTCTGCAGTTGCTCCAACACTCGGCCTTCATAGCCACCCATGCGACTCACAGACCCCTGCACTCAGGCCAACCCACTGCACAAGCACATGGGTCGGGGATCCAAACTCTGCATTCGGCTTGGGCTCCACCCCAAGCCACGTTCCCCACCCGTCCCCCAAGGACAGGTTCCTCAGCTCCTCACCCTCACTCAGGAATGAGCAGGGCAACACCCACAGGTGATTTTACGAGACTCACAGGGCTTCAGCATACCCAGGCTGCTTAACAGCCGCTTAGGGCTTCTCAACTTAGCATCAGCACCAGCTTTTGCCTTCTCAGTTGGCTTTTCTCCTCCACCTGGCTGCTGGGCATGCACAGGCTGCTTTTGGCCATCAAGGCCCACTGGCCACCCCCGGATTCTCAAAAAAAAAAAACCCATAACCTGCCAAGGTCCTCCGCCTTCTGGCGGGATTGTCAGTCCAAGTTTATCAGTCCATATCCATCAGTTGAAGTCCATTGGCCTCTCCCTGCATCAGCACCGGCGAGCGCTGAATCGTGGTCCTCTCCTCCCCGACGACTCCGCTGCCTCAGGGGTAGTTGGCCGGTCCTTTTGGGTGTCATTGGCTGGTTCTCTCGGGCGTCTCCTTCACGCCAGGTCTTGTCCTGTAGCTCGTGGACGTATCCATCTTCTGTACCGCCATGGCACCTCCAGCGTCGTCACAGGCAGTCACAGGCCTGACATTTTCTTTAGGTCTTCGGAGGGCTGCATACCCGTTGTAGGGTAAAGAAAATGTCAGGCTTTTCTGCCCTCCTGCCATCTGGATAGATGATGGATCCTTGTCCTGAATGCATGCCTGATGGCGGGCACCTGGAGTAGGGTGTGGGCCTAGGTAGATGGGATTCAGCTGAGTTAAGACTGTGCTTTTAAGGGCGGCGTCACGGGGACGCCAGCAGCAGCACCAGCAGCAACAGTAGAAGCCGAAGCAGAAGCCAAAAGAGAAGCCGAGAAGCAGCAGAATGAACTCCAGAGAGCTCAGATAGAGTGAAGACTTGCTGGGGGCTGGGAGGCCTGCCAGCCTCCCAGCCAGCACCCCTGCCTGCCATATGCCTGGTGAACCCCAAATAAAAAACCTGCAAAACTACTGAGGACTCTGACTCCTCCTTTACCCGGTCTGCATGGGATCAGAAAACCTGCACTGTGTCCAGTCCTGACCTTACACCCGTCTACATGGATCTTGCCGACTTACGCCAATTGTAAAGGCAGGACTGGACCAGTGCAGGTTTTCTGATCCCATGCAGACCGGGTAAAGGAGGAGTCAGAGTCCTCAGTAGTTTTGCGGGTCTTTTATTGGGGTTCACCAGGCATATGGCAGGCAGGGGTGCTGGCTGGGGGGCAAGTCTTCACTCTATCTGGGCTTTCTAGCGTTCGTTCTGCTGCTTCTTGGCTTCTCTTTCGGCTTCGGCTTCGGCTTCTTCTGCTGCTGCTCCTGCTGCTGCTGCTCCTGGCATCCCCGTGACGCCGCCCTTAAAAGCACAGTCTCAGCTCAGCTGAATCCCATCCACCTATGCCCACACCCTATTCCAGGTGCCGGCCATCAGGCATGCATTCAGGACAAGGATCCATCATCTATCCTGATGGCGGAAGGGCAGAAAAGCCTGACATTTTCTTGATCCTACAGCATTAAAGCCAGAAAAAAATCCACTGAAGTACCCGAGACTCTCTTTTATACATCTGCCTGGATTGATCGTGAACCTTCCCTGTGCTTGCTGGCAATAGAACTTGTTAGAAGAAACTGCTGTGAAAGGCCTTTAGTAATGGCATACTGTGTTGAGGGGACTCCTATAGTTCTCATTAGATAGTGACCTTGTAGGGTAAATGATGGTCAGGCTTCTCTGCCATATCACCATTAGGATTGATGATGGATCCTTGCAGTCCTGAATGCATGCCTCATGGCGGGCACCGGGAGTGGGGTGTGGGCATACGTAGGTGGGTTCACCTGGGCTGAGACGGGGAATATGAGAGCAACATTGTAGGGTAAGTGATTTGTAAGGCTTTTCTGCCCTCCCACCATTAGAACTGATGATGGATCCTTGCTGTCCTGAATGCATGCCTGATGGCGGGCACCTGGAGTGGGGTGTGGGCATGTGTAATTGGGTACACCTGGGCTGAAAGACTGGGCTTATAAGGGCGGCGTCATGGGGACGCCAGCAGAAGCAGAGCTGAGCGCAGAGGAGAATGAAAGAGTGAAAGGAGCAGAGCAGCAGAGACCACCAGAGAACGCTGGAGAGCCCAGAAAGCATGAAGACTTGCCCCAGCACCCCTTGCCAGCTGTTCACCTGGTAAATCCCAGTAGAAGCCTGCAAAAGCCACCAAGGGCTCCAGGACTCCTCCTTTACCCCATCTGCTCGGGTCATAGATAACTTTACAAGCATCATGGGGACACCAGCAGAGCGAAAGAGAGACCAGATGGAGAACAAGAAAGAGAACGGAAATGGAGCAGACAAGAGCAGCACCAGCAGAGATGCAGAGACAGTGGAGAGAAGGTTGGAGAACCCCGGAAGAGTGAAGATTAGCTGGGGCCTAGGAGGTCTGCTAGCCTCCTGGCCCCCCAGTACGCCTGCCTGCTGTGTACCTGGTAAACTCAATAAAAGCCTGGATAAGCCACCGAGGGCTCCAGGACTCTCCTTTCCCCGTCTTCTCGAATCATAGCGAACCTGAACTGTGCCCTTCCTGGCACTACAGACTCTAAGCCCCTGAATTGTGGAATTCAGAAGCATCCCAGTTTGTTTTGTTTTCCCTTAAGAAGGACAGGATGAATAGAGCTGGCTAGACTGGGTACTTCTAACAGACAGGTCAATTAAGTTCTGATAATAGCCAGCAAGTTAGGCTACCTTAATGGTTTTCCCAGAGGGCAGGTCTTGTTAAGAGAGCAGAGAGCTCTGAATATTTCAACATGGGTCCTTTTCTCCTCCTCATCCAGGCTCGACCCTCCTGGCACAGGTTCTCCATGTGTTTCTGCTTGTGAGACTCTTCCCTGGTAAGTCATTTTTCCTTTTTTCCCCTGTTTACCTCATTAACCTTGGATTAAATTATGTGTCTTCCTCTCTATTTGGGATCCAAGCAGTGTTGTTGGTTTTTCAGTTTGTTTAGCTTTTTATGTTGTTTACACAGTGTAGAATTCCGAACTCCTTATAGTCAGAACCAGAAACTGGAGTCATTTGTTTTTAGAGGTTTTAGACTACTTAATGCAAATTATGAGAAGTAATGCTACACATTTCAAGGACTGTATTTATTCAAAACAAGGTGGAAAAGGCAACACAAAGTACCTTGAGAATCACTCTGATCTGTGAAACACAGCAACTTGAGAATAGTAAAAGTGTGTTCTTCACTAGGAATAATAATTTTTCATTTGGGTATGATTTCAAGGCACCGGTGCCTTGGTGTGATGTCAAAACTAAGAAAATCTAAACCACCGAGATGCCGTGTTTCTTTGTGAATGTAACTACCAAAAATTAGCCTTCTCCTCCTCCTCCCAATTACATGTGTAATGACTTGTTTTCAAGGTAGTGAGGGAAAGGAAAGCCTCTTACTCTGTGATAATTCAGTTATTTGTAACTTCAAGATAAGATTTGATGTTTAAAAAAGATTTTATTCATTAGTGTTGCTCTACAAATACACAGCTCCTTAAACTAGTCAGAGTTTGGCTAAATTATTAAGTTTCCAGTGTCTTTGCAGTAGATTTAATGGTTTCTAATCTAGTATGTTTTCTCTTATTTGATATTTATTCAATTTATGGATAATATCTTTTTGAAGTGCCACTAAAACAAATTGTATGTACTTTGTTCATTTAGGTCAGAATTTATAATGTTGATTATGTTTTGCATAGTTTAGCTCATTTCTCTATTGCACATGGTGTGAATAAATACAGTAAAATTATCAAGATGTCTCTGACTATTCAGTTTTAATTCCTATGTAAATCCAAAATGTCTGTCACCAAATCTTGTTTGATGATTTAACTCTTTAAATTATTTGAAAGCATAATAGGTAATTATGATAAAATATGTTTGCTAATTACAAGTTCAGAAGAACAAACAAAAAATATATAACTTATCCTACTTTCCTATTAACGTTGATTGCATATCAAAATTAAGTATATGAAGGAGGTATTATTACATATCACAAATATGTCCCATCTTAACTTAGAAGATAGTTTTCCAGAATTTCTGAATTTATAATGTTCTCCAACTCTATCCTACCATCTATCTATCTTATATGTGTGTATGTAGGTATGGCATATAGACTGTATATCATATCTATAGATGATTAAAGTATTTATCAACATATAGAGAAAGAACTTACTCTTTTATTTGAGAAATGAAATTAGATATAGCAAGAAAACAATGTCTGTGCTATGAATAAAGAACGAATAGAAGCTAATGGCAGAATCATGGGAAAAGCAAATATTGAAAAGTAGTTAACTTAACACTGTTTTTACTTTGTACTGAGATTTAAATGATGAGATTTAAATGATGAATTTAATGACATGAAATTTTGTAGAATAATGTTGTCTACCTGGAGAGAAAATATATGATAATGCATGCTATTTTTCTTAAACCTAGGGCACTGGTTGTAAGAGATTAGAAACCAGACAATGGTCAGAAAGGTAGAAATCAGATTAGGTCATTAGGTCATGGAAAGGTGTTTGGATTTTATATAATTATATTATGAAAATATCCGTTTCTGTAAAGATTGTGACTTCACATGTATCTTTTTTAAATTTTTTTGATAGGGTTTGGAAAATATGTCAAATGTCCAGTACAGGGATGAGTTAGGAAATTTTTGCAGTAATTTGAACATTTATTGATATGTTTTAAAAACCAACATACAGTATATCAAATCATTAAAAAATTTCAAATTACATGATCTATCAACTATCCATCAATTTTACTTTCATAAATATATGTATTAAATAATAGTGGTTGTGCTAGGAATGTTTATTTCCACCAAATCTTCCCTAAATGACAAATAGAGATAAAGGCAGATATTCACTGGAAAGGTTAGAAGTAGTAGTGGATTTGATTTCCAGCAGTAAAATGACAAGAAACTGAACAAGTTCACAGCACTGGGATTTAGGTGCAGGTACTGCTTTTTTGTCTAAATGTGTCAAAATTTGCTAAAAATTTAAATTAAGCAAATTGGTATTGGAATAGGATTAATATTTAGATGTTTCCACATGTATAGAAGTAAATATAGTAAATTACAAAACTAATATTTCAACTGAATAATGTCAGTAACTTGAGGACAAATAGTTATCCAGCTAAAAATAATGCACACTGCTAGTTCTGATGACACATTATACCTTAGAAAATTTTTTCTTGCAAAATGTAAGGAAAAAAATTTGAAAAGCACAGAAAAATATAAAGGAATAGCTTCAATTTGGGAAGAATGTCTTAGGCACAGAAAGTGTAAACCATAGGAAAATAATGAAAATTTAGAATCAATTAAACATTGGAATAGCAAATGACAAGTTCTGGACACAGAAATACAACCAGCAAATTTTTCAGAACAAAATGTCCAGTTATTTTATACCAGTAAATTCAAATGGTCCTACTGAAATTTGAACAAATTTGGACCAAATCTGCTCAGACGTCATAGAAGACACATGCCTGGATGATGTTCTGATACACAGCTGTCAAGGAAATTTCAGTCAATTTATATGAGATGCCATTTTCAATTCTAGTTATTAAAACCGTGGGCTTTTATACACTGTTGACAGTGTTAGATTTGTAGAGTTATTTTGGTGGCAATTGATGCTATCCAGAGATAGAATGAGCATATTGTACCCTGCCCTAAACATCACAGCAGGAAAAGAATTTCCAGAATTCTATTCCCAATCCACATAGCATGAGCAATAGAATCTAAGCAAGTGTGACTTTCAAATACATTCATATAAAAATGACAGCAAGTCTTTTAATGACGCTTAAGAGGATGCATTTAAATTTTATAAAAAGCAAGAACCAAAATGCATCCAACATAGTCACAACAAAGTAGAACGTGTTCAGGAATGTACCCTACCACATTGCTAATTTAAAAAAAACCCAAGTTGAAAGGAAATATTTAACAGATATTCACTAATAGAGATTGTGGCTTCTTCATACAATGAAAAAATACAAAGTTGGGAAAATGGATAAGTGAAAGCTACAGAACTACAGGATTTCATGTGAATGGATCTCAAATGCAGTTTATCTTGAAAAATAATGATAGATTACATTTATAAAAAATGAGAAATAAGTTCCAGCAATTCACTGTTTATAAAGTCATAGTTAAATTATTTTTAAAATATAGAAATAGGAAACATATTAATTGTGGAATATAAATACTCATGCAACTTAGCACAGACTAAAAATATTAACAGTAAATAGAAACATCTAGATCCTTTACCCGATAGTTTTATGTTTCCATAAGAAATGTATGATGATAGGAATGTCCCAGTCATAGATAAACCCAGTTAACTGAACTGAAATGGTTAATTCTGCCTCAAATGAAGTAAATCAAGATAACTATGATCGGTCAAGGTGGGGTATAAATTTCCTATAAGTTTGGCTTTATAGTGTTCTGCTATTCAGTTGTGGGCTGAATATTTGGCATATTTTATTTTCAAATATTTTTAAAAATGAATCATACTCTTACCTACCTATCTCAAGTATGAATGTCACATTTTAAGACATCCGAAGATATTTGCATATAGTAATAAAATAGTGAATTGAATAATTTCAATTATGCAAATTTTGCGTTTAAAGAGTAAATCTATAGCTCTCAAATTGTCTCCAAATAATTGTAAAGAGATTATGATTCTGTTTTGGTTATTTCAATAGCTCTTTATATTTAATGAAGATGCCAAAAGTACCCATACACACACACACATCTTTTTATATTAACTTAAAATATATCCGCTCTTTTAGTTTCTTTGTGCTGCTTTCAAGTATTTGCACAGTGCCATTTGTTACTAAAATTTATCTAAATGCATTCTCTACAGTTATTAAAATATTTCAACATTTTAAACTTTCTATCCTTGCATTACACTCTAATATCATAATTCATTTAACACTGTATTTCTTGTTCCCTTGCTTCAGTATTGACTCCATTTCCTATCTTTACATCCATAAAAATAATATAACACACAGAAAAACAAACAATAACTCATTTTGAGAACATATATTCAGAAAATTGCTATGTCTTTGAACTCCAAAACAAAATCATATATTTGATATAGTAATACATAAGATATGCTGAGATAGTTAACATCTATTCCATGAGGTGTTTTTGTTTTTATTCATTCTTTGCAGGAAAAAAAAATCCCTTTTAAATCACATTTTAAATAAAACACTTCTATAACCAGTACAATGAATATTATGTATGAAAGAAGAATATATTATACTTTTGAACAAATTACACTATTCCTCGATTGCAAATGAGAGACAGCGTATTATGAACAGCCTTTTAAAAATTTTATTAGATTATCACTTAATTTTATAGATTTGAGTGCCACATATGTAACATTTTGTAATTCTGTCTTATATATGGTATATGGTATGGATCCTGTAAGGCAAGTAGGATGCAGATATTGCCTCAAATGGTGTACACAGGATATTACACAATTTAAGAAAGTGGGATTTAATATTCTAATACTGAATATACTAATACTCAATTTCTAATACATAAATGAATTGAAAATCTAGTTGACTTCTTTGTAGAAGAGAAGAAATGAAGAGAGTCAGTTTAAACGAGTACAAAATCTTTTATTTTTCTGAGTTGGAAACTATGTAATTTGTGGTTCTTAAAGTCAATTTAGGAATCCTCTGAGGGGAACATTTTATTTTATTTATTTTTAAGTATTTTTTTATTTAAAGATTTTTTTAATCTATTTATACAAGAACCGGGGTATAGGCCAGATGGCACTGGAGGGTGAGAGGATTCACCAGGGACAGAGTGGGGAACAGAACAGGCAGAATGACGAAATACCCTGCTGAGGGGAGCAGCAAGGCAAGACAGGAGAGGTCTACCGCGCCATGTAGGTTTCTCCCAGGCCAGTCAGGATTGAACCCGCACTGCAGAGACTGCAGACAGCTTCACATTGCAGCGCTCAACCACCTGCACCACCAGGGAGGCCCGAAGGGAATATTTTAATCAGTTCCAGTACGTAGACTCCTTTGTTAGGCTTAAGACATCCATCTATCTTACTAAATCATTCCAAAACTGAGTAAGAACTCAATATGCAGGTAGTGGTGTTTGCAGAACCAGCTGTAAGAATGTGCAAAATAGAGGAAACCAAACAATGTTGACACAGATAAAGCATACTTATTTCCTGAATTGAATTATGAGAATGATTATTTATTGTGTTAAATAGTAAGTGGAGGGTTTTTTGTACTGCAAAGCATTAGCCAAATAAGAAACTACTAAGCATGTGGTGTCATTCTATCATCGATGAGATTGACATGTTCACAGAAAATACCCTAGAATTCAAAAAAGAGAAGGAAAATGGAAAGGAGTTTCTGATTCAAGAGTCAAACAATTATTAGCAAGTGGCATAATGTCAGAATATATTAGTTCTCCACTAGATGGTATGTCCTAGAGGTCCTTGGCTCTGTCTTGTCCTGTTTGATTTCCAAACGCTCTGGATGACCTCTAGAGATAATAAACACCATCCAAAAGTCTAACCAACTGATTTACTATTTCAAAGTTAAAGTGCGCTGATATTTACATTTTTTAAAGTAATGTCAGAGACTAAAATTTATGGGAGTTGAAACCATATTATTTGAAATAATAATTAGGCAACATAATTTACATTGTTATGTCAAGGCCTTTTTCTTGATTGTAGGAAACAGTTAATTTTCTTTTAATTAATTTTTTCTTGCATCTTTGTCATCCTCATAGTTCTTCCCCCACCTTATGACTCTGGAACCATCACAGTAGTCTGTTGTGATCATCTCTCCCCTGTGAACAGTTAAATTTAAAAGGAAAAGATTTTCACTGATTTCAATATTGTCAAAAACATTCCTCTACAGTTATAAAATGGCCTCACATTTTTTTTCAACATGTTTTTTCACTCAAAAAACAGACAAAATGCCTCCTTGTAATATTGTCTCCCTCCTTTGACCCAATTTGGTCCCCAAGTTAATTCAGCCTTTGAGACAGGAAGAGACTGTTTTAGATACTGTGTTGATTGCAATCATAGTAACTTTATTCTTACTGCCCCAAGTGAGATACTTTCTAGAGTATTATCCTTTGCTTTTCAGTAATGCAAAATAGCATCCTGAATGAATCATTTGTAACATGAGAATGTCCTTGGCTTATTTGGAGATTTAAATGTATATAGTTGTGAAATTTTCTTAGATGGTTATATGTCAAATATTTAATTACCTACTATTTATTAGTCATAAACTCTGCCAAGCTCCTTGTGAATTTTTGGATAAGAAGGTCCATGTAAGGCCTCCCTGAGGCCTAGGGGTTAAGTTTCAGCACTGTTATCACTGTGGCCTGAGTTCCATCCCCAGCCAGGGAGCTAACCCACATATGGCACAGCTGACCTCTCCCATCTCGCCAGCTGCTCCCCTTAGCAGTGTATTTCATTAAATCTGCCTGTTCTACCTCTGGTCTACACCCCAGTTTTTCTATGCAAAAATATAAAAAGAAAGAAGGTCTCTGTAAATCTTATCCATGTTAACTCTTTTAAATTTTAATTTGTATTATAATTATTGCAACTAATACTAGTATTTTTATGGTGTTATTTTTATTGATGTCTCCCTGTTGACATAGGTAATTAAACAACCCATCCCATGGTTTTTGACATGAGCTGCATGGATGTGTCTCACATTTCATTGTACATTTTACTCACACTTCTCCCATGTCCTGCTTAGACTGTGGTAGAAAATAGTGCAAATGAGAGCTAAAAAACACCAGTGACATGGCTGGAAATATATTTTCCTGTGTTTTTGTAAAGTGAAGGATGTCTCTTGATAAAAATATTTTCAGTCATCCTTGTATTAAACAATCTACCATTCAATCAATCACAAAGTGACAACATGTCACAAAATATAGTCCTGGGGACTGTGATATATAAACATACCTACTTTAAATGAGCTTATTTTAAAATGTCAGTTTTATTACAATTATCGTAGAAAAAATGGACAGAAAAAAATGTGGCTTATTTTTATAAAACAAAAAATATATATTAAAGTGATGAGTAATATTTTCAAATGAGCCCATCAGTTTCACACACATACAGAGAGAGAGAGAGGTCTTACAGGCATAGCATTTAGCGAGATTTTGAACTGAAAATATCATTTAGTGGTTTAAAAGTGGACTTTTTTAATAGGGCATGTTCACTCTTTGAGAAACACTTGCCTTTCAATGCAAACCAAAATTACAATGAGAGACCACTTCACTTAAGTGAGAATAACCCATATCAAGAAAACCAGACAGAACAAATCGAGGATGTGGATAAAAAGAACCCTTGAGCACTCTGTTGGTGGCAATATAGACTGATGCAGCCCTTAGGGAAAACAGTATGGAAGCTTCTCCAGTATTAAAAATAGATGTACCATGTGATCTATTATTTCTATTCCTCAGTATCTACCTGAAGAATACACAATTACTAATTTGTTTTAAGATTTATTTATTTATGCATACAAGATCTGGGGTACAGACCAGAGATGCGGGGGTTGAGATGATTCACCAGAGACAGTGGGGAACAAAACAGGCAGATCTCCTGAAATACACTGCTGAGTGGGGCAGCGGGTGAGACAGGAGAGGTCTGCTGCACCATGTGGGTTGCTCCCTGGCCTGCTAGGGATCGAACTTGTGCTGCAGAGGCTGCAGCTTGCTTCATAGTGTGGTGCTTAACCCTTTGCACCACCAAGGAGGCCCACAATCATTAATTTTAGGAACATATGCACTCCTGCGTTCGTTGCAGCACTACCTATATTAGCAAGTTATGGAAATAAATGCTCACCAACAGCCTAGTGGGTTAAGGAGATATGATTTATATATATACAAGTGTAATACTCTGCTGTTAAAAAAGATGAACTCTCACCATTTGCAAAATGTGGATGGAAGAAGAGGGGATTATGCTCAGTGAATAAGTCAGAAGGAGAAAGAGAAATACCAGATTATTTAAATCATATGTGGTATATAGAGTGAAAAAGAAAAGGGAAACAACAAAACTAAACCTAAACAAACTGCAAAATAAAGACTACTGGAGGTGAAGGGAAAAAGAGGGATAGGTACAAAGGCAGGAAGGTGAAGGTCTAGAGTGATGGTCTAGGGTAGAGTTCAAAGACTGATTTGATGATGGAGTGGTATGGTCTTTAACATCTAAGGTGGTGAGACTGTTCTTGTAAATCATGTACAGTGTTGTAAACCAATGTAGCCTTAATTTTAAAAATGGTGATTCAATGAATTAAAAATGAAATATTGGTCTTTCTATATGGTTGTCTATGATGCATAATGTATATATATATATATAAATCTATAAATTATATGCTTTGAGAGATATAGAATATTTACACACGTATGTTCATTTTAATTTATGCAATGATACATAATAAATTCAAGTGTAACAAGGCAGATGCCTGAAATAATGTATCTTTTAGGCATTGTGAATATAGTAAGAATAAACCCAGCACTAATCTATGCACCTTCATGATGCAGATGTAATGGAATCTCATACCGAAGATTTATATTATGAGGGTGTAACTCAATGGGTAATTTCCTGGAGCCAACAGAAACCAATACTAATCCCTGTCACATTTAGATATAACCAAGTAACAGATGATTGTGATGTAATGAAAGGAGCAAAATAATTAGACATTTCCACAAGAAGAAAGTTTGGTGATGAAAAGAAAATGTTGGTTTAAGTGTACAGTTCCTATTTAAAATATGCAATTTTAATTTCACTGAATGTTTTGAGTATTGGGATACATAGTCAGTGGAGGCCCATGTTTTCTTTTTTTGTCCACTTTGAAGACTTAATAACTAATTTCATTTTCCCAAATTGATAAGAGAATTTTGATACATTTTAAAAATACTTTCATCTGATAATTATTCAGGAGCTTTTTACTCTTTCTTTCAATCACTTGTTAGATTTATCTCATATTATCTTGACATTAATTATATGGGCTCACATTTTTTCCAAAGCAGTTAATTTTCTTAATAGAATCTGTCTTTTTCTCTTTGTCTTACTCATCCCATGTATTAACATTTAATATTTAATTAATTCATATAATTGAAAACAGAAGCAAAAGTGACTTGAACAAACTTGGAGACAGAGATTAGCTTATCTTGATCAGCTGAACTTGGGGGAAAAGGGTGACTCAGAGGACAGGTCCATGATGAGGGAGGTAATAGGGTATGTAACAGAGTAATGGTTCTCAAATGGGGTCCATTTTTTCTCTCAAAGGAGATGTAACAATGTTGGAGACATTTATCATTGTCATAAGTGTGCAGGATAAAGAGTGCTATTGGCATCTGTTGGGTAGAAAGTAGGGATGCTGCTAAATATTCTGCCATGCACAAGATAGCTCACAAAACAAAGAATTGTTTGCGGGTAGTGTTAGTGTTGAAATGCCCATTAAGAACAGGAGCAGAGAGCTGCTAAGCCTATGAGTCACTTAGAGAGGAAAAGTCATTGAAAATTTTATTTCTGTACTTGCAAGCATTTGTTTGTTGCTTCCAAAGCACATGGAGAAATCATATTTCCTTCAAATTTTCATAATCTATAAAAAAGAAAAGGCTGTATATAGAAATTTTCCAATAAATTCCTGTTCATTGCTGCAGATGGCAAAAAATAAATTGCAACCAGCCAAAAGGGAGGCACAGAGAAATATTATAAGAATCAAGATGGGGCTTATGATTCAGTAAGATCACAGAAAAGTGAGTAAGTCCAAAATGTGATTTTTACAAAGTGTCTTGCAATCATTTCTGAACAAAATAATTTTCTTTTACAAACACTTTGAAACAAACTGAAAATATCATTTGAAACATATTTTCTTTCAGTAACAAGAAGGCAGGTTTTAAATATGTCATTTTTGAGGTTTACAAGTATGGGGGCAGATACACAATATAATTACTTGCAATTAACCTGAATTGCTGCTGAATTCAACCTTGCTTACACATGAATGCAAGCAGATTGGCTTTCTTAAGGTATATTGAAAAAGGATTATGTTGAAAATAATTTTATATCTACAGAAATGAATAAAGTATTACATATTTAAAAAATTGTTTAACATATTTCTGTTTGGTAGACCTTTTTTCTTCTAGGTATAGAATGTATTTAATTTTACTCATTTATCTTTTCCAAAATTATTGGTATGTCTGTAATATTCATAAGGTGAAGAGAATATTACCCTGTAGTATAGGTACCCAGTTTGTTAAAATTTGTACCTAATTTGAGAAATTGACATACCGGGAGAATTTATGTAATAAGTGATTTGTTCACTGTTTGCAAAGCAATTGATATAGCAAGGAAGAGACTCGCCATATTGTTAGGGGGATTAAATAGTCCTTACTGAAGTACAGTTTATATTTGCTTTAGAAATACTGATAGATAATATCTATGTGATACTTACCAACAGAGTTTCATTGCCTTCAGCTAATTAGACTGTGCTTTGAGGGAGAGTGATTTGGGCAACTTCTTGTCTTACACAAGATTGTTAGCTAAGCCAGCAGGATGCAAAATGCTAGTTCGATGTAAAAATTAACATTAGGAAAATTTGAGTAATTAAATTTTGACACTTAATGCTAGCTTGGTGTCTGACCTTTTACAAGTAATGCATTCAGTATGCATTAGCTTAGGCAGACATTCTATTGGGAAGGTATAAAGCCCAGCAAAATTTAGAAGCTCTGTGATCACCTCTGTGCTCCATATTGAATGTTTTTTTGTCATCTATAAATAACTTTTCAGAATGTCATTGTGTCTTCTACTCCTTTTAAAAATTTTAAAAAATAGTTATTCAGTTAATATAGGTTTACATAACTGTTTGCTTTATGGAGGTGTAGGGTCTTCCTCTGCTCCCCTTTCAACCCCTCTCTTTAGGCATTGTTGCCATAGTGATCCCACCCCAAAGAACCCATAGATCCTTGTGTACCCTCCTTTCTTCTTGTCTCCCCCCTTGCCTCTCCCCCCAACCCCAATTTGACCCATTCCACAGTCAACTTTCCAGGGTTTATCTATTTTTTTTAGTTTGTCTTTATCCAGCTCTATAAAAACCTTAATTTTTTCACTCCTTTTGCTAGTTTTGGCATCGCCCACCTTCAGTTCTAACTTCAGTATAGATTCCCTTTTTTTCTAAGAGACAAGAACTAAGTCATGGAGAACCACATATTTATACTTGTTTTAGGATATCTTTATAGGCTGTTTATGTGTCTAATAAAGCACCATAGCATCGCAACCTGACGTCCGTGGGCCTGGAATGCAGACATAAGTGTCTGTGAAAAATAGCCAAGTTCTGGGAAGTATTTACACCCTTTAATGTCACTTTAGTTTTAGTATGTATGTAGTTACAAAACATCTCATTTAATTTTAAATTTCCATCAAGTCTACTTGTACAGGATAATATCCGCTCTTATTTTTGCTTTCAAGAAATGGAATTGGAAATTTTAAGTTGAAATAATTAAGTCAAATGTAGATGGGAACTAAAGAGTTGAGAATAAAAGTAAAGTAAGTCTTTTTCTTTCTGGCTTATTTTGCTGAGCATGATCCCTTCCAGCACCGTCCATGTTGCTGCAAATTGCATGTGTTTATATTTTTTTGAATGCTGAGTAATATTCCATGGTGTATATGGACCACATCTTCTTGATCCAGTCATCTATTTTTGGGCATTTGGGTTGTTTCCAAAGCTTAGCTATTGTAAATTGTGATGCTATAAACATAGGAGTGCAGGTGCTCTTTGGAATTGATATTTCTGTGTCCTTTGGGTAAATACCTAGGAGTGGAATTGCTGGATCATATGGAAGCTCTATCTTTAGTAGGTTGAGAAATCTCCACACAGCTTTCCATAGTGATTAGAAAACCTAAATAAGGGACCAGGAAAAAGAATAACTATAAGAAAGAAAAAAATCAAAATCAACAAACAACTATGAACCAGAGATACACTATGAGGGTGGGCGGGAAAAGGAGGGATTGGGGTCAAAATCAGGGGGTTGCAATTGTATGGGGAATATAAAAATTAAAAAAAAATTAAAAAAAGAAAGTTAAGCTAATCTGCTTAACTGCACGAAAAAAAAAAAAAAAGTCTTAGCACAGGTAACAGGATGACTTAAAAAGATGAAAAAGGAAAAACATTGTGCAGAGGCAACTGAAATGAAACCGTTAGAATCACAACAATCAAAAGGACCATATACCATAATTAAATAACCTACTAAAACTTACATCTTATTAAAGTAACATCTCACAAAAGATGCTATGAATTTAGAAAGTACAGAAAGAAAGAGAAATTGAGATAACAGTCTGAGCAAATAGCAGAAACTGATCTTAATAAGTTACTGCTTTCTCTGGCAGTTCCCAAGGAGTATATGCTGAAAGGATATATTAAAAATTGCTCTGCATTGTTAAAAATATTTGTTCCAAAAAGACAAAGAGTCCACCAGTGAACTCTGCTGGGCTACAGAACACTTCTCTCATTCTTGGTAAGGGACTGAAAGGTCATTCCTCTCGAAGGTCAAACCAGATTTTTGCATCTTATCAATCCAAATATGAGGAAAGTTCTGGCATGGTAAAAAGCGGCATAAGTTATTTAAGAAAAGACCAAGATAAATAAACCCAAGAAAGTTGAAACTGAGTAAGAGAAAAGTCTGTTCCATGTAACAGCATGCATTGTATCTTTATTTTTGGGGGTGGCAGAAAGAAAAAATATATGCTATGAGTTCTATCTTATTCAAATATGCATGAAATTCAAAATTGATCTATAAGTAGTCCTAACTTTTCTTCCTCTTATTCAAATATAGAAAGGATCTTTGTTTTCTCACTTTTGGGTAGTCTATGAGGAGGTGTGGGTGACAATGCTGGCTAGGTATTTGTGAAATGACATCAGAGAATACCTAGGCCCCAAAGAACAACATTGTCTAAGGAGAAAAACCCCAGAGGTCCACACCATAGACAGGCTGGTGGGAGAGCCAAGGAGGGGGCTCAGAAGAAGAGAAAGTTTCATGTGTGTTTACTCATTATGGTTTGTGTGTAAAAATGGGAAGCTGATAAAGAAAGCGATGTGTTAGGTTGTAAATTATATCTATTTTTCACTTGTTAACCATTTTCATTAAAATTCATTAATCCTTTAAACTCCTTAATCTTTATTTTGGCACTTGGTTTAGAAAGAAGTCAGTGAGAATGTTGATATGCTTGCTGAAACTTTGAAGGGAACACATAAAATAGTTGATTTCTAATCTTGTTGAAAAGAGGTCTTAACTCAAACTACCACCATCCTATGAATACACCAAGGGCCTGATCTGCAATGGGCACCAGTTGTTGGATAAAGGGATCCGGAAGAGTGAATGAGTTTTGTTTATCATTGTAAATTATACCACATCATACTATGTTAGCACTAACACAAACCTTATTTTCAGCTATTAAAAAATACAATGTTTTTATTAAATTATTCTTGATAAAAAGTATGATCCATAGAAAATTCTGGGAATTACACAATTTGGGTAGGAAAGTTTCACATGAAAGCTAAGGAGAAAACCAAGGCTTTTAAATTGTTGCCCTAGGCAAAGCCATATATTTTTTTTTAATCTTTTTTCCCTCTGGTATCTTTATTTATAAATTTAATATATCTTTGAAGTTATAAATTAAAATGTTGATAAAAAAATGTCTACCTCTTTGCCCTCCTTGCTCTACTACTATGTATGTATATCCCCAGAGAATATTCTACTCTAGCTAC
This sequence comes from Talpa europaea, assembly GCF_964194135.1. Classification (NCBI taxonomy): domain Eukaryota; kingdom Metazoa; phylum Chordata; class Mammalia; order Eulipotyphla; family Talpidae; genus Talpa; species Talpa europaea. Next base: position 11,978,793 of record NC_140071.1, on the reverse strand, counting down.
AGGCATAAATATACAAGCTTTCTCACCCCGATCTCTCTCTCTCTTTCTCAGCGGTGTGTTTATTTGTATCAGCATGCGTTGTGGTATATTTCCTTCTGTGTGTGCATGTGTGTTTGTGTATTTTATGATATATAAATTTCATATTACAAGACACATTGTATATAATATATTACATGTATTATAAGAAGGAACAAAATTTACAAATTACCTAATATTTATCTTTCTATTTATCATATGTATATACATACATGCATGCAATTAGTACACTTATGTGTACTTATACATGAGGAATGATATGTAGCACATTAATGAAACAGGATGCCTGTCTAATTAACAATTATGTTATATATGTTACATGTGTATTATATATTTAGCATCCTACTGTTGAATTTTTACTTACATTGTTTACCCTCACCTAAAATCCTGAAATGTTTATCCTTGTACATAATTGGATTACTTCTGTTGGAGAAATTCCTAAAATTGGAATTATCACAAGAGTTTTCGGCCATCTCTAATTCTTTAGGGTGCCATTCTTGTCAAAGGCTTGATCTAGCTTCTCCTTGAATGCTCAGCTAGAAATACTCTATAGGAATAGAAATTCAAAACAAACCCAGGAGGTGAGAGGTGTGGAAGGGAAGCAGAGAAGTAGGAATATTTCCATACTCTCCTATTCCACTTAAAAAGATGACTGTGCATACAGAAACTCAACAACTCTCCCCTTCTCCACTACCACCCCAAAGCAAATCTTCCTGTCATTTGCAAAGGTCACATTCAGTTTCCGTCTGTTTATTCTATTCCCTCTCAGGTCTCCTGTTTCACCAACCTGAGAAACAAAAAGCCACACTCAGATTAAACAGTTGCCACACAGCAGTCCCCCCAGTGGCCTTGCTATCCGGGCAGCACATTGCTTTTGAATGATGCTTTGGACCACTTCCAGGGATCTTTTGATGGCTCTGCCTCTAGGGAACAACCACCACTTGTAATGAAGCAGGGAAGCTTCACCCTGCCCTGCTCATGTACACCTTTTAATTAGCCCAGGGTCACACAGTCTGTTAGATAACACAGTGCATTTCTCACATTATGAGATGCAAAATCCCAAATTGTCAAATAAGAGAACTAATGATCTTTGAACTAAACAGGATGGCATTTTTGTTTTGCGAGGGATATAGTAGTAGCCATCTGGGGTTATTTTAAAGCCTTCATCTGTCTTTCCAGCAGCTTCTATTTAACAATATTAATGCTAGGTGGTTCTAATTTTAGTTTCATTCCTATCAAACCAAGAGCAAAGGTTAATTCCTTTTCTGGCCTTTGTACTTTAGCAAGTGAACACACTGAATATTAAATGAATAAAAATGACTAATCTTTGTCTTTCTTTATATATTTAGAGAGAGTTACCATGAGAACAAATATTATAACCTTTATTTTATCTTAATAGAACCATTAATAACACAAGGTGAAATGAATGTATACAACAACTCAATGTTTTTCCTTCATGCTAATTACGTTGTCAGCCTTTTTTCTCTGAGTATGTAATTGGTTCTTGCAGAAACCTACATTGTAGTAAGTGTCCTGTGTTGGAGTTGCTTACGGTGGCCCTGAAAGGAACACAACCTTGGTCCTTGGTACTGGACTGATTTGTTACACCATTTAAATAATATGTGGTAAAGAAGAACTCCATAGCCTTGCCTCACTACTTAAAGTACTAGTAGTAGTGAGTGATGTCCAAGTATTCTGGAAAAATTCTAAAACATACATTCAAGTACATGTCTAGTCACATGGTTGTATAAGGTTAAAATCCAATTAGGTCTGATAACAAAAGGCATGATTTATTTAATTCTGTGCATACTATTATAAATAAGATTAGTTGTGGTTAACTTTGCATGATTTTATTATTTGGTATTTTTATCTTGTTAGAATCTCTGAGGAACACTTCATGGAGGGCATATTTTATCTTTTGAATCAAATAGCAGAAGATAAGGGGATGCCCAAAAAGAATGCAGGCTCCTATATAAAAATATATTTTTGTATAAATTAATTACAACTCACTCAATTTTTGCATCAAATGTATTTTAACAAATATCCTCAATTTTGAGCACAGGATTTAGGTATACCAGATAATGAATTAAACAATTATTGTCTTCACTCATTCCCAGGTCTCTTTTTGTTTCAGAGGGAAGCTGGAATGACAGAAACATGACAAACACATATTAGAGCCATTCCATTCATGCCACTGGAAAGTTGATATTCAGTTTGGGTTTGTTTCAAAAGCAAACCCTGAGATAGAACTCTATATGAATATTTTCTTGGTAAAGAAAACCTGACCCCAGGAATGGGTAAAAGGAGATTACAGGAGGAGGTAGTTCATAAGGGTTGTGTTCTCTCACACAAATAAAATTGAGTGTGACCATCGCTTAATCCTGCTGTGGAAAATTCCAGGGCCAGTTTAAAATATAGAACTTAGCTATCCCCTGAGAAGTGAGGGAGCAGAGTTGTTTATAAGTCAACTCCCACCTATAATTGATTGGGTGCTGCTCTGTGGCAGGTGCTATAAGTTGTCTTTCAGGTGAATACCTGGAAATATACACCCCCAGGAAAGAAATGGAAGCCGGGTTGATAATAACAATCCTCCCTGGCCTAAGATCTCTTCTCAGTCCCCCCATTCCTACAGCCATTACCAATAAATTTTATTTTAAATTCTTAAGGGACATTGCCTCACCTTCCTATGTTCCAAAGAATTTTCACTGGAACACTCTAGTAATATTAATTATCTGAGGATAAAAGAATCCTCTTTTCATAGTATTTTAATAGCTATATTACTGTTTCAATCATACTTTTAATCAGAGAATTTTGATAAAAATTATAAATTTTTTTCTAGTCTAGTGTAAAATCACCCTGTCCAACTTTTTTTTTTTATTATTTTGGCTTTTTGTTAACTTTGTATCAGGGGTTGATTGCGTGAAAATATATGTGAGCTTTGAACTTAAATAAGGACTCTTTCTCTTCTATCAATCATTCATAATTATATTAAATAAGAAGCTGTTCATACTAGATAAAAAAAATTACAGAATTTACAGAATTTGGGGAAAATTTACAGAATGGTGAACTAAGGAAACCAACTAAAAGACTTTTAAGAAATGAAGAGTCAGCACTATCAAATGGCATTGAAAGGTCATATAAGAAAAAGACTAATAAGAGTTTGCTGTATTTAAAAGCCCCCCAGAGTCGCTAAGGCAAGGTTCTGCAGCTTTCTTTTTTAGACACTGCTCCCCAAGGATCTGGTGTCCTATTCCTGAACTCCAGTTCAATGGCTACAATAATGTTATCTGTTGGCAGCTCTATCCCTTGTCTAAACTCAGCCAGTCAGATATTCAACAGATGCTTGCTGAGTACCTACAGTATTTCCTAACTGGATTAAGCAGCAAAATGAATGATGGTCAGATTCCCACTTGTAAAAACGTTATTAGCTATATAGAAAAATAATGTCATTGATCAGATTAAGAACACATGCAAATGTCAAACTATACATTATGTTGAGTATGATGAAAAACATTAAAGTTTGCTATAATGAGCATAAAAGAATCAGCATACTATTCAGTTGTGTTTCAGGGAAGATGGTTCTGTAAGTTTTAACTTAAGAAATACAAAGTAAATAATCATCAAAGAAGAAAGAGAGAAATCTCAAACAAAATAACTCCAAAATAAAGAGACAGCTTATAAAAGGGGTCGAAGGTAAAAACCTCTTATATGAAATAGAACTTGGAGATGGACAAAATCACCAATTAACGTTTTTCGTATTGAAAAAAGTAACACTGAAGTTTGCCGAATATATTTTGCGATATTACATAACTACACGTAAAAAGGACTGACATTCAAATCACTCAACAACCAGAACTAACACTGTTACAAATAAATACTGAAGAGACTCAGAAAGCAACTGAGACAACCAGCGTATTCATGGCAAAGGTTGGATGTTTGGATTTGGGGACTTGAGGCAGCAACTATTTACCAAGAGAAAAAAAGTATTTCAATAATTTAAAACCAATATGGCTATGCTCTTACTTGCTGGCTGAATATATTGTACAACTGTGTAAGGGATTTTTTTTAATAATATGTCATAGTGTTCCATGAAGATCTAAAATTGAATCTCAGCTGACTAAATGTATTTGGTTACCTCTTGCTGTCAGAGACATTTTGGATTCCTAGAAAAGAGTTAGTTTAGAATATCATTAAATGGATTCAGGAAGTGGCTTCTCTGCTCAATGATGCAGCAGAAGCGAAGAGTCTACAGATTTCAGGAAGGCTACAAATTCCAGTAGCCAGTCATCACATTTTTGCTTGGTTCCATGATCATTTTCCCTCCATTGAATGTTCTGCTCAAATATGCTTTGATCAAAGGATTGTAGAAATAGAATACATAAAATTTCGGCTCCATTAAATGGTTATTCCAATGTTTTTGATGTTCTAATCTCATTTTTGCAGATAAATAGAAAACATAAAATTATATATTTTTTACAAGTAAAGGAAAATTCCCCTATTTTTGGCAACTATTTTGATTTGAGAAGCCACATGTTTTGTATATCTTTCTTGCCTCGTTGATTCTCTTTCTGTAGATTAGTTAGTCCTGTTTAAATAAATGGTGTTAAACTTTGTTTAAAACAAAAATCCAGTGATTGAAGTTACTTCCACTGTGTTGTTGGCTTGTTAGATAGGATAAACTAGTCTAATTAGTTTATAACATAAATGTGTAGTATGTTTTATTTTTAAGAAATAAATGGTCACAACATAATTGAGATTTAATAGCTCTTCCACTGAAAGTTATTATCAAAAGAAATTTAGAAAATTTAAAGTCCACAAAAGTTTTTGATAATGTAGACAAAAAATGTAAATAATTTCTTAAGATGTAATGAACAAAATTTACAATCATCACATTCAGCCACTTTAAAGGTTGAAAATATTTACAGACGAATCTTCTCCTATAAGAGTATAATAATTGAGAAATGTCAAGAGATGATAAAATGTATATTTTGTATATCAAAAGATGAAAAAATTGTGAAAAATGAAATCAAATATTAGAAAATGAGTAGTATATGTTGGGGGTGGGAAGAACATGTAATACCACTAGAAGAAAAATGTATTTATTGAAATTTGAATATTGTCAATTTATATCTTCTTGCTTAAATGGTGAGCAGCATTCTTGATTTTGATGCATTAGTAGTTACATGTATTAACATTTCCTTTATGATAGTGTTTTCTCTTTTTGGTTTAAGTAACACATTATTACTCGAAAGTTATATAGATAATCACTTTCGTTATGTTTTAGAAATGGTTTTCTTTTACCTTTTATTTTTGAATATGATTTTTGTTTGTGGGGTGATATTAAGTGTCAGGCTTCACTTTTTTTTTCCATGTAAGAACCAAAGGATTCAGTACCATTTATTGACATTTCAGACCTTTTCCCACTGTTCTTTCTCATAAATCATATGTCCAATGTTTGTGGAAATCTGTTTCTTAACTTCTGTTGTGTTCTGCCAATATGATGGATCAGAGAAGGTATTTGTAGCAAATATAGATCATACATGTCTCATCTCTGAGAAGTGTGGAGAATGTCTATAAATTCATTACAAAAGCTAGAAAACTTAAACACATTGGGGACTACTGAGAATACTCTATTTTTGGTGATTTCTTACCCTTAGTGGTGGTTGCATGGTTACACTTGCCCATGGTTTTAAGTTACACATATTACTTGTGTATTTTCTGTAATGTGTGCTTGTAATTCAATTGAACAGTTTATTAAAAGTCAATAGATGACAGAAATTTCAGGTAAGGAATTATAGCAACAGTGTTGTTTGTGAAGCCACTCGTGATTAAATAAGCAAAACTAAAAAGACAATTCCTGAAAATTGAAAGGAACTCAAAACAAATAAACCAAATTATATATCATGTTGCTTACAAAAAGCACAGTGGAGAAGGAATTATTTCAAGTGTCTTCAGAACACTGTGTTCACAGTTTATTCTTAGTCAAATATATTTTATAATCAAATGAAACTTCAAATAAATCTTAAAATTTATTCTGTTGTCATGTTTAAAGTATCACTGTTATGACTACTTGGAAATAATATACATGCATATCTATTTAGATAGATAAATATAACAAAGACATAATTATGATAGATTTTCAGTAGAGAGAACAAAGAAATGCAAGTTTAACATCAAAGACATTTTGTGAATATGTATAATACTAAAAATGATTTTTTAAATATCAAAATAAATGCATATAATTGAAAATGCATCGTTCTTATCTTGCACCCTAAAATAACAGTCTTGACATATGAACCTCAGCAGCCATAATGACAAAGACTTAAGTTAGATGTGGTTTCAGAAGTAAGAACTCATTGTAACCAGGCAGTCTAGTTACTGTACCTAATATTATACCTTCAGAGAAAGAACAATGTTGAATTGTGAATATTGCATCACAACAAATAGGTCACTTAGTGACAAATAAAGCATTTTCCCTGTTGAATGTTCCTCTTTGCACCTAGGAAGATCCTAACTTTTAACTACACTGATAAGTCGTTTTTTTTTTTTTTTTTTTTAAGTAGTGCCTCTTATCCTCTTCCTTGCCTTGTCAGGTATAATCAATGATGGGACTCTGCTTTGATGAGGGGAGTCTCCCATGACAAAAGAAAACTCAAATCCATATACCTCTATATAAATGCCCATTTGTTATATAACTTTCAAATAATTTCTTTAGATTTTTTGTGTATTTAATCCTTCCAGAACCGCCTCACCTCACTGCTCTGGAGTTAATATACATTTTCATTTACATCTACATCAGTTTTAAATTTATTTATCTCTATAATGTTTCATATGCATTAAGATTTTGCATTTTCACTTGATGTGATATCCATTTTAAGAAAGGATGCTGGTAGGTTAGACAATTTGGAAACTATTTTATCAAACTGTTTTGTTTGGACACATAATTTGAGACAAATGGATTGATAGGATTAATATCTACTATAATAATCCTTATGAAAAGATGAAATAGAAGTCAGAGATAATTGCTAAAAAAATATTATAGCAGCACACGTGAGGAAACACATGACTGAGTTGATGTAGGAGGATTAAGAATGACAGGTGTCAAGGATAACACCCAGCTTTGGGCCTTTTTGGTGATGGGAATGATGAATGGCCTTTTTCCCTCAGAGAGAATAGAGAGTAAAAGAAACTCTATTGTTACTACTTGTGATTATTATGTGTAGTGTGTATAGTATGCTGGTATCTTCAAGACATTCATATTGGGTACTTTATACTGGAGTTCTAAAATTTAATGTGAAGCTCTCATTGTGTGTGATAGGATCTAATCATCAGTGTTCAAAGGTTGGTAACTTAAGGTGAGGGTGATTTCCAGTAGCCAGTCATCACATTGTCAGTGTAAGAACTCATTGGTCCCTATAAGGGGACCAATAGTCATAGAAAGGAGTAGAATTCTGTTTTCAAAAATCAAGGCAGAGGCAATAAGAGAAAAACAGATCATATAAGAAATATTAGTAAGAAATGGAAGAAGATAAGCCCCTTCCAAATTTCCCAATTGTTTGTTTGAAGCCTGGCTCTATGATAATAGAAAGCCTCACATATACAGCAGAAAATCAATTCTATTAACTCAATTGCTTTCCAGTTATTTCATGTATTCAATCTTCATTTGAATAGACCCAGGGGCAACAGTAGTTTCCGTATTGTCATTTCAGAGCCTGTGTCTCTCAAGATTCAAAGGCCTCGATAAAATCCACCCTCATATATGACAGAGCTAAAAGACCAGGTATTTCCTTTCTCCCACTATCTCTATCTATCCTGTACATGGATATTCCCTATATCAGTGAAACATTTGTCTTGGGGCACACAAATCTCAGCTGAGGACTAATTCATCACTGCATTATATAAGCTATGGATATCTGAAAGATCCCTACTCTGGAAATGGGGAGGAAGATAAAATCCAAATAACTTTTTCCCAAGGGTGTTCACCTTGCAACATATTTAAGCCCTCCTTCCAGCCTGTATTTGCTTTGTAACTACTGGTATAAGTCTATTTTAGTACAAAGTTACTAATTCTTCAATTATCTGTACCAGAGACAATTTACTCTAACCATGTGTTCCTACTTACATGAATAGACAGCTATCTATCTGTATTTTATAGAGAGGTATGTGTATATAGGTATTGACCCTAAAATACTGGCATTGTTAACAAAGATTTTTGATACCTCCTTAATAAAATGTTATATAATTTATCTTTCATTCACCACATTATCTTTGAAGTATTATCCTCTGTCATTTGAATCCCTTAACAGGATTGATAAAATGAAGTCAACTAAATCTAGAGTGTTCTGCTAGTTATAGATTCATTACTTTGGAATTTAAACTGACTAATATGAAATATTTATGAAAAATAATTTGTGTGGCCTCCCTTGGTGGCGCAGGTGGTTGAGTGTCACGCTGTGAAGCTGTGAGCAGCCTGTGCAGTGCCGGTTCGATCCTGGCTGGCAGGCGAGGGTCCCACATGGTGCACAGACCTCTCCTGACACGCTCGCTGCTCCCCTGAGCAGTGTATTTCTGCCTGTTCTGCTCCCCGCTCTGTCTCTGGTGATTCCTCTCACACTCCTGCAAATCTGGCCTGTACCCCTGTTCTTGTATAAATAGATAAAATAAATCTTTAAAAAAAAAAAAGAATTTTTGTACCTTAGAGGTATGTACTTAGATGCAATGAATGTTCAATTTTCCTTTCCCTTAGCTGCACAACATCCACACATACTAACTCATTTTAGTTGAGTCTAGTGTAAGTATTTATAGACAAGTTTATCTATCTCAACTTTGTATATACTATCTACAGGACTCCCCTTTAGGTTGATTTTTTTTGTACAGTTGAATATCAATCCAAGCATTTTAAAAATAATTATTGGTTTTCCCAAATCCATTAAATATTACAATTTTGTTGGCATTCTCTTTATCAAGACCAACTTCTCACTCTTGTAAAAAAGCATGTATTACTTTATTTTTTTAAAGATTTATTTATTTATGCAAGAACTGGGGTACAGGCCAGATTTGCGGGAGGGTGAGAGGATTCACCGGAGTTAGCGCAGGGACCAGAACAGGCAGACTGACGAAATACACTGCTGAGAGGAGCAGCGGGCGAGACAGGAGAGGTCTGCCTCGTCAGGTGGGACCCTTGCTGGTCTGCTAGGATCGAACCAACACTGCAGAGGCTGTGGACAGCTCCACAGTGCGGTGCTCAACCACCTGCACCACCAGGGGAGGCCATATTACTTTAATTGTATAATGAGATTATGGACTGGGGGGGAAGGGGAGGTGCTGAAAATCATATATTGTAGAAGTATTATCTAAAATATGTTTTGGGGGCCTCCCTGATGGGGCAAGGGTTTAAGCGTCAGCACTGTAAAGGTATCCACAGCTACCCCTGGCCAGGGAGCTACCCACATGGCGCAGCACCTCTCCTGTCTTGCCCACTGCTCCCCTCAGCAGTGTATTTCAGTCAGTCTGCCTGTTCTGTTCCCCACTCTGTCTCTGGTGAATCCTCTCACCACCACCCCCACACACACCTCTGGCCTGTCCTCCAACTTTTGTATGCATAAATAAATAAATCTTAAAAAAAATAAAATATAGTCTGCAGAAAGTTAGGATTATAAAAATCTTTGGTAGCAATGTGGGCTGAAAGATAGATATCATGTACTTTATTGATTCACTAGATACAAGCTAAAACGCTCCCAACAGCTTTGACAAAATGCCTGCTAGGACATCTGATTAGGAGTAAATTATGGACACTGCCTTTGAGCTGAATGTATGAAATGGAGACTTGGCCGCATATATACATATAGAAATACTGACAAGTAAAAAACACTCACTGATTATTTTTTTACAGTCCTTTTTTAATATTTTATTTCATACAATTCTTACATCATTTTTCATCTTTGCACAATGTATGCATTTTCATTATGGTTATATTCCCCATAAAATTGCACCCCTCCCTTATTTTGACTCTAGTCCTTCCTTTCCCCACTCCTGCCTCCCCCCGCCCCCATAGTGTGTCTCTGGTTTATAGTTGCTTGTTGATTTTGCTTTTTAATTTATATTGATTATTCATTTTCCTGGCCCCTTATTTAAGTTTTCTAAATTCCTGCTATGAGTGAGACCATCCGGTATTTTTCCTTTTCTTTCTGACTTATTTCGCTGAGCATGATCCCTTCTAACTCACTGTTTATTAACATTCCTACATTGATCTTGTAGTAATTAATGCATTTATACAGTAATTAATAAACAAATATAGATGATAGAAAATTATAGATTCATGATTATACTTGATTGGTGTGACAATAAACAGCAGGTCTTTTCCCTCTTTGTCATAAGCAAAGTGAGAAGTGTGAGCTTATAGGTAAAGAAGTAGGGAAGTGATGAAATTCTAATATAAGAGCTTCATTTGTACATGATGTAGGAGGCGGTCTGCAATAATATGTAGAATAATTTGAGTAATTTATGTATATACTATTTATATATAGGCATCTAAAGTACTAATTGCTATGTGGTTTATTATTTTTTTTATTTTTTTTTTTAATTTTCTAGAGGCATGTCTTATTTATTTATTTTTTATTATTTGTTTGTTTGTTTGTTTGGTTTATACATGCACTGGGTACAGTCAGAAGCGCGGGAGGGTGAGAGAATTCACCAGAGCCAGAGCGGGGAGCAGAGTAGGCAGAAGGACCGAAGTACACTGCTGAGGGGAGCAGCGGGCGGCAGGAGAGGTCTGCGCGCCATGTGGGACCCTCCTCCGGTGGCCGGGGAGAAGCCGGGGATCGAACCGGCGCCGCAGAGGCTGTGGGCAGCTTCGCAACCCAGCGCTCAACCGCTGCGCCACCGGGGAGGCCCTGCTATGTGGTTTAATGAGAGTTTAAAATTAAGAAAAAATGCTGCCCAAGTGGAAACACTTAATGCATGATTAATTAATCAGTTAATAACGATCTATTAAACTACTAAAATTTTCTTTCAAATATCAAGTGAATTATTAAATTATAGCCTATTCCCTTTTTTTGTATTATCAGAACTAATTGAATCAAGTGCAAATAATTTGTTTTTTTCTTTTTTTTTTTTTAAAGAATTTTTTTTTTTATAGAGGCATGCTTTTATTTATTTGTTTGTTTGTTTGTTTGTTTTTGTTTATACATGCACTGGGTACAGTCAGAAGCACAGGAGGGTGAGAGAATTCACCAGAGCCAGAGCGGGGAGCAGAGCAGGCAGAAGGACCGAAGTACACTGCTGAGGGGAGCAGCGGGCGGCAGGAGAGGTCTGCGCGCCATATGGGACCCTCCTCCGGTGGCCGGGGAGCAGCCGGGGATCGAACCGGCGCCGCAGAGGCCGCGGGCAGCTTCGCAACCCAGCGCTCAACCGCTGCGCCACCGGGGAGGCCCTGTTTTTTTCTAAAGGATGCATTTATTGGTTTTTATAAATTTTTTAGTGAATGTGTATATATATACACATATATATGTGTGTATATATATATGTGTATATATATATGTGTATATATATATATGAAAAAGCAATACTTGTCATACGCCATAGTATTTTATGAGGGAAAATAATAAAGCATATCTGTGAATTCAATATTTCCAATCTTTTTTAGTAGTTAAAATGAGAGAATGTATCACATATATAGAAAATACATTAAATATAAAATATTAAAATGTAAATATTTCCGTATTTGTATAGGATTCCATAAGAATATTTAGTTCATTAAACTGTAGGTATTTCTTCAGAAAGTGATTATTGTATTTCCTTACATCAGGTACTTGATTTTACTAACCATGTTTTATTCATAGCATTTATGCAATTACATAGGAGTGTTTATTTTTTCTAAGTTAAAAGGAAAGAAATTAATAAAGCCCAGATATCATTTGTTACATGTTTATACTCTTTATAATTGTTCATTTTAAACTTTTCCATGAAAAACTTATATTTAAATATTGTAAGAATTCCCTTAGTTTTAGCAAAATCAACACACAATTTTACTTTATTTACTTTCATTATTGATTTATGTACTCAAAAAACAGGTGTGCATTTTTGAAAGGTCCTAAAGGAATGTTATGTTCTAAAAGGAAGGGGGAAAAACAGTGCTTCTCAAATCCCACATTAACATCAGCACCACTCAGCTCCAGATGTTTTAAATCTGGTCTAGCTATACACATTTTTTAAAACTTAAATGTAATCATGGAAAACATTCAACAGTGTGTGGGACATTACTTATGATAACTAGTATTCTCTGTGAGAGATGCGTAAGCATGTGTATTTTAAGTATATATATATATATGTATATATATATATAAAAATAACAATTTATCTCTGAAAATAACCTTTTACAAAATTCATTTTTGATTTGTCTGTACTATGTGAATTGACATATGTTTGAGCATGGAAAGGTGTATAACAAATGGTGCCTTGTCTAATGATATAACATATGTGTGGATGTAGGCTATATAACTTATACATTAATAAACTTTCCATTGACATTAATAGATGAGTTCCTTGTTTATAGAATGACTATGTAACACTTTCACCTTCTGTGAAGGACAAAATCAGACATAACAGAAATGTGTGCAGACATACAAAAAGTTCCATCAATTATGGCTTGTCTCCAGTAGCCAAAAATTACCTTAAAAGCCAGTCACTGTAATTTTCTGCACTACTTTCTTATTCTGATCTTTAATTTTTTTCTTCCAACCGAATGAATAAACTGTCACATATTCAACATACATATATTCTTAAACACACAGGATATGTTTTAAACATACATGTTTTGAAACATTGATTTCCATTTATTCATTGGTTAAAAGAAAAAAGCAGTATATAGACAAGAAATGTGTTTTATCCTTGGCAATATACGTCATCATTTATAAGCTATTATGTTTTTTTTGGTATACAAATGGAAATATCAATTCATCTTGGAGAAGTATTGCTCTTGGAATAACTATGTGAATACCTTCTGTTACAAAACAAGATAATTTCACAGGGGAGTGTGTTTCATTCCCTGTTGATTACATAAGGTAAACTCTGCTTGCTACTAGGTTGCCCCTCACCAATTGAACTTGGTGTTTCAGGATTATAATCGTGCCTAGAAAGTCAGGAGTTTCAGTATTCCATCCCACGTAATTAAATTATATTAGGAAAAAAAATATTTGCATGAATTTGGTCCCCCTGACTATTCAAAGGAAAGGGTCAAGTTAATCCCTGAGAAATAATTTGCCAGAGATGTATTAGTGGATTGGATTCCCTGGATATCTCACCATGTACATTAGGAGAACACTAAAGAATAATTATTCGATCACAGACTGACCCAGATCAGAGATGTTGGCTACAAGTTTAGAGAAAAAATGATTCTCTGTGTTATATGTGCTCATCTATGAATTAGAAGTGCTGACAAGTAAAATAGGGTACCAAGTAGTTTTTGATACGAGACATTTGTCATGGGTGACTTTGGAAAGAGTGACCATGTTTATGTTTGTCAGTCACAAGGAACTTACTAAATGAGCAAATTTGTGCTACATCTCAAGTCCCACATTTCATAGATGGACATGAGCAGGTTTTAGCAAATTGGTACCAATGTATTTCTTCATTATGTGCCAAACCACAGGCATACACCAGACTTTTACTCTGAAAATCTCAACCCCTGGTCTTGAAGACCACACCCATTGTTTGGCAGGTAAAAAAGATTACTGAGAATTGTTTCTTAGGACATGAGAAGACTATTCATTTTCCCACATACAACTATCAACCTATATGAGAACTTTAAAGGGCTTAGGAATACTTTTGAAAGAGATTTCCAAAGAAGCAATACAATTTCAATAGTAAAAGAAAGGTAAAAATAGTTTTTGGTACCAATTTGTAAGTATCAAAATCTTAGAAGTAAAACATTTACTAATTCAAAATATACTGATCATAGTGTCTGTGCCAGGCAATGCAGTACGCATAAACTTAGATCCAGAGATATAAAGAATTTTTATATTTGTAAGGAGAAAGAAATAGAAAGGATTAGAAGCAACTATGAATTTATGTAAATTTTCACAATCTTTCAATAGCATGTGCTTTTTAAAAACTATTATTAACATATCCAATCTGGTGTGCCAAATAAAGTAGACAACAACATGTAATTATTTCCACCATAGGTTGCCACTATAGTACAGTTATTTTTAGAAGAAATTTAACAATGCTTATTGAAAGTCTCAAAAATGATTGTAGAATGAGAAACTAGGGATAACTCCCAAGGTAATAATTAATTATATGGACAAGAATTTACATCTTTTCCAGAGAGAATAATTTGAGATACCATAAATATATAATAAAAGTTACTGGATGAACTGTTGGCAATAATTAATAGAATATTATGTAAACATTAAAATTTATAAGAGAATATTATATACTAAAATTATTAAAATATTAAATATTAAAGATGATGTGGCTATTAAAAACCACATATGCAGGGAAAATCTTAGAATTGACTTTCATTTCTTTTGATTATCTATTTAACCTAAATATTCATGTAATAAAAGCTTGATTATGTGTCTAAAATAATTATTTTTAAGCAAGTGTCAAAAGTGAAAAAAATATAAGTAACAACAAAGCTTAGGGAAATGGGTTCCATCCATTCTGTTGTCTTCATAGTAATATTCAGTGTTCTGAATTTCCTGACATTGAGGTCAACATAGTTCTAATCACACGTGGTTAGAAGACATCATAAATTTTACTGAAAAGAAGAAACAAGAATGTTATGAGAGGTTTGAAGTTACAATCCTCAAGCAAAAGACAAATAGTCTACATAGTTTCTAAATAGTTACATTTTAATGGCTATCAGTTATGTAATAATATACAAATACTATGCGTAAGAACATAAATTTACTAGAACTTGAAACTAAAGGTCTTAAAAGCATGTGAAACTTATATTTACTCAAATCTAATTTTTAAGTTAGAATAAAAAATAATCAAATTGAACCATAAAATAAATTCCAATAGATTAAAATGTTCACAAACTGAAAAATACTTCCCTTAGGGAAGTATCAAATAGAACATTTATTAAACCCAGCATAGAGGAATGTCCTTATTATGAACACATTAATTTTGTCAGGTATAAACTAATAGGCAGATATATTTTGTAATATTAAAGGTTTAGACATGAAAAAAGTACTGTAATTTGCTTTAAGAGACAATACAGTAGGGAAATAAAAGAGAAAATATAGGAGTCAAATGAAGAGTACTATAAGGACTGTTCCTAAAATGTTACTTAAAATATTCTGGTAAAACAAGTATAGCAGGTAAAGAAATATTGAATACTTAAGCATATCAAAATGCCAAAAAGAATAAAAACCCATTAAAATTATGGAAATCAAAGAAAAACGCAATATCAGATGCCAATAATTTTGTGTTGTATTTTGTTGTTGTTCAATAGTATGAGTTCTTTATATATTTTGGATAATAATCCCTTTTTTGGATGTATGATTTGCAAATATCTTCTAATCAATAAGTTGCCTTTTTGTTTTGACTATGGTTTCTTTAACTCTGCAGAGGTCTTTTAGTTTAATGTAGACCAACTGTACTATATGCTAATTGGTATAAACAAAAATTAAGTTCCTATGGCATATTTCTGATCATCATACTTTAAAGATTCAAAATACTTCTTATATTAAAAAATAATATGCATTTATTCATTTTTCAACTTGCTAATTCTATTTCAGGGTTGCTGTTGGCCGAGAGCTTATGCTGGCAGCTCAGTGTGTAAGGCATGCACCAACACTGGACAGGGTGTCATTTCATCTCAGGGTACAATAGCACCCACACTCACACCAGCTGGGACAATTTAGACATGCCTGTGAATCATATGTGCACATTTTTGGATGTCACAAGATAGTGAAGTACCGGGAAACAAACACAGATAAGGAGAGAACATGCGTCCCAGTCTGGGAGTCATATTTTCTTTTGTTTTGTTTTTTTCATCAGTGTTATCACTATGCAGCATTGAACAAATGAAATCTTGTTTTTTATTTTTTTTTTGCAACAACATGGGAAAATGTACTAGATATTATGGAAAATATACTAGGTATTAAAGTAAGTCAGAAGCAGGAAGATGCATGCTGTATGGTTTCACTCAAATATGAAGGTAAAGACAAAAAAATCAAATGAACAAGCCAAAACTAAAACAAACTCCAAGATCCAGAAAATGTTTTTTTTTTTTTTAAGATTTATTTATTTATGCACAAAAGATCTGGGGTGTAAGCCAGAGGTGCGGAGGCGGGGGTGAGAAGATTCACCAGAGAGAGTGGGGAGCAAAACAGGAAGATCTACTGAAATACACTGCTGAGGGGAGCAGCAGGCAAGGCAGGAGAGGTCTGCACCATGTAGATAACTCCTCGGCCAACTCCCTGGCTGGCTGGGGTTCGAACTTGAGCTGCAGTGCCTAGTGATAGCTTAATAACTGCTGTCTTTAACCCCTGCACTACCAGGGAGCCCCTGGTTTGGGTTGTTAAAAGTAAAGGGGCTTAGGAGGGGTTGGTTAAATATATAAAAATGGTCCAGTATATGATGATGGATGGAAACCAATGATCTTGATAAATTGTTTAGAGATGTAAAATTGCAAATATGCACACCTAAAACATATATGTAATGTCATCAATCTCATCTCAATAAAAATTTACTTGAAAAAACACAACAGACATTAAAATAAAAAACAAAGCACTGTCAGAATGGTGTAAGCTATGTAGCATCCAGTAAATAATAGTTGTTTCTGTTACAGTTAGAAACATGAATTGTTACAACCATTTGGGGAAAGAAAGACAATCTAGAAATTCTATTAAAATAAAAGCTAAGACAAACAATAAAACATAGCTCATGCCAACTAAGACTACTCCTGGGACATCTATAGGACTGAAAGAACCAAAATAAAACTCCTTATAAAAGGTTCTTTGATTCACTGAGCCTGAAGATGCTAAATTTCTCCATAAAACACACACTGCCAAACATCAAAACCAAGATGTTAGACAAAGAAAAGGATGGAAAATTAATGTAAAATCTCATGATGGTTATTATACATTAAAATCATTGTATAACGTAAGTTCATGATTAATAAGGAATATAAAAATCAATTATTAGTTCATAATCTACTTGAGCATAACATGAAAAACTACAGTAAATATAATCATAAGGAAATGATTAAAATAATTAGATTTTTAAACTGTATAGATGGATAAAAATATAAAGTTCAAAACAAATTACCATCAAAATTAGGCTAATGTGCAAAAGAACTAAATACAATTACTAAAATGAGTAAGATATGAAACAAATGAAAGTAATTGAAAATGTGTTCAACAGAATATTATACCCAAAGAATATAGGATATATAGCTGGGTACAACATAGAGATAACTAATCTTTTTTTGATATAATATTACTGCAAACATGTAAATATATATGCATATACATATATATATGATCTAAAAATATGCATGTTATGTATTTATTATATGTATAATTTTGGCATATATGCTAATTGTTAAACATTTCATTTTCAGTAACAGAAATTAATTTTATTCTCAAACACAGTAAAGAAAAATTATATTTTGAGTCTCTTTTATTTATATATATATATATTTGAGTCTTATTTGTTATTATGTGGTCAAAAGAAATTGAAACAGCAATATAAACCTTCTAGATATTCCCTTTATCCAACTTCTTTAGAACCCTTTAAGTTATATCCATAACTCCAGTAATCATATTGGAAAGCACATGTAAATGCATAGAAATAGAAAGGACACTGGTCCCTGATCACAATGAGTCACTATAATAACACCAAACTAATTACTTCTGGATACATTTATTGTAAGTGAAAATGTTTTATCTCACATGAGTGATAGTGTTTCAGGGCACTGTTCATTCACTTAATCTCACTAATAGCACTTAATATAGCCAAATGTAATTTTACAAATTAGATTTTAAAAATAACATTAGCTTAATGGAAGCTGGTGGGCAACAACCTGGTAAAACTTGCACAGTGGTTTCGCAAACAACTACTTTTGTTTTTGGTGGATAAAGAAAACGATCTCTCCAAATTAAGCATTTGGTTAAGACTCTAATGTTAAATAATTTTAATATTTGAACCTCTTGTCCAAATATTTTGACCTTTTGGTAGGCTAGACTATTGTTAAAATTCTTGACTCCTTTGCCAGTAACAGGATTTTAAAGCCACGCCTGCTGCAGGTGAACTGTCCTCACCACTATGACTGAGTTTTCCAATGTGATTTGCTTTTGCCAATGGGTGCTTACAGATTTGAGCTAAGTAGAACCTTGAGAAGCACTTCCATGATTGTGCCTTCTCTCTTTTTTTTAAAGATTTATTTATTTATGCACACAAGAACTGGGGTACAGGCCAAAGGTGCGGGGTGGGGGGTGAGTGGATTCACCAAAATGGGAAGCAGAACAGGCGGATCTACTGAAATACACTGCTAAGGGGAAGCATCAGGTGAGACAGGAGAGGTCTGCTGCACCATGTGGGTAGCTCCCTGGACCAGCAAGGATCAAACTCAGGCTATAGTGGCTGCAGATAGTTTCACAATGCAGTGCTTAACCCCATGTGCTACCAGGGAGGCCCTGATTGTGCCTTCTCTTGCATCTCTTGCCACAAAACTTCCATGAGAATGACATTTGCATTGTGCATAAAACTGGAATGGATAATACTAAGTGGAATAAATTAGGAGGAGAAAGACAAATACGGTAGTATCACTAATATGTGGAATAGTGAGTAACTAAAGACAAGCTTAAAAATTAATTCTTGAAAGTTAACAACAGAAGGCTTAAAAATTAATTCTTGAAAGTTAACAACAGAGGGCCTCCCTGGTGGTGCAAGGGGTTGAGCTCAGCACTGTGAAGCTATCGGCAGCCTCTGCAGCAAGAGTTTGATACCTGGCTGGCCAGGGAGCTACCCACATGGTATAGCAGACCTCTCCTGTCTCGTCCACTGCTCCCCTCAGCAGTGCTTTGGGTCCATCTGCCTGTTCTGCTCCCCACTTTGTCTCTGGTGCATCCTCTCACCCTCCTGCACCTCTGGCCTGTGCCCCAGCTATTATATAAATTTAAAAAAAAAAGTTAATAACAGAAGTATCCAGAGGAAGGAGGGGTGGGAGAGGTAAGAATAAAGAGCAGGAGAAGCACAATGGACTATGGTGGTGGTGGTGGACTGTGGGTAATTTGATGATGGGCATTACAGAGGCAATACCTGATGGGATTATCCAAATATTACCTAAATTAAATTTATATATATATATATATATATATATATATAATTTAAAAGAGCTTCCCAAGGACAATGAGATGTTTATTGACTGAAGTTGTTTCAGCCAAGCTGTCACTCTCCAGCCTAGTCCAGATCATAACATGATGAATCCACACTAAGTATATCCAGTTAATTTCAACAGAGCCAACTAACAGGGTTCTGGGAAAATCAAGTAGAGCTAGTCAACCTCTTGCTTGTTGAAAGTGCCATTAGAATCCATTTGGGAGAATATATAAATTTTAGGAAATTATAGTGAACTAGTAAACTAAACTAAAAAATTATAGTAAATTACTAAAGAAAAGTACCAGTAGATGGTACTTTAAATCTTTGCCTATTGAAACCAGTGTATACATCTTATTTTTAATTTGGTGATTCAACATAAGCAGGACAAGGATAACTGAGATCATTTTTCTAATTAACAATCTCTAATACAGATTATAATGTTTTTAGTAAAATTATCACTATCTTAAAAATGAGCCATTAGTAACAATTTAAGGATATTTTCAGCCCATCAAGTCACTATTATCATCTTTAGGACAATTAGTAACTCGTTTAATGCACTAAAGTGCTTCTCCCACTATCCATCATCAAATAACAATGTATTTTGTGGTGGACACCCAAAACATTAAGCCCTGTATAAAATATTAATGTTTAAAGAGAGATTATATAACTATTGATTTTTATAAAAATGAAATCATTACTGTTCTATTTCATGTATTGTAGTGATAATGATCTTCAAGATATTCCAATTCAATTTTCTTACTACTTTTCCTTCACTTCTTATTTTAATAGAAAGTTTTTATCAAAGTTTTTTTTTGTATTTATTCTGTAGTCTTAATTTTGGTCCATTAGAAAGCTCTTCTGACATAGTCAGAAAGGATGTCACCCCTAGTCCTTGAAACAATATTCAATCTGCTGGTGCATCCTGATAGCCGCAGTTGTGGGTTGTACTAGGGTGACGATATGTAAATGATGTGTTATTTCAAAGTGTCTGCAAAGCATTTTGGACAAAGATAAGCTTCAAGTCGAAGGTTAATATGAGATTGAACTAAATCTCAGTTGAGACTATAATGCTGACAATAGCAATATAGAACTGTCCTTGAGTTGACCTTGGCAACTTAGGCAGCCTGCAGGACTATAATGATCTAAATGAGTAAGCAAATAAAATGAGATAAAAAATGTGCTAGCAGTTTTACAATATGTTCTTAAGCAAAATCATGTGAATTAGTGAATATGACAAAAGAATTCTCAGATAGGTATTAAAGGTATTAAAGTGGCATGGATATTTCTTATGTGTGCCTATGGTGTTGGTTAGGTTACTGAAGTTTTATGGCTCTTTGCTGATTTCAACAATATTTGTGCATGTGTTAATATACTTTATGGGGGATTCTCTGTGTGCTTTATTAGTATATAATATATTAAGGTATATAATTTCTTGGATAATTTCTTTATATCTTGAGATATAAAGGTGTGTAGCTAGTGATGATAAAATAAATTTAAGCACATTTTTAACAACGTTAAAGATATATAGTAAGCTGAATAGTCCTAGTAGAATTTTGTATGTATTTATATCTATCTCTCTATATATACACAATATATATATATATACACTATATATACACACATTAACTATATAGAATACAGATGTATGTACTATCCTAGAACATCATTGACCAACTCTACTCAAGAACTAAAGTGGGAAATAGTCTGACAGCTTAAACCTGTCCTAGGTCCTTTATCTATAGATCATGGAACTCA
Source organism: Talpa europaea (assembly GCF_964194135.1). NCBI lineage: Eukaryota > Metazoa > Chordata > Mammalia > Eulipotyphla > Talpidae > Talpa > Talpa europaea. Next base: position 11,957,670 of record NC_140071.1, on the reverse strand, counting down.
CAAGAGACGCAATGAAATGTTTCCAATTTTTTTCATAGTACAAGGAGACATGCTTCAGAATGTCTTGTAACAATGGCATTCTTATATAAGCCGAAAGAGCCATATCATTGTGCTCTAATTATTTACTATTCTCTTCCACAACCTCTACAAACCACTGCTGCAGAAGGTAGAATTGTCTGCATTATCAATTGAAGAAATAACTGCAGTAAGAATAGAAGTAAAAAAGTAAACGAAACAACAACAAAAAAAAGGAATAAAAACAGAAGATATAAAAAAAAATATGTCGGGGCCTGCCCGGTGGCGCAGTGTTGAGCGCTGTGCTGTAAAGCTTCTGCAGCCTTTGTAGCGCAGGTTCGATTCCTGGCCAGCCAGGAGATACCCACATGGTGCGGCAGACCTCTCCTGTCTTGTCCACTGCTCCCCTCAGCAGTGTCTTCGGTCCATCTACCTGTTCTGCTCCATGCTCTGTCTCTGGTGAATTCTCTCACCCTCCCACACCTCTGGCCTGTACCCTAGTGCTTGTATGAATAAATCTTTAAAAAATAATAATTATAAAAAAATATGTGGGATCTTTGATTATAAACAGAAAGAACACTGGATTGTGCTCAGAGGGGGGTAAATATAATTAAATGCTTTGTCTGGGAAAGGAATTATTTGTACTTGTAGCTTAGGTTCTTAATAGACTTCCCCTGTCTAAACACATTCACTTTCAAAATATTCACTCTTCTTTGATCATAAGCTCTTTTTCTTTTTAATTGATTGTTGATAGTTCACAGAACTCCAGTAAATATGTGGATATCCGGTGCCCTCTTTTGGGCTTTTAGTCTCTCTATTTTGCTACAACGTTGAAATGCCTCTCTAACTGAAACAGGACCAGTATTCAGTCTTCTTTTCCAGAATGTTGTCTTTATGCCCTGTCAATCATGTCTTTAAACCAAAGACCCTGTGATGTTTCATCTCAACATCTGAACATTTATGAACCTCTGTGCTGTTCCAGCTTCACTTATATCTCATATGCCACATCTCTTCTGTTATTAAGGTTTCTTATGTTTATTTCTCCTGGAGCACAGCTGTGATCACATTCCTTTATAGATGAGGAGTGTGTGTGCCCGCACACACGCAAGCACACACACACACACATACTTAAATAGGTATCATACACTTACACTAGATTGCATATTTATATGTTACCCCCAAAAGGTTAATTAACTACCTTTGTTCTCTAGACATGTTTTTACTTGAGTTGTTTGTAAAATAATTCACTCTAGTTTTGTAAAATTAAAAGCTTCCTTAGAGGCCTCCCTGGTGGCGCAAGGAGTTAAGCACAGTGCTATGAAGCTGTCCACAGCCTCAGCAGCACAAGTTTGATACCCTGCCTGCCAGGGAGCTACCCACAGGGCACAGCAGACCTCTCCTGTCTCCCGTTCTGCTCCCCTCAGCAGTGTATTTTCAGTCTGCCTGTTCTGTTCCCTGCTCTGTCTGGTAAATCCTCTCACTCCCCTATACCTCTGCCTACACACCAGTTCTTATATGCATAAATAAGTAAATCTTTAAAACAAATACCTTCCTTAGAGCATGGTAAGAGAAACTAATTTTATTGTTGCTGTAACCTTTTCACAAATTGTTAACTATTTAGCATTTCTATCATGTATAGAAGGTTGTAACTAAAACTTGGGCACACTTCTGCTGACAGCAGCTTTCAAACCTCTTTCCCTTAGAGGTGAAACATCAATAGGTATTAATGCACTTACAAAAGAATACAATTAAAGATACTATCTTAAATTGAAAGTGAGAGAGCTATGTGTAAAGGTAGAAATATAGCCTTTGAATTTTACATATTTAAACGTAATACAGTTCCAACTCCCATTTAAAAGTTATTTTTTGAGAATTTATGAAAATGAAGACTTAGAACCTAGACATTACTGGATAGTTGATAGTGGATATTGTAATGACTTCCAGTTCATGCCCCAAATAAACACATAGTCTATATAGGGAATGAGAGAGCCAGATATGAGATCACGCTGGACAGCATAGCTTGATGTCCTATCAGGGCCATCAGTGGTTATGTCAGTTTAAAAACCAAAAATGTGACATCTCTTCAAAACTGTAAGATGCAAAACCTAGATGGAGTTGGAATAGTAGAAACTATATTGATAGGCAGAAAATAAATGAGATGAGCACGCATAGAGGCGAGAATAAAGATAGCAAAACTGAAGATTAGAAAGTAGGAACATGTTAGAGAATGGTCTCTGTGAAAGCTTTAGGAATTTTGGAGGGAAGGTATTCTGACTTCAGCTGTTGGGAGGAAATAACGTACAAAGTCAGTTATAAAGAATGATAAGTAAGTATTTTATAATTTCAGAAACATAATATGATTGAGAATGAACTTTTGGAAAATTTTCACTGTCACAAACTGAATGATGCTTACACAGGAAAACCTAATAAAAACCATAATGATTTGGTAAATAAGGAAAATAGCATTTAGGAGAACCAGATTATGGAAGTTTACTTGATCTTAGTAAAGGAAAACAAGACCATCCTTCCCCTTCTTAGACTATTAAGTGGAACAGTTACATAGTCTGAACACACGTAAAAGTTTATGTTCTGATATAACTTATGTACAGAGGCTGCTTTCCATTCAGTAGATAAATTTACGAGTTAATTTGGGGAAAACATTTTCTAATTTGGTTGGGAAGAAAATGTTGATGTTGTATTGTGATGTAGCTGATGTTAAGAAGATGTACTTAAATAAGGGAAATATAACCTCTGATATAGAAGGTCCCTTGGCACTGACATCTTGAAATATGTCAATTACAGAGAAAGGGTCTGGCATATATGGCCACATGTAGGTTCCTGTTGAGCAAAAATATCTCATAAGATATCAGAGTTAGACATGATAATTCTGGGAACATGATTCAGAAGATGTAAAACAAGACTTCATCACAATCTTCACTATGTATGGACAAAACCACTGTGTAAACACAGAAACATCAAATATCTCCGTCTTGTGAATGTGACTGCAGCTCTTTTACCAACTACAGTGTTAGCTACTCCTTCTATCATAATGCTATGTTCTAAGAAATTTGAGATATGTGTATGTACATATATACATAAATATATATATATATATAATTTAAGGAGTAAGTCTCTCTTTTCAATATCTAGCTTCAAACATTTCACATCTCCCCAACTTCAAGTGTTCCCACATTTTAAGTAAAACTCTAAATACCTGAGCCATAAAAGTCACATTTAAGGAAGAAGTTTAGTCCAACAATAGTAAGGAAAGATTTAGTAGCAAAAAGAACACAAACTTACAGATATGATATAACAGATTAGGAAAAGTCAGTCTATTGTATTGTTCCAGAATGGGCCATTATTTAATTCCTTAGAAGATATGAAGAATTTTAGGTTGTGAGAGTTCTGGAAAAGGATGTATAGGTAGAAGGTCTGGGTTTTCTGGAATCACTTTGAGTTTAGTAATGGGGGCAGGAAGGACATGGGGTGAGGGCCTCAGTCTCACAAGGGTGACCATGGGAAGTGTTTAGTGCTTTAAGATCTTCCTCAGTAGATAATTTTCAGGGGCTGCACAGTGCACCTGCACATATTATTACTAGTCTTTCACCCAGGCTATAAAAAGGCAGTGCCCTGATGGTATCACTTGACTTCTTTCTTTTATTTTATATTTTTAAAGATTTATTTATTTATTACATAGAAGAACTGGGGTGTGGGCCAAAGGTGTGGGGGGGGGTTGGGGAGGACCCACCAGAGACAGTGAGGGGAACAGAACAGGCAGATTGACCAAAGTACACTGCTGAGGGGAGCAGTGGGCGAGACAGGAGAGGTCTGCTGCACCATATGGATCAGCTCCCTATTCTGGGATCAATTCGGGTCGTAGCGATGATAGCACTGAGGCTTCACCCCTAGGCCACCAGGGAGGTCCTCTTTCTTTTTTTAATGTGTGATCTTGCATGGGCAAAGTGGCAACGCAGATGAGCGCAGCCATCAAGCTATCAGGTAATCCATTTCATCTGTGGCCACATTCATTCTTTGTGATCATTTCCTTCACATGGGGAGATGACCACTTTCTTTTCCTTAAAACTCTCATGTATTTCTGTATTAGTACTGAATAAGCGCCAATACTACTGTGTCCCCAGAGCCAGCGTAGACAGGAAATGTCAGCAGTGATGCCTTCTTTTCTGTATTAACAAATTTTCCAGTTGAAATCTTGAGCAAATATTTATTGAACCTTTATTCTCTTTCTGTTTTAATTATTTTTGTATAGATTTGGAAAATCACAGAAGAGTGGTTATCATTGATTCCTACGTCTGTAAATGTTGGTACACAACACCCTATTTTTTTTTTTCTTTTTTCGTAATGTTGAGAGAATTTATGGCTCTGTTGCTCCTGCTTGAAAGAGAATGACCATATCCTGGATATTCCATAGTAGGTTCTCCCAGTGATTTCTAGGGCCTTTCAGAAATATCAATTTTCTTTTCAGACTGATTAGGCTATTTGATTCTTAATTTAGTATACATGTACACACATGTTTTCTTTTTCTCACTCTCACAAATATACATGGGCAACTGTTCAAAGTATAATAAATCTTTGAGTAGTCTGCTTAATACCAGAAGTATATAGATGGATGATCATAAAAATGTAAAACCACAACAAAATTAGCTTGATCATATTTCTATGTTACCCTAATCTAGGAAAATAAGTTATTTTTATCTTTTAACCACATATACAAAGTACAAGCAATTAAAATTTTCTAATGTGAACATACTGAATGTCTGCTACCTAATTTGTGTTTTACTATGACAAAGCTACATACATTGATCAGTTTAAGGTAATTTATAAAGCAAAATATGTTATTTACCTTTTAAACACATGCAGGAATATGACTCATTTCCAATTTCAAATTCACTGTTATCATTCTTCCTTTTTCAATGACTTCCTATTTGTTTGGTTACAGTGTAAGGTGTTAACTAAATTAAAAAATTGATATTGAGGCTTAAAATTTTTGTACAGTATAAAAATCCTCTGAAAAATTTCCATAGATAATAACCATTTGCCTTTAAAATATGAGTGGAAAATGTCAGTATATGGATGTTCATGAATTATAATTAGTTACAAATTACTGGAAAATTTCACAGAAACTTAGTATTACCTTAATATTTTAATATAAGTATGCTCCTCTGGATGAAATCAGAAAGAAATAACACCTTAAATTTTATTCATTAGCATAAATCATTTCTAAAGCAAAAGCAATGAACTCTTGATAAGTGTCCAACATTCTATAACAAAGGAAAAGTACACTTGCAAGAAATTAATGATTTTTAAAGATATTAAGCTTTTTGTTCAAACATCTATTTATTTTCACTTGACCAGATTTTCCTGTAGATTGCATAACCATTTAAAAATTTCTAAGATGTAAATGTCAACATACTAAGTCCTAAAATTTGTAACTTTAATTACATATTATAATATTTCACCCTAAAAGAGTGTATGACCTGGTCTTAGAGATAGTTGCTTCTAGCTTGGATCCTTTATAGTAAAGTTTAGTATGAAACATTAGAGTAATCCCAAACATTTAGACAATAAGAACATTTTCCTGGGATATAGTTGGTCACAATTCATGTGAAAAACTAATAGTAAAATGGGATCATGTCAGATGGTATCATCTTTCCAGAACAAAAATTTATGAAAACAGTATAAAATATTGGAAGCAACTGATGTAAACCCAAGATGTTTACAGAAATAATTATACATTTATGTTTGACATTAGGACTGATTTTTAATAAATACCATGTAACACTTTTTAGGAATAATCTTATACTAGCCGTAATAAAAGTAACAATTTTCATGGATCGATTAGTCTGTTGGTTGCTGTAGATTCATAATGAGGTCATATACTTAATAAATTTACTTAGAGTTGGTTGTTTATTATCAGGAAGTATTTTTCAAGTGTACTTAATCATGGTTTAAAAATATGAAAAATGCAGAGACTATTGAGCCACAATCACTTCTATAAAGAGTACCAAAGTCACATTTGATTTGTTTGGAATTATTTTATTGGAAAAATAATTATGTAAGTCCAGATAAAGAAAAATTTTATTCTCCAAATTACAAGAGTAATTTATTCTTCTATACATATTTCCCATTTAACAAATTCAATTCCCATTAAGTTGACTAATGATCATCCTAGGGTAAGAATTTCATGCTTCAAATTTGGTTGATTAAAGGTTAGTATTCCTGGTAGTTAGGCACATGCTTCTTCTTAAGAGATCAAGGGCTGTGCCTGCTCACATAAATGAAGACTATAAAAAAATTCTAAATTTTTTTAAAGATTTATTTTTTATTTATACAATAGCTAGGGTGCAGGCCAGAGGCACAGGAGGGTCAGAGGATTCACTAGAGACAGGGTGGAGAACAGAACAGTCAGACAGATCAAAGCACTGCTGAGGGGAGCAGCGGGCTCAACAGGAGAGGTCTGCCACACAATGTGGGAATCTCTCTGGCCAGCTGGGAATTGAACTTGTGCTGTGGAGGCTGCAGACAGCTTCACAGAGCTGCACTCAACCCGCTGTGCCACAAAGGAGGCCCGAATTCTGCATGTTTTATTTTTTTTTTGTTTTAAAGATTTATTTATTTATTTATACAAGCACTGGGTACAGTCAGAAGCGCGGGAGGGTGAGAGAATTCACCAGAGCGGGGAGCAGAGCAGGCAGACTGATGAAGTACACTGCTGAGGGGAGCAGCTGGCAGGGGAGGTCGCCAGGTGGCCAGGTATCGAACCTGGCACTGCAGAAGCTGCAGGCAGATTCATAACCCAGCACTCAACCGCTGTGCCACCGGGGAAGCCCCAAATTCTGAATGTTTTAAATGCACAGTTTATTCCCCTATTCTCCATGTGTCTGAAATTGCCCAGGATGCTTACACAGATATCACCCCTTTCAGTTATTCTCATATGCAATTTGTTCACATTAAAAAAAAAAAAAACTAAAACTATTTTTTGACTGAATTTTATAAAATTAGGCCACAGAATGGAGGCTAGTTTTCTTTTACTTTCATAAGTAAAAGATTTTTAAATGTGTTCACAAGTTAGTTATTCAAAACTGTGGCACACCATGGATAACTATTTTTTTAGTCATTGCACCCCTTGCATAATTAGCTTCATGTTTTAAGAAATAAAGATGGAATATTTTTAAGTATTTGTCAGGAATGGCTTTAATATTTATTTGCCCAACATCCCAAAAAATCCATGTTGTACTAATAATGTAGGAAAAAGCAGATGGGAGTCCTGGTATCCTGCCTTCCCAACTTCCGGCTAAGAATAGACTTTAGGAAGCCACATTAACTCTTGCAAGCCACCAGAGTATCATTTGACACTTTTCTGATTTATGCACCTTGAGGTGTGGTAGAAAACTAACTGCTTCCTCGATGGCTGTGTGCATTTTTCTGCCTTCCTGAGAAGTTAGGTAAGCTACAGCAAAGAACTTTGCAGAACTGTCCCAATTTTCTACTTATTTTAAAGTAGTAGATGTTACATAATTACACAGTAGTCATTTAATTCAGTAAAACCAAAGAAAACATGGAGTAGTAAATTCTGAAAAAAAAAAATAAATAAGAATTTCTGTGGGCAGTTCCCACTGTGGTAAAAATTTTAGCATGTAATCTGCAGGAATGAAAACACATTTTGAAGCATCCGTTGACGCAAAATAAAATAAAATAAAAAAATCTTTGATATGTTCAAAAGACCCTTCTTCATTTATACTTGAACCATTTAAGCTGCAGATATCCATATTATGATCCCATTATTGTGTTGAGAAAAATCTGTCTTTGGATGCTGGAACATGCCTTGATGTGTTCTCGTAGGGAAGAATTTTTGAACTTCAATAGCTAAAGCTGATTTAGAAGTGTGCATGGTATGAGCAGGATGCCATTGTAGCATTATTTCATTCTTATTAACTGTCTATTAACATATTCATAGAGTCCCAATCTTATAGACTTGAACCTAATTATAGTTAGATGAGTACATTATTAAGTCATTCAATTATGAAGCCATCATTTACCTGTATGTTTGCTGGCATTTGTATTTAAGCTCCTTTATAATACACCAAATCTTCAAGAACAATATTTTATTGAAGGAAGGATTTGGACCAGTAGCAATGACCTTCATCATTTAGGAATGTTAGTTCTGAATGAAAGCCCACAAGCTGAAGCAGAGTTGATGACAGAGGGAAGAGGCATTGGGAAGGAAACATTTTTCACATGTCTGTATCCATTTTTATCTGCTAAAAATAACTCAGAGAAAATTATTTGACAAAAAAAAAAATAAACATTTAGAACAGTGACTATATATTTTTACTATGTCTTTTGCCCCGATTATATTTTGCTAATGGAAATCTGATCTTTGCATGGGATGGCTTTTCTTCTTCCAAATATTTATCTAATTTCAACTATATTTTTAAAATTTAAGTAAAAAAAAAAGATACAGTGAAGTGTAAATACTACCTATCTTGACACTATTATTATTTAAATATAAACTAAGCATAAGGATACTGGGACCAAGATTTCAGACAGAGAGAAGTTCAGAAAGGTCAGATCAAAACTAAGGGGCACTTCTTGCCAAATCCAAAAGCAGTGATTAAGAAAATTAACAATAAATGTATGTTTTAGCAGATTTATCAAGGCACAATTGTTGATCAGTATCCACCAATGAGGAAGAATTCTGCTAAATCTCCCAATGTTTTGTTAGAATGAGGGACTGTGACACTCTAGGAGTGACTGTATACTTGAAATAGAGTACCTTCCCGAAGATTGAAATGAAGTTTCCAAAGAGTTATTCCTAACTGGATTAAATTGGTCTAAGATCACAACTGTATCTCATTCAGTGACCCTCAAGTTTCAAGGATTCAGGTCACAGTTCATATATTAAACATTATTGAGAACTGTAAAATGTTTATGCGTTTTATATAAATAAATACCTAACATATTAGGAATTAAAACAGAATTTATTGTTTTTTTTAAGATTTATTTTTATTTATACAAGAACTGGGGTACAAGTCAGAGGCACGGGAGGGTGAGAAAATTCACCAGAGATGGAGTGGGGAGCAGAACAGGCAGATGGACCAAAATACACTGCTAAGGGGAGCAGCGGGCGAGACAGGAGAGGTCTACCACAACATGTGGATTTCTCCCTGGCAGGCAGGGAATCAAACCGGCACTGCAGAGGTTGTGGACAACTTCACAGAGCTGTGCTCAACCCGCTGCACCACCGGGAAGCCCAGAATTTAATTTTTTAAATGTATAGTTATTAATATATACAGAAAAAAACCAAAACCATGTTAACATTAATAATAATTTATTTTACAACAAAAATATTTTTTTAAAAAAATGAGAAATATTGCACTGCTTTATTATTTTTTAAAGTATTCTTTAAGTCTGGTGTGACAGAAGAACGCTGGACTATAACATTTGCTTGTGCATTTAATCTATTGTGAAATCATATTTATAACTTCAGGAAAACATCTTTGTTCACTCATGAGAGAAGAATGTAAAAAGTCAAATAAAAGTCAAATAACTGTATAAAGACTTAATTTTATGGAAATCATTGGACAAGTGTACCTCCTGAAAACTCTCTAATACCCATGGGTTGCCCAATCATATTTTGAGTATCCTATTATAACTTAACTGACAGTAACAAATATAATTATTCTCTAGAGCAGTACTTCTCAATGTTTTATCTTTGTTAACTGCTTCTTAGATATCTTTTTTAATATGTATTTTTGTTAGTCGCACCACCATCATGAAGTTAATAACTAATGGTAGCATTGAGCTTTCAATAGCCACAAATCTTATACTATTATGTTTTTGTTTTTTTTTTTTTGCACATTGCAAGAAGTGATATTGCTCAGTTTCAATCACATAAACTCTGGAGAAAATCACTGTCTTCCAGTCTTCAGACGATATCTATTTTCAACTTAATATATGATTGGAAGATAGAAGATGATAAATATTAATATGATTAATATGATAATGGTATCCATAGATGATGGTAAAGATAATAGATAGAGAGAGAGAGAGAGATAGATAGATAGATAGATAGATAGATAGATAGATAGATAGATAGATAGACGGATAGAAATAGACCCATTGGGGACTCAGTTAATGGCAGAATCAGACTTTAAAGTATATTGACCTTAAAAGTATATAGATTTATATGTTCAATAATAAAAGACAGTATTGCATAATCATAGGGATATAAAAACTATAAAATCAAACAGTAGTTACATCTGTAACTAGGTAAGAGTGAATGGCAATTTTACTGAGTAGAACCAGCAAACAGTGCCTAGAAAATATGACACAAGAATATAGGAGATCTTTTGAAATTATTCACGTTGTATAATTATGATTCTATACTCATTGGGCAACAACTTCCTATTTCTGCCCTCCCCCACCCCATTTGCAAACACCATTCTATTTTCTGCTTCTGTAAGTTAGGATATTTAACCTACTATATATAAATAGAATTATGCAACATTTGTCCTACTGTGATTGACTTATTTCACTTAGCATGGTGTATTCCGGGTCCATCCATGTTGTCACAAACAGTAGGAATTCCTTCTTTTTATAATTGAAAAATATTCCATTGTATTTACACATAACATTTTATTTTTTAAATATTTATGCATACAAGAACTGGGGTACAGGCCAGAGGTGTGGGGGGTGAGAGAATTCACGAGAGACAGAGTGGGGAACAGAACAGGTGGATTGACTGAAGTACAGTGCTGAGGGGAGCAGGGGGCTAGTCAGGAGAGTTCTGCTGCGCCATGTGGTTTTCAACCTGGCCAGCCGGGGATCGAACTCATGCTGCATTGGCTGCAGACAGCTTCATAGGCTGTGTTTTAACCACTTGCACCACCAAGGAGGCCCATATATATATATATATATATATATATATATATATATATATATATATAAAACATTTTATTTACCAGTTTTTTAAGAGGTTTGTGTTTGTTTCTCTATTTTAGCTATTCTAGAAAATGCTGCAATGAACATGGAAGTTCATAAGATTTTGAAAGTCTGGTTTCAATTATTTTGAATAGATACCCAGATGCATAATTGCTGAATCATATGGTAGTTCTATTTTAACTTTTTCGAGGAACCTCCATGCTGTTGTTTGTGAGCTGTAATACCAACAGCACAGACAACAAAAGCAAGAATAGACAAATGAGACTAAATCAAACTAAAAATTTCTAGGCTACATCTGAAACAAACTTCAGAGTAGAAAGGCAACCTACAGAATGGGAGCAAGTGTTTGCAAACAGTATATTTGACAAGGGATTGATTTTAAAATATATAAAGAATTCCTGCAACTCAATAAAAAAGAGACAATAGACAAAATAGGCAAAACCCTTCGAATAGACATTTCCCCAAAGGAGACTTACAAATAGCCAATGGTAAATTAAAAGGTACTAAACATTATAAAGCATCAGGGAAATTCTAACTAAGGAGATACCACCTCATACCTATTAGGATCTATTACAAAAAAAAAAAAAAAAGATATAGCAATTGTTGGCAAAGATGTGGATAAATTGTAGTTATGCCAGCCTTCCTGGTGGGACAAGGGTTAAAGTTTCAGCGCTATCAAGCTATAGCCAGCCGCTGTGGTGAGATCAATCCCCGGCCAGAGAGCTGACCCACATGGCACAGCAGACCTCTCCTGTCTTGCCTGCTGCTCCCCTAAGCAGTATATTTCAGTAGATCTGCCTGTTCTGCTCCCCACTCTGTCTCTGATGAATCGTCTCACCTCCCACCCCCCACACCTCTGGCCTACACCTCAGTTATTGTATGCATAAAGAAATTAATACTTTTTAAAAAACTTATAGTTAATCTATGTTGTTAACTGGGAATATAAAATGATTTATTCATTAAGGATAATTAATGATTTATTGAAACTATCAATTTTTTAAATAATTACAGATTCATAGGCAATTGCAAAAATTATAGAGATGCCCTATATAATTTTTGCCCTGTTTTCCTAAATGACATCATCTTGCTTAATTATAAATCAGTATAACCAGGGAATTGCCATTGGAACAATTCACAGTGTTATTCAAATGTGCGCATATCATCCCACCCTTTATCACATTTGTATAATAGTATAACCACTACCAGAATAAAGACACAAAGCTATTCCATTAAATTAAGACCCCTGTTACTTATATTTTATTACCATCCCTAACCTCTAGCAACCACTAACTCTACAGTTTTTTATTTCAAAATGTTATATAAAGGGAATCAAGTAGTATGTAACCTTTTAAGATTGTCTTTTTTCACTGAGTACAATTCCCCTGAGTTAACATTGACTTTTCAAAATTTTACTTTCTCTGTGGGCATTTGCCAAACCATGACACAGTATACGAGGCTGAAAATTAAAGTTTTATCAAGAAAGAGAGTTGAAGAGGGAGTAAGTAAGAAGAAGAGATTTTGGTGTCCTAATGAAAAGAAAGAGACACATTTAGACCAGTAGGAGGGATAAAATCCTTAGAAGTAATGAATATGTACTGCTTGCCATAGTTGGTTTATCCTTCCCAGCTTTTGTCTATATAAATGTATACAAAAAAAAATTAACATAAGGTTATTAGGAAAAAAAATGAGTGAACTGTGAATGAATAATATGAACTATGAATGAATAATGGAGCAGGAAATATGTATTATCTATTCAAAATCAGTTAACATCAGTGAAGAAGTCTGATGAATTTGATTATATTAAATATTGCACATCAAGTGCCTTCCTGGTGGCTCAAGGGGTTAAGCACAGCACTTTGAAGTTATCCACAGCCACTGCAGCATGGGTTTGATCCCTGGCCAGGAAGCTACCCACATGGCGCAGCAGACCTCTCCTGTCTCTTCCATTGCTCCCCTCAGTAGTGTATTCCAGTCAAGCTGCCTGTTCTGCTCCCTACTCTGTCTCTGGTGAATCCTCTCACTTCCACCCCCATACCTTTGGCCTCTATCCAGTTGTTGTATGTATAAATAAATAAATCTTTTAAAAAATAAATATTGCACATCAAAAAAAGTAAATTAAAAATATAAAATAAAATTGCAGCTTACTAAAAAGAAAGTGACTTTAATTTCTAATAGGTGCATAATAGGGAGGAAAATATCTAACAATATAAAAAAGCAAAAGTTTGACTATTAGATATTAAAGGATTATATACATTTGACAAGATGTTTATCCTCACTAATAATAAAACAAATCAAATTTAATTTAAATACAGTTCATTATCTCTCAAGTTGCAAATATATAAAAGTTGGATCATGTATTCTCTTGGCGAGTCGATGGGTCACAGGCACTTACAGGAATGAAGGTCACAGGCCTTGTAGGAATGAAGATGGTCTCTGGTTTTGGCAGTTTGCCAGTATGCATAAAAATTGCATATGTATTTGCTCTTTGGACCAACAGATCAACTTCCAGGAGTCTATTCTAAGATAAATTGGCAAGAATATGAAACAGGGCCTCCGTGGTGGTGCAAGGGGTTAAGCACTGCACTATGAAGCAATCCGTAGCCTCTGCAGCACAAGTTCAATCTCCGGCCAGCCAGGGAGCTACCCACATGGCTTAGCAAGCCTCTCCTGTCTTGCCTGCTGCTCCCCTCAGCAGTGTATTTCAGTCACTCTTCCTATTCTGTTCTCCACTCTCTTTCTGGTGAATCCTTTCACCCCCCCCCCACATCTCTGGCCAGTACCCCAGCTCTTGTATGCATAAATAATCTTTAAAAAATATATATGAAATAACTTATGGACATGCTTATCCATTGGGCATTATTTGAAATAGTAAAAACCCAAAAATAAATGCTGGTTAGGTTCACTGGTTGAAAAATCTTGTAACTTAGGAAACTGATTCAATAAACTATAAAAATTCATCCAGAAAACTATGCCACTGGAAGTGAAATGGAAAAAAATTATAATTTGCTAAGTCATTATTGCCCAAGAATATTTTTATTTATTTAATTTTTTAAATTTTATTTTATTTATACAAGAGCTGGGGTACAGGCCAGATGTGTGGGAGGGTGAGCAGATTCACCAGAGACAGAGCAGGGAACAGAACAGGCAGACTGATGAAATACACTGCTGAGGGAAGCAACGGGCAAGACAGGAGAGGGCTGCTCGCCATGTGGGTTGCTCCTAGGCTGGCAAGAATAGAACCAACGCTGCAGAGGCTGTGGACAGCTTCACAGCACTGGGCTCAACTGCCTGTGCCACCAGGGAGGCCCAAGAATATTTTTAAATGAAAATACAATGTGAATAAAATTATATGGAGGATAAAAAACAAAAGCCCAGGACCTGATGGATTTACAAATGAATTCTACCAAACATTCAGAGACGAATTAGTGCCTATCCTTCACAAACTCTTCCAAAAAATTGAGAAGGAAGGGATAATACCAAACACTTTCTATGAAGCCAGCATTACACTAATACCAAAATTGAAGAAGGACAACACACACCAAAAAAAAAAATATCTACAGGCCAATCTCTCTAATGAACACTGATGCAAAAATCCTCAATAAAATTTTAGCTATCAGAATCCAACAATGTATCCGTAAGATAATTCACCACGACCAAGTAGGATTCATTCCAAGGACACAAGGATGGTTCAACATCTGAAAATCAATCAACGTCATCCAACATATCAACAAAAAGAAATATAAAAACCACACAATAATATCAATAGGTGCCGAAAAAGCTTTTGACAAAGTACAACACCCATTCATGATAAAAGCCCCTGAAATTCTTGGGATACCAGGAACATACCTCAACATCATAAAGGCCATATATAACAAGCCAACAGCCAGTATCATTCTCAATGGTGAAAGGCTGAAAACATTTCCATTAAGATCTGGAACAAGACAAGGATGTCCACTCTCACCACTGCTTTTCAATATAATACTGGAAGTCCTAGCCAGAGATATAAGACAAGAGAAAAACATACATGGAATCCAAATAGGAAAAGAAGAAGTTAAACTATCACTATCTTGCAGATGATATGATAATATACATAGAGAACCCCAAAAACTCCACAGAAAATCTAATTCAACTCATCAGTTTAGTAAAGTGGCAGGATACAAAGTCAACACACAAAAATCAGTAGCCTTCCTATACACAAACAATAAATCTGAAGGAGAAGAAATTAAAAAAAAATCCCTTTTATTATCGAAACAAAAAAAAAATATTTGGGAATAAATCTAACAAAAGAGGTAAAGGACCTATACAAAGAAAACCATAGAACACTGTTAAAAGAAATAGAAGAAGACACAAAGAAATGGAAAGACATCCCCTGCTCATGAATTGGAAGAATTAACATCATCAAAATGGCCATCCTACCAAAAGCAATATACAGATTCAATGCTATTCCAATAAAAATTTCAATGACATTCTTCAAAGAAATAGAACAATTATTGATGAAAAGCATATGGAATCACCAAAAACTCTGAATAGCCAAAGCTCTCCTGAGAAAAAAAGAAGGGAATGGAGGCATCACACGCCCAGACTTCAAACTATACTACAAAGCCATAATCATAAAAACTGCATGGTATCAGAGCAAGAACAGACACACAGACAAATGGAATTGAATAGAAAATCCAGAAATAAACCCACAGATTTAAGATCAACTAAATTTGACCAAGCAGCAAAGACTATGCATTGGAGCAAAGAAAGTTTGTTCAATAAATGGTGCTGGGAAAACTAGGTCACTACATGCAAAAGAATGAAACTTGACCACTACCTCACACCATGCACAAAAACCAACTCAAAATGGATTAAAGAACTAGACATAAGACCTGAAACCATAAAATACATAGAAGAAAATATAGGCAAAACACTACATGACATGCACCTCAAAGACATCTTTACAGACACATCACCCTAAGCAGTGATAGTTAAGGCAAAGATAAACAGTTGGGACTACAACAAATTAAAGAGCTTCTGCACAGCAAAAGAGACAATAACCAAAACAAAGAGAAACCCCACCGACTGAGAGAAAATTTTTGCACACAACACTTAACGATAAAGGACTGATCACAAAAATCTCCAAAGAGCTGATGAGACTCAACAAAAACAAAGAAAATAATCCAGTCAAAAAATGGCAGAAGAGCTAAAAAGAAACTTCTCTGAAGAAGAAATGCAAATGGCCAACAGGCATATGAAAAAATGTTCAACATCACTTGTAATCAGGGAAATGCAAATCAAAACTACAATGAGATACCAGCTTCACACCAGTAAGAATGACACATATTTAAAAAAACTAGCAACAACAAATGTTGGCGAGGATGTGGAGAAAAAGGAACTCACCTGCACTGCTGGTGGGAGTGCAAACTGGTCCAACCACTATGGAGAGCTGTGTGGAGATTTTTGAACTATTAAACATAGAGCTTCCATATGATCCAGCAATCCACTCCTAGGTATTTACCCAAATGACACAGAAACAGTAAATCCAAAGGGCACCTGCACCCCAATGTTTATAGCAGCACTATTTATAATAGCTAAGCTCTGGAAGCAATCCAAATGCCCAAAAATAGATGACTGGATCAAGAAGATGTGGTACATATACACAATGGAATATTACTCAGCAATCAAAAAAGATAAACACATGCAGTTTGCAGCAACATGGATGGAGCTAGAAGGGATCATTCTCAGAGAAATAAGACAGAAAGAAAAAGAAAAATACCGGATGTTCTCACTCATAGCAGGAATTTAGAAAACCTAAATAAGGGACCAGGAAAAAGACTAATTATAGTAAATTAAAAATCAATATCAACAAGCAACTATAAACCAGAGACACACTACTGGGGGGTAGGGAGTGAAAGGTGGGGAAAGGAAGGACTAGAGTCAAAATAAGGAGGGGTGTGCAATTATATGGGGAATATAACCAAAATGAGAATGCACACATTTAAGATGAAAAAAGATGTAAGAATTATATAAAATAAAATATTTAAATAAAAAAAATTATAGGAGGATACTATATCCTTAAGTATATAAGAAAAAATATATTAACAATTGTTGATATTTTTAAAAACAATGAAAGGATAAATGAATCTTCCTAATAATTATTACTTCTAGGAAAAGGAAGAAAGTAATAGGAAACAGATAATAATATTCTCTTAAAATACTATTTCCTCTAGCATATATACACATAAAACTAGTTTTGTTAGTATCATTAGGAACCAAAATTATCAACATAAAGTTGAAGTATATACATATATAAAATAAATGAAGTTAAATAACAGTGTCCAGATGTTCATTTTTGAAATGTGTTTTTAAATGCATGTTTTTCCCTGCTTTTAGTCATAAAAGTGTAATTTCCTAGATTTGCTCATTGAAAAGTCCTAGAAACAAAGAACAATCCAGTAAAATAATCACTGGTATTATCTAGATAATTATCTATAAATACCACTTCTTATTAAAATGATACAAAGTCCTTGCATGTGTTGCTGATGAAGCTTCATGCCTCATAGTAACATGCCATGCTTGAAAGCAATGGATTATCAACAAATATGAGGATTTTGTCATAAAAATCAGGTCTCTGTTGACAAAGATCAGACAACTTGATGAAAAGGAAGAAAAACAACTATTGTGAATTTAATAGACTTAAATACATAACTATTCATGAGTTCATGACACTTCAAGAATATTACTTTGGGAATTTGTTAGAGTACCAGCTCATTATTCTGAAAATTGAGAAAGAACCCAGTATTTTTCCATTTTTGTTTTGTTTTAGGGTATCAAAATAGTTGATGAAGTATTTTTAGAAGTCACAGTAAGTGCAGGAAGAATACTAAAGTAAAATAATATATAACTTATTTTAACACTGTGGATTATGAGATCCAGGCAATAATCATTGACTGCTTTGACCACTCATTGAAAGTTTGGCACCATGACATCACATGAAACCACTCATCAATCTTAATGTTACTAAAGGAGGGGTAAACATGTTTCTTCCCTTCTGATGTGCGGCAAAAGAACATAGAATCACCTGTAAGTACTCACATTAAAACTATAAAAAACAAAAGCAAAATTTGAATCTAATGAAGCTTGAGTGTAACTATCAATTAGTGGAAATATGGATGACTGGGAATATGCCAAATTGTATAACGATAAATTTCTAAGTTTTGGGAAATTGCTTCTGTTTATAAACATGTACAATATATTTCACAAATATGTGAAATGGGAAAAAGGGTAATGATGAGAGAAATGAAGAACTTGTAAACCAATGAAATCTAAGACATATCACCAAATATAATGGAATATATAATATAATATAATATAATATAATATAATATAATATAATATAATATAATATAATATAATATATAATATAATATGATTGTATATAATATAATCTAGAATCCTATTTTGAACAAAGGTGGCTAAACAATTTAAGGACAGTTGATTTCAGGTAACAAAGAGTATTCTTTGGGATAACAACATTCCCTCTAAAATCACTAGTTCCTCAGAACAGTTTGATAAATATCTTTTGAAAGTGTTCCTCCAGTTTTATCCTAAAGATAACTTTAATTTAGCATTTTCTTTTTAATTTTTCACCTAAATTTTCAGCCTCCTCTCGATACACTATATAGTGGTCAAAATTTGAGGGTTTTATATGAAAAAGAACTCTCCAAACTCTTTCTGATATATGGAATTTTCTGCAGTGATTTATTCATCAATATGATTCAATATTCTCAGAAATCTCAGTGTCTTTGTTCCACTGATCTCTCCCATTTCTGTCAGATTTCAGAAACACAATCATTATCAAAAGTTTTAATTTGTGACTTAAATTACTATTGAGGAGCTTTGTTTAATCTGTCATGTTTAACCCAAAGTCCATGTTCTTTTATTTCAAGTTTGCTTTTTTAGTTTTCTATTTATTTTTTAATTAATTTTTTACATTGTTGTTCATTTTTAAACAATATTTGCTAGTTTTCTATTTATTTTTATATGCAGTCATGAAATGTTATTTTAACAATAGTTCTTGCAGACGTTCCTCAAAAATAGCTGCTATTACTTTTTTCACTGTATATGCATTCCTTTCCTCACACTGAGAAATATTTGCTTTCCTTACTCTGAAATCAAAGGCATATAAGAAATTGGAGTACCCTAACTGTAAGTTAAATTGATATGGGTGCCAAATGATGAGGTCAGCCAGAGAAAGAAAAGGGGAGCAGGAGGTGAAGGAGAAGGGGTAAGGGAGGGAGAGAGACCCTTATTTTCCATGGGACACCCATAAAAAATCAGAGGTTCTAAGAACTTTTAAGTGCTGCCTCCATCAACCAAATTGTGAATGTCAGAATGATGCACCCCTTTCTTAGGGGAACATTCAGAGTACAAGATATGACCTTTGTCCTAGAAGGAATGCTCTGAACTCCAGAGTTTCCCTCTTACATCATAGGCTTATAATTTGCTAAGTTATCCATCATAGGCTTAATAATTTTCTTGACACTTCCTATTCATGAACTTCAATTAGCACAATGCTATTAATTTTAGTGAACTTCATGAGGTTTCTCAAAAAGCGAAGATATGCAAGATCCCTGTGGACCGTGATCTATCAGAGTGCAAGAGGATTTGCAGAGTTGGAACAAGAGAGGAGTATGTATGTTCATATATAAACTTTTTTTGATCCTTTGGAAATTGAAGGGAGCATATTGTGTAAATTATAGCTCCATACAGACTACCAAAATCAAACTGTTTCAATAAAATCCCACACCTGACATATAGCTAAGGCTCTCCTTTTGTTATATTTACAGTAGGCTACTGTCATCCGCCCTGAGTCAGCCTGTTCTTTTTTGCACAGATTGAACAAAAAAAATCAAGTATTCTACTACCATGTATTCATTAACTCAAAGTAGTGCCAGTCACTGTAGCTTAACCTTGAGATTAAGTATGATTTCTGATTTTTGTCTTAGTGAAGAAAAGGGACCATTTCAGGACTTTATACTTAGCAATATTTACCTTAACAACTCTAACTATGCAAATTCAAAAAGTACTCTATTGACTTTTCCAAATATTAAGAATACCCATCAAACTATGCACTCAGAATCTGGAGAGACAACTATGGACTTAAATCCAATTTCAATTAAGAGTTCATTAAGTACCTGTTTTTTGTAAATTTTAAGTCTCACTGGGAAGGAAATTTAGATATGTATTAGTGTAAACCTAAACCATAAATGTAATGACCTAAAATTCTTGAGGGCCTTCCTAGTGGCACAAGGGGTTGAGTCCCACCACTGTGAAGCTAGCAGCCACTGTAGCACAAGTTTGATCCCGGCCACCTAGGGGGCTAGCCCACATGGCACAGCAGCGCTCTCCTTTCTTGCCCGCTGTTACCCTCAGCAGTGTATTTCAGTCAATCCACCTATTCTGTTTCCCACTCTTGTCTCTGGTGAATCCTCTTCCCCCAGGCCCTTGCACCTCTGGCCTGTACCATAGTTGTTGTATGCATAAATAAATGAACCTTTAAAAAAAAATATTGATGGTGGTCTTTCCCTAGTATGAAGTAACTATTCTAAACAGGCACATTTTTAGTAAGGATTTGCTTAATATGTAGTTTTGCATTGTGCTATTATTGTAGAGTCCTTCCTTAAGGTAATCTAGTTTCCATGTCAACAGGTGGATTCTGGTTCGGAGAATAAATTATACAGAGAAATTGGGTGAGAGATTGTGCCTTTCTCCTTATGACAGCTAATACCAGTCTTCTGGTTGCCGGTTCTTAATATGCTATGGTTGCACAAATAGTAGCCAGTAACACCCTGGCTTTCCACCTTTGTTTCACCCGTAGGTAACATATAGTCTATCTTCTATCACAATAGGACTTTACAGAAAATGGCATTCTGCTGTTTGATCTATTGATATAATCACAAGATTGTTATCTTTTTGTTAATGTGATGAATTACATTGATTAATTTTTAGATGTAGAATTATCTTTGTGCCCCTGGAATAAATCCCTGCACCCTTGGTCATGAAGTCTGGTCATTTTAATGTGTTGCTTAATTCAGTTTACTGAGATTGTGCTGAGGATTCTGCATGCATGTTCATTAGGTGTATTAGTGTGTAATTTTCTTTTTTTTTTTTTTTGTGATGTCCTTGTCTGGTTTTGGTATCAGACTAATGTTGGGCTCATGGAATGTATTCAGAAGCATTTCTGCTTGCTTAATTTTTTTGGAACAGTTTGGGAAAATAGGTGTTAGTTCATCTTTGGAGATTTAGTAGAACTCACTAGTAAAATCACCTTGTCTTGGCCTTTAAGTTTCTATGAGTCATTTGATTAGAATTTCAGTCTCATTGCTTGTAATGAGTTTGTTTGGGTTTTCTATTTCTGCCTGATTGGGTTTCAGAAGGTTGTGTAACTCTAAGAACCTGTCCATTTCTTTTCCTCTAAGAATTTGAAATAATCTTCTGTTTTTGAACCCTTGCACACATAGCTATTAAATTGTAGTCACTGCAAAACATTAGTATACTAGAAGTGTTGTATTTATTCTGGTATATACATGAATGTAATTGTGATAGAATCATCTTTTTACATGATTTTGAAATAAATGTCCATTATTAAAACTGAAACTTCTACCAATTGTTATGTTTGATGTTTAGAAAAAACAAAACATTTGAAGACCATTCAATTGACCACTCCAAAACGATTATATTAGAGTTCTGTTAAGTATATAATCTTCCTAGGAAAACATTATGAAACTTGTGGCATTCATTTAGATGCAAGAAAATGGAATATGTATTTTATATTGAGATACCTTCTTTTATACTGATATATAATTATACAACAAAATTATAATTATACAACAAAAAGTATATAATACATTATATATTGAAAAACATGTTCAAACAATAATCCTATTTTTATATTGTTTGTTTAGTAAATGGCCCATTATTTCAAGATTGATTTTGAACACTATTATGAAATTTTCTTGATTTTTTTACTTAAAACTGATCATATCTTATGAAAATTATAAAAAAATAGAACATTAAGGAATATTAATTGCCCAGTCATATTAACATCAATTATAACATAACTAAAATGTTTTAGTTATATTTTTTAACCAGATATTGAATACTTATTTTCTCATATATTGTATTCTGCTAAAATTTTCATTCTATAACTCTTGGGAATCTTGGAAGAGTTACAATAATAAAATTGAAAATATTCTGTTCACAACTGCAAATGAACATTAGATGGATAAATTGGTATTGAAACAGAAAAGGGAATAAAGAAAAGTTGCTGTCCTGGAAGAATTGTCCTGGATTTATGTCTCCCACATGGTAGTATTTAATAGGACTTTCTCCTAAAAATACTCTTTTGGCACTAACTCCTTAAATCTCATTAGTACTACAGGGAAAAATGGTTGAACATGGAATGAGGAGAAATGACAGCTATTCTTATAGTCAGTTGGGAAAAGAAAAACAGATTGAACCTAATTTTCTAAGAATTTCTAATTGCAATTAAATTCCCCATATAAGGTACCTAACTATGAATTTTGATTAAATAAAGCAATGAAAGGGGAGGGTAGATGACAGAGATTATTAGTATAGATTCTGTTTCCTCAGCCTGAGAGTATACAGATTCACCTGTAGATATTTTCCCTTCTGTTTCTTTGTTTTAACAAGAGTAAAATGAGTTAAGCCTGAAAATGGTTTCATTGTTCATATAAAACAAGTAATTTTTTTTGTTAATCTCTCAAGAATACACTTGGAAACTTAAGTACAAAAACACATACAAAAAGAAATCTGGATATTTTTCTCTAAAGTGTAAGTTGATCCATATTGGGAAAATGAGATTTTCTTATTCATGCAGGTGGTTTCTTGCTTGATATTTCAACTCAATCAATTGTAATTAAATTGAGACTAATTAAATTGGGAAATCAAAAACAAATGAATTGACAAGGTGAATCATTCCCTTAAGACTGAAAAGAAATTTAAAATTAAATGTAATTTTCACAGGCAAAGAGAAAGTTATCATCATTATAGGTCAATTACCTAAGGCATTCTGGAGTAGCTTTATTGTAAGAAATAATGAACTTAGGGCCCCGCATTGTTAAGATTATAAAAGAAAATAGTTGTCCAAGAAATTAATTTAAACTTTTTGTTGTATAATTGTAAGTACTCTACATATTTATTAAACAATAATCTATCCTTAGAGATGTGCCTAAGGCATCAGAAAATGCAGCTGAAATAGTTATTGCTATGAGTTCTTTGCAATTGTAACATGTTTTTAACTTACAGCATTATAGATATGTCTAAACCAGAGTTTTAATGTAAATATGAAGACACATTTGCTTTATTTTTTTACCATCCTTAAAAGTAAATATGCTGGGTCCTGATTTTTTGGTGCTTAAACATGTTAAAAAATAATAGCATTGTTTTTTTGTAAATAAAAAAATAGGTGGAACCTAACACATTTTGTCATTTTTTTAAGTTAAACTTGGTCAACTATTGGCAATTTAATTCACATTAACCTATACTGTAAAATCCAATTTGTCTAATTTCTCCCAAAGATTAATAGGGTCCTGAGAGGATTTTAATCTTCTGGGGTAAGCAGCTATTTAATAATAGGAATGATATAAAAGCAAAACCTTTTGGACTGCCCTCACAGTGATCTTTTGTTTCTTCCACAAAACATCATGTAAAAATGTAACTAAATATCATCCACTTAAGTGAATACCTATGAGTTTTTACACATAAAAAATATTTTAAGAATTTCTATTCTATTTCAACACCAGAATGAATCTTTTCTGAGACTAAGAATAAAAATCAGATGAGACTACCATTCCCCTAGTGGCTAGGGAAGGTTATTAATAAAAAGGGGGCTATCCAGGATTTCAAGTCCCATGTCTGAATCCCACTTGTCATAGATCCAGCCACAGCTGCATGCACATCTTTCCCTTGGATTAATGCAAAACCTCTGACTGATGCTCCAAGGGCAACCTCAGCAATAATTCTAGAAAGGAAATTGGATCACTCTTTCCTGCCCCCCCCACTCCATATACTTTTAAAGACCTAAGTGACTTCTCATTGCTTTTACCAGTAATTTCAAAGTTTTTATCGTGACTTTGAAATTCACATTATTACCTGCATAAATTAACCCCCAGAGTCATGATTATTCACTTCCAGATGCTTCCTGCCCTCATCCGTTCCCCCAAAAATACTGCAGAGTACACTGGAGACGATCTTGATGAACTTCTTTTCAGCTTTGCAGAAGGCCTGTGCATGCTTCTTTACAGTTTTCTGTGTCATTCATACCTCACAGATATGGATATCTGTGGGGGACAACATTCTACCTCACACAGATTGCTAAATACACCTAGTCCCTAGGTCTGCTTATTGCAGGCATCAGACTCCCCTCCCACTTCCTGATAGGCAATTAAACAAGAATAAAACAGTCCTCTTCATCATTTACTCTTTGGTCTTTGCATAAGATATCTTGTATAAAATATGAAATATAATAATTACATGTTAGTCATATAAAAATCTAAAGCATATTAGGAATATTCCTGAAAAGTGTTAAGTGCCTGGAACTAGATAAAGAACCATAATGATTTAATTCCTAGAAAGTTGCAGAACTTTGGTTAAGATCCCTTTCAATTTCATTTCTGGATTCCTCATTCTGTGCCAGGATTACATCTTTGTCTTCACTATTTAATTTCATATCAGAACTATTTTTTATCAAAAACCACATCCCTTTGAAATATTTCTGCTCTTTAATGTCTGCATCTCTGACTTCCCTCTGCCCTAATAACCATTTCTCCATTTCTTTTGTATATTTACTATAGTTTAATAGAGTTGGAGTTCAGAGGGCTGCATGATGCTACTCAGTACTGAGGGCATACAAGAGCAATTTGTAAATTAGAAGGGAAAGGCACTTTTCTGTTACCTTAGGTTACAGATCAGTATTCAAATATACTTTATGATTTAATTTATTTCAAATTTGAAATAGTATCTCATTTAGCTATAGAATTTTAACTAAATATTTAATATTAAATTAATTAAATTTAAAAGAATCAAATGGATTGCATTCATACAGTGAATTTTTTATTTTTCTTCTATTCGTTCAACATCATACCTACCACTCTCATAATCATTACCAAAGGAAGTAATATCCCCAAGGATAACTTTGAAGAATTTATGATTTGTGGGGCTTGATACTTCATTGTCTCTTTATTTATTTTTTTTAACTAAGGTAGCTTTATTTTCACTGCAAAGTAATATTGGTGACCCAGAAAAGTACAATGTATTCTAAGGCCCTCTCTCTCTAGGAATAACCTTCCTTATACTAATACACTAATGTTTCTTCATTATTTTTGATTTGGGCAAATGCTTTTGTAGTCACAGAAATGCTAAAGATGAAATGTGAAAACCTTTGTGCCTATCAACTATACTTACTGAGATTCCAGTAAATGCAAATCTTGCAATGAAAATTAGAATCACGTGTTTCCAGGATAGCATTTCATGATGCCAGACATTGGACAATTCTGATTTTCTGGGATTTTACCTTTCATTTTCACAACTGATAATTTTTTTCCCTGCCATAGTTATATATAAATAATAAATTCAGAAAAGATAATGTATATTAGTCAATTATTCTAAGCATTTTAACTTCTTAAAATAGCTCAAAGTTAGTAATACTACTATTGACATTCAAAACTAAATACAATAGGGCCTCCCCGGTGGCGCAGCGGTTGAGCGCTGGGTTGCGAAGCTGCCCGGGGCCTCTGCGGCGCCGGTTCGATCCCCGGCTGCTCCCAGGCCACTGGAGGAGGGTCCCACATGGCGCGCAGACCTCTCCTGCCGCCCGCTGCTCCCCTCAGCAGTGTCCTTCGGTCCTTCTGCCTGCTCTGCTCCCCGCTCTGGCTCTGGTGAATTCTCTCACCCTCCCACGCTTCTGACTGTACCCAGTGCATGTATAAACAAAACAAACAAACAAACCAGCAAACAAATAAAGCATGACTCTATAAAAAAAACAAAACAAAAAACAAAAAAAAAAAACTAAATACAATAAAGCTTGTAGACATTGTATCAAGGGACATATATTAATAAGTGACTTGTTTAAACTTAAACAGAGATATTTAATGTCATAAACCATAATTGTAACCAATCCATCATATAAGCCATCTCCAAATATTAAGACATTCTTAGCATTGAGGATTCTAAGAATATTACTGGTGAATTCATGAGCTTGAGGATTATTTTTCCTTTCTGGGTTTTCCCCCCAGCTCTAATGAAATATATACTTGATACATTGGTAAGTTTAAGGTATGCAATGTGATTGTTTATATACATATATATTTTGAAATGTTTACTAAAATAATGTTTGATAATGCATCCTTTACCTCACATAATTATTTGTTGTTTTTGTGATGATGAGAACATTAAAACCCCACTCTCATAACAACTTCCAATTATGCAATACAGTATCATTCACTGTAGTCATAATGCCGTCTACCAGCTGGCTGGGACTTACTCATAACAGAGAGTCTGTATTCTTTTACTCTCAGTGTTTTCAGTTTCAAAACAGCTGTGACATTTATGTCTGTTAGTTTTCATCAATAATGATTGAATTTCCTCATTTCTTTTTTTAAAAAATATTTTTTCATGCATACAAGAACTGGGGTAGAGGCCAGAGGTATGGGTGGTGGGAGGATTCACCAGAGACAGAGCGGGGAGCAGAACAGCTGGATCCACTGAAATAACTACTGAGGGGAGCAGCAGGTGACTCAGGAGAGGTCTGCTGCACCATGTGGGTAGCTCCCTGGTGGGGGAATCGAACTAGAGCTGCAATGGCTGCCAATTGCTTGATAGTGCTGTCTTTAAACCCTGCGCTACCAGGGAGGCCCTAGTTTGTGTTTTCTTGTATTGGCATTTGTTCTTATCTTTCAGCATAACTTGCTTTCTTTGGGAAATCACTCCTCTCCACTCCAGTGGGAATGAAGTCCTGCTAATTCTTGCTCCAGAAATGGATGCCAGGCCCTGTTCTAGTCAATCAGTTTATTTTGCTATCTAGACATAATGCTTGCTTTGGGGATGATGGTCTGGGACTGCAGTTCATCCAGAGATATTTATTCCCATGACGTTTGATAAAATTTGAGTGACAGTAATCTTTTTATTTGCTATTGTGATTACAAGGTGAATATTTTAAGCTTGATTTGTGACACCATATGGACGGAACTGAAGATGAAAGTAGAGGGGGACATTGAGACAATGAGCCTCTGGCTCCAAACATTTCTGAAGATAACATGGCCTTGCCTTTTTATTTTTATATGCCAATAATTTCCTTTATTTGTGTAAGCCATATAATCTGGTTTGTCAGACTCTGTTTTATTCTATTACTGACGTGTAATCCACTGTAGCCAGCTTAATCACACAGGAATTTATTACAGGCTGTTAGGTTTTAGAATTTAAAGAATGCAAAAGAAAAAGTCTTTAAATGCACTAGCCAGGAAATGTGATTTGACATTCACAGCTCATGTTGCAACCTCTATGATGGTGGGGACTGTGCACTGCAAACTCTACTGAGCACCCCCAGAAGTACCATATGTTTCTGCCATTAACTTGTAAAGAGATGGCCTCTTCCCAGAAGAATGTTATTTTACATTGCTCAGTTCTGTCTTCTTACGTGTCTACTTGGATGAACACATCTTGTGTCTCTTAGCTTGTAGAAAATATTGGAAATGATTTTCTTTTCTTTCTTTCTAGCCTCTATGGTACAACAAAGCACCATAGGAAGTGCTATGGTGAGTTCTGAGTGAAGCAAGAGGCAATATTTCAAAATTAGTAACCATAAGGATCCCAAATCAAAAAGTGAGGTTTTAAATCATTCATCTTAGGGTAATCATCGTCACCTCTCTAGCTTTCCTTATCAGGCCCAAGTTCCCCACTGAGGATGACTGTATTTCAATTCCGGGTTGGTGCTGAGGATTTTAACATTTTTAATAGGTGCAACCCAATTTTCATAATGTCCAAAACACTAGAGATCAAAATGACTTTTTAATAACTCAATTGGGACATCTCTCTTCATACAAGAGAAAATCAGCTAAAATGCAATCCAATAGCTTCCCTAAAAACATAGATTACTGGTGGCTTCAGGTTGTTTAGAAAATCTCTGGGGAAGCCTTCCTAGTGATCCCTTCAATTGCTTTCCACCAGCCTACTGGATTACAGGTCCCCAGATAGGCTATATGGTCAGAGTATGTGTGCCTTCCTCAGCCCCAAACAACTTCCAGGAGGAATAAAGTTTTATAACTCAAATAGTATAGACATATGAAAATTACAGGTTAAATACACTGTAAATTGTGCAACATATGTCCTGTTTCTATTTTTATTTTATTTTTCTAAAGATTTATTTATTTATTTATACAAGCACTGGGTACAGTCAGAAGCATGGGAGGGTGAGAGTATTCACAAGAGCCAGAGCGGGGAGCAAAACAGGCAGATGGACGAAATGCACTGCTGACGGGAGCAGCGGGCGGCAGGAGAGGTCTGCGCGCCATGTGGGACCCTCGCCAGCGACAGGGGATTGAACCGGTGCTGCAGAGGCTGCGAGCAACATTGCAGCCCAGCACTCAACCACTGCGCCACCGGGGAGGCCCCTGTTTCTATTTTTAATTAAAATTACAAAATCAAATTTTCTTATAATAATATAAAACATAAACACTTGGAACATATTGTCAGAATTGTTTGTATAGGAGCATCCACGATATTCCATGATTAGGGGACTGATGCTTCACCTTGTAGTGCTGGCTCATGACAATCAATAGAGGGACATCTGTCCCTGTAGTCCTTATACTTATGTTTAAGTCATTCCTCCCAGGACAGGGTATGTTTCATATTTCTGTATGTCAATTGCTGGTCATCCCTCCTCAACATATTAAGCCATGTTAGAAAAGATCATGTAAGAATATGAGAAGTAGGACCTTTGCAACTGAGAGGCCTGGACATACACACCCTCGCACTTAAGCAAAATAATTTATGGTCTATTTTTTTCATGGCTATCAAAACAGTAATACAGATATGCTTCTATGTCAAAGCAAATAATGTGCATAAAAATTTGAATCTGATAATAAAATTAGCATTTTGAAAATAAAGAAAATAGATTTTTGAAAAGACAGTAAATACACACATCTAGAAAATAAAGTTAGATAGATTTAATAAATTAAGGGAAAAATGTTTTCTAGAAACAAGCAAAAACATACTAAGCTTTTGCATAATCAACAAGATGTTTGCATTGTCAAAACTTAGAGTAAGCATTAAAAAATTAATGTATTTTGAAATGATAAAAAGTGGAAACATTCAACATAGAATTGAAAAGTGGCCATGTAAAATGTATAAATATATTTATTTTTCTTTTTACATGACTGAAGTGATGAAAAGAGTAAGATCCAGTATCTGAATTAAAATTGAACACCGTCCTATTCCCCCACACTGGTCATCTTTTCATTGAATATCTGTGAGAAGCAATGATAGTAAATAAGCTGCAGTTATATATTTGGAAGAAGATAACATCACCCCTGTTACTGATATATAGTCACCTTAATATGCAAAGAAGAAATTAAGATTTATTAATAATGTTCTCAAAATCACAAGAATGAACTTTCAATCCCAAATTTGTTATTCTAGACGTTGTGCCATCTTTCAAGGGTCTATTAACCTCTTGTAATTTGTTTTTCTCATTAGTAAAATGTTAAAAATTGTTCACACCTCAG
Source organism: Talpa europaea (assembly GCF_964194135.1). Lineage (NCBI taxonomy): Eukaryota > Metazoa > Chordata > Mammalia > Eulipotyphla > Talpidae > Talpa > Talpa europaea. Next base: position 11,927,908 of record NC_140071.1, on the reverse strand, counting down.
AATTATGAGGATCAAATAAAATAATTCATGTGAAATGTAACACAGCAATACAAACTTTCAAATAACTCCTTAAGTGCATGCATACACACAGATACTTCTGTAAGCAAAAAATATTATAAAAGAGAAGATAATACCATTGCACCCTGAGTGATAGAAGTATGGGAGCACTAAGTGTTAAATTTTAATGATAGATTATAATGTGACTGCAGAATAAATTTATTTCTGAGAATTTGGAATTTAACATTTTCATTCTTCACCGCAGTGAGAATAAATGAGAAAATGAAATCTCAGGGAAATTCCTCTTTGATACCCTGCTTCAGATCTTTTTTATGTGTTTGGGATCTATGTTGCATGTTCTTCTTTTGATCTCTACCTGAAAAAGCCACTGACAGCAAATGTAAACATTGGCATGAAAAATCTTAGAAGGACATATGTGAGAAAAAAGCTTAAATGTAAGTATAATAAGGATACTTCAGGTATATTACAAGTATGTTTAGTTCAATTAAAAAGGTTTTTTTAAAGATTTATTTATCGATGCATGCAAGAACTGGGGTACAGGCAAAAGGTGTGGGGGGAGAGGATTCACCAGAGACAGAGTGGGGAACAGAACAGGCAGATCAACTGAAATACACTGCTGAGGGGAGCAGCTGGCGAGTCAGGAGAGGTCCGCTGCGCCACATGGGTAGCTCCCTGGCCGGGGATTGAACTCGTGCTGCAGTGGCTGCCGATAGCTTCGTAGTGCTGGGTCTTAACCCCTTGTGCTACCAAGGAGGTCCTCAATTAAAATAGTTTTTAAACAGCTGTCCAAATATCAATAATGGATCTGCTTACATATCCATCTTTCCTCTTACATCAGATTGATATTATAGTAGTTTTATAATTATCAAGAATGGCAACCAAATAATAGAGGTAAAAAAGTAAATGTAGAAAACACCTAATAGAGAATACCAGAAACACCAATATTAAAAAATAATAATAATAATAACCTCCAAGTAGGTGATAGAAAAGTTAATGTAATTTAAAATAGGTCAGAAATGGGGCCTCCCTGGTGGCGCAGGGGGTTGAGCGCAGCGCTGTGAAGCTGTCCATTACCTTTGCAGCACAAGTTCAATACCCGGCTGGCTGGGGAACAACCCACATGGCACAGCAGACCTCTTCTGCCTCGCCCGCTGCTCCCTTCCATGACTCTGGCCTGTACCCCACTTCTAAAAACAAACGGTCTGATATATAGAGACAGGCAGCTCTCCTTCTGCCCCCCTGTGATCATGCAGGTGTTTCTTTATAAAAACCTGTTCCCATTACAAGCTAGAGCAGTAGCTCTCCTGCCGACCTGTGACTATGCAGGTGCTTCTCTATTTCTACTTTTCCTATTAAACCAGTCCTTTTAAAATGTAAAAGGAATTATGGATATAAAACATATAAACTATGGTACAAATATCAATGGATGCATTTGAAGTTGGTTTGTTTAATTACTAGTTAAGAAAGATTTATCAAAACGATAGTGAAATATTACTGCAGATTGGAAAAACTGTTTGGGGACACACTGTGATGAAGATTTTATACTCTAAATGAATTTCCAAATAAAAGAGACATTTTCATATTAGATTAAAGCAAGGCCTTATGTGTTAGCTCCAATAAAAGCATTTTAAATGCAAAAGCAAAGAGTAGTTAAACATATGTATCATGCAAGCTCAAATCCAAATCAAATTGGAGTGGTTATATTAATAACATCAAATAGAAACAAGAAACATTATTAAAGATAGAGATTTCTCTTGAAAAAACAAACAAATACAAAACCCTCAAAGCATTTCAAAGTATTAGTGGCTAGGAGGTGAAGGATATCCTATAGGCTAGCATCAGTCTACATGAAAGGTGGAGGTGTGCGTTGAACACATATAAAGAATGAATATCAAGTAGAAGACATTTTGTCAGTTCTTTAATAAAGAATGACAGACTGATCCACATGTAACTATTGCTATCTAATCTGTCAGATTAGGAGCTGAATTCTCAAGACTCTGTTTTGTTTGTTTGTTGCCTGTATATCTGAAATAATCACAGAGAATTCTCTGTGTCAGCAAAGTGATCCTGTGTAGGTGTTAGGAAAATCATGTGGCTCTGCAGGAAACTAGATCAGCTCAGAACTAGTTTTTATTGCCCTCCTGAATGAGTGATTCTCAATGAATGACCTCACCTGGGGGGTTGTGTTGACACTAATCAATTTCACTTGCCTACTGTTTATGCCCCCCACGACACAAATTTGCGGAAATATATTTTATCATAGGAATCAGCGAGTGGAAGATTACCCCATGTTACACGAGTGAGTTTTATTGACTTAATACTGTATTCATACTTTATCTATGCATAATACAAAAGAAAAGCAGACCCTCTATTACAGATTCTTATAGGAAACTAATGGTTGCCATGCTCACAGATTAAGGGAAGACTTGCAGAAGAGATCATCAAATAGTTATATTTCCAAATACAATACATTAATTTCTGTAATGTAATGGCCATCATCACAGAAAAATCCTGAAGAAGCAGAAGGTGCTAAATGTTTGCATATATTGCTAACTTATACATGAAAATACTTCATACCCCCCGAACAAAAAACCTGGTACTATGGAGTATATTTGGAAATTAATATATTTACTAAATGCACAGATGAGTCATAAAAGAAGAAATAGACTTTGATCTGACGTTGTGAGGTCGCTACTGTCTAGTCAGATTATCCCCCAATTCCTGAAGCATAGGAGGTAGTGGGAAGAGAAGGGCCTTGTAAGTGGGCGTATTAACTGAAATAAGAAACAACATATGCTCGTTCTTCTGCTTCTGCTCTGCTTCTGTTCATGCCTCAGTACAACTTTACATAGTTAATGTTAGGCTTTCTACAATAAGAATAGAAAATGTTTCTCCCATGCAGAGGCTAGTTAAAAGGACTGAAAATTTTACCTTTAATAATCTCCAGACAGAATAGAGAAAGCTCAGTTGGAAGTTCCATTCTGTCTATCACAAACCTATGAGGCAAAGAGAATGTAGCATTCATTTCCTCAATTATGTAATTATCTGCTTTAAGAGTCGGGTGTTAAGGGCACTTGATTTGAATAGACTATGCCTCAGAGAGTTTAGGAAGGAATAATCTGACCCAGCTAGTACAGCGGTTGGTGTCTAAAGACTTTCTTTCAGTTGGCTGGGTTGGAGACTTGGAGAAATAGATAAGTGGTGACAAACAAATCCTATGCAGTTAAAATTTGCTTAACAAAGTGCTAAGAATATATTTTCAATCGAGCATATTAGGAACCATTGAGTTGGCATATATTCAGTAAGAATAGTTATTTGACTTTATCCAGATTCTTATAGGAAACTAATGGTTGCCATGCTCACAGATTAAGGGAAGACTTGCAGAAGAGATCATCAAATAGTTATATTTCCAAATGCAATACATTAAAAACTTGATATGTTTACATAAATCATGTTTATCAACTGTCCTTCCTGATCTAATCTCAAGCTATGGGACACATTGTCTGTTCTGAAGGAGTGCAGTTTCACTCTCTGCTTGAGATATATATATGTGTGTGTGTGTGTGTGTGTGTGTGTGTGTGTGTGTATTTCAATGTATGATCCAACACACCAGCAGTTAGACTGCAACTCAATAAACCATGTATGGCTGCAGCCTGCCTTTGTGTTTCAAGATCTAGAATAAGATTCTAAAGAGTCTACCACGAGAATAATCAGCTTAAGAAGAAATCCCTCTTTCACTCTGATTGGATGACTCATGAAGGCAAACAGATGTTGACTACATGTTAGTGTCACCTGAGATAAAATATCGGTGCACAGCATAAATAATTGGCTTAGGTCATCATGCACAGAAATATGTCTTAAATGACTCTGGCAACTTGTCAGTGTGTCACGGATACTCATATCTTCAAGCGAGTGTCATTCCTATCTTTTCTGTGCTAAGTTGTGTTCTCTGTTTTTCTGATCTTGCTCTTTGCCTCAAGAGGCTGAGCCTGCAGAATACTCACCTGGGCTTCCTTACTGAATAGTTTTATTTGAGTGTGAACAAAACAACACTTTTGGGAGACTGGAGGAAAAGAAAGGAGTGAGATCAGAGTATTTTTTTACTTCTCTTTTCCATGTTTATTGGCAACAATGTCCTCACCTCATTAACTACTAATTTATCTATTAAATCCTCCTTCCAGTTTGTGAATGAGCCCTTCTAGAGAAAGAACATGTAATAATGAAGTATCTAGTGGGTATGTTGCTAAATTACTCATCTTTAATGTTATGTGTTCAAATAAATTAGAAAGTTGGATGTTGTTGCATTGTTGCATCATTAATTAAAAGTAGCACATATACAAATGGTCTCAAATAACCCTCAAACCACAAGTTAATTGCAAGCAAATGCTGTTCAGATTCACTTGATACTTAACCTCTGATAGTGCATGTGTGTTTTTTTTCAATGATCAAGGCCTTATTGAAATTCATAGGATTAATTAAGGAATAACAAAAATGTATATCTCAAGTGTATATAGAGAAAAAACACAATGTTACTTCAATAAAATAAATGCAATTTAGTGGATAAAGTTAGATTTAAATATATTTTCAGAAAAGAACACAGAGCAAGAAAATACAACAAAATTAAATAATGCAGTATGTTGTATACATGAATATAACTGTCATAAGTTGGAAAATTGCTTTAAATTTTGTCTCTGAAAAAGTTCATGTTTCAGGTTCGTTTTCCTTCCCCCATTAATGGCATGACTTGCTTGGACATGGATACTCAAAAATTTAATTAAGCCTTTAAAATATTTTAAATTGGAGCATAACATAGGGGATGTCTCAATACCATCATATGTATAACTTGTTCATGTAATCATCACTGAAGTCATTTCTGGAGGTTTACAAAATGTCAGACTTACAGAAGTGAGTTAAAGTTACTTGTAGAGTGATTATTGTATTCATATAAGACTATAGTATATCTTAGTAACAGGAAACTATTTTTAAAATGATATTTGGCCTTTACATGCATGCATTTAACTTTCCGTGGCCAAGATAGGACCCAGGCATTATAGTCATTTTAGGATTTTTTTTTTTTTAAGGAGATGTTGCTAAGTTGCCAATTTTGTGTAACAGTAATCTAGAAAAACTGCAATCTTTCATCAGCAACCTTCCAAGAAAGACAGAGGACAGTGGTTTTTAGAATATTTTGTAGAAATTTAGTTTCAACAGAAGGACCTGGAACCTTAATGCATTAGTGGAAGATCAGGAAAGAGGGAAGCTAGTAGACCCTAAGCCACATTCAACCAAAACATCTATATTTAGTCCTGTGTGTGTATTTTCCTTCTGCAAAAATAATTCTCAAATTAAATACCTATTTAAAACATAATTTAATTATATCCCAAGAGATTCCCCAAGATGTGAAATATCTTGCCGAAATCACAGAGATCTTTTGAAGCACTAAAAACAAGTTCTTCTGGGAGTTAGTCATGTATTTATTTTTTTTCTCATAGATACCAATTATAATGATGCTAATTATTGCCAATTTTTAAACTAGTTTTCATAAATCAAAATGATTAAATATTTGAGGAATTTTTGCCTTGGGATTATCTGAAAATCAAAGAACTTGAAAATTTGTTGCTTATGTCAAGTGTTATTAATTTGATATAACCTCCACCTAGTGTCAGCTTGCTGAAACTACCATCAAATGATAACCTGGACTCACCTATTTAAAATCATTTACTCTAATCTTCTTAAGATGTAAAGGAGGTCATAAAAGTTAGATATTTTCTTCTCTAGTCACAAAGGTATGTATAATCAGATTCACATGCAGTTATATAAAAACTAGAATATATATATTCTTTAAAAGGGAAGAATAATTCCTATAACATTCAGATTTCATCAGATATCATCAAAACACAAACTAGTATAACATAATCAGTAAGTTTATTTTTTCACAGGCTGCTCAATAAATTGAGTTATTGTGAGAGTCACCTAATTTTTATGATATAATGCACTGAATTTTGACAGCATTCTAAGGGGTATCTTAAATTTGCTTAATTTTAAATACAAAAACATAATTTAAATATAAGTATGAATCTCTATAAATCATTTAACTTTGCATGTTAAAAATAATGTGAATACTGTTATAAAAATGCACTAAGTAGGTGTAAACATGAAGTTGCATGTATGTGGGTGGTATAAATTGAGAGAAACATCATCTACATCTTTCCTGTAATGAGTTGACACAGAGTCAGGGGAGATGAGACTCTTGCTTTTCAAAATTGAATTTTTTTAACTTTCCAAAACTTAAATTTGAAATAGTAAATAATCAGGATTTTCAAGCCAGATATCTAGATTCATATCCTAGATCAACAACTACCTCATCAAACTATTCAAGTATTTTGTCTTATTTCAAATCCTTATTTTTTTAAATACTTAAAAATAGGTTTGCTTAGTGAGGATTAAATGAGCTACTATGTAGCAAAAGTAACACAAAAAAGCTTCTGGAATATAGTTGATTCTTGATATATTTTTAATTTAGTGTTTATTGAATATAGCACATAAAATATAAAAGCCATTATGTGTAGAATTCAGTAAGTTGCAATAAATTGAACATTAACATGAACCATTCCCTGGTCAAGAAATAAATCAATACCAACAACACTGAAAACTAAGTCTCTCTTCTCAGTATCTACCTCTTCTCACCACTAAAGGAACTAGTGTCTGAATTCTAATGCTGTAGATGTTTTGCTTGATTTTAAATCTACACGTGGGCATATTCAGTATGCATTCCACAGTATCTGATTTCTTGACCTGAACATAGTTTTGAGATCCTTGTGACTGTGTAGAACTCATTCCCCATTTTTTACTTCTGTGCAATACTCATTTATATATGAATATGACACATTATGTCTGTAATGATATATTGAAATACTGTTTTACTCTCTTCATAATGTTTATGATCAAAGTAAAATTGCTTGATTTGATATAGTGTGATCTGCATCTTTTTAAAAATAGTTGCTGTCTTTTTTGTCTCATTTGAGTCAACTTTTCTTACCTGAAGATTGAAATTATCATGCTAACTTAGTTTCTTCAAGCATTTTATCTTTCACAAAGATTTGCAACTCACTTAAAAATAATTTAATGCGTTTGGTAGGAGCTGAATTTTATATATTCTTTATAGATATAAAAAAATCAAAGGTCTAGAATGTCATTCTTTGAAAAGATTGTCCTTTCTACTGTGTTTTACAGTGTCACACGTAATGTGAATCGGATGTCCACAAATGCATTTGTTTACTTGTGAATAAGTTTCTGTTGCATGGATCTGGCTGCCTCTATTTGCATCATTACCTTACAGTCCCATTTGCTGTAATTTTATAGCAAGTATTTTCTATTTGGTGAAAGATGTCCTGTGACTTTGGACTATTTGACTTTTATATTATATTGAATGTCCTATCCCTTTACATTGCCAAGTCTATTGCTTAAAAAAAAAAAAAACTAGTATTTATATGAGTGTTTTTGAATCTCTATTTAATCTGGGGAACATTTTTATTACAATATTGAATTGTGATTGTGATTCATAGACTTTGTAAATCTTTCAATATATTTAATACTTCATAATATTTCCAGTTTCTTTGTAGAGATTTGCACATCTTCCATTTGATTTATTTCAAAGTAACAATGCCATAGATTCTGAATGTTCTAAGATTTATTTAATCAAAAATAACTTAATCAAAAATGAAATGTAATTAATCAAAAATGCTTCCTGGTGGCATAGGGGTTAAGTCTCAGCACAATCATTCTATCATTGCTGCGGCTTGAGTTCAATCCCCTGCCAGGGAGTTACCCCACATGGCACAGCAGCCCTCTCCTGTCTCACCTGCTGCTCCCTTCAGCAATGTATTTCAGTAGATCCACATGTTCTGCCTCCCACTTTGTCTCTGGTGAATCCTCCCACACCCCCCACCTCTGGTCTACACCCCAGTTCTTCTGTGCATACAGAAATTTAAAAAAAAATAAAAAAAAATCAACTTTATCGGCATACGTTGAAATAAGAATTATTTTAATAATGTTAACATGAAAATTTTTTATAGTAAGTGACACTAGCATTATCCAATTAAAAAATTAGTCATAATCTGTTCATCAATTTTTATATAACTTGTTTGTTATTTTTTTCTTTTTGAATATTTCATCTATCTGTCTTAAAGAATTACAATACACTTCTCCAGCTGTTCAATTAAGATTATGTTAGCCTCATAAAATGAGATTTTCAATATATTCAGTTCTATTCAAAATATTTTCTATTTACATTGTGACTACTATTTCATGCATGGATTATCTAGAAGTATTTTGCTTAGTTTCCAAAAACACAGATTTTTTTTTTTAGTTAACTTTTGCTAGCTTAATTCCACTATGCATGGAAGTCATAGCAGTATTTTAAAATGTTTTTAATAGAGGAGATCTTACATATGCTAAATAAAAGTCAGTTAAGATAAATACCATGGGTATACTTGAAAACAATGTGTACTTTTCAGTTATGGGGTACATTATCTGTATGTGTGTGTGTGTATGTGTGTGTGTGAATTATCTAGGAATTTGAAAGAAATTCCTAGAATGTTTAAATTGTTTATCTTATGTATTTTTAATATGCTTGCTCTGTGTTTTATGAGAGAGGTATATGAAAAACTAATAATTTTGTAGAAAAATATTTTCTTTTCGTTATTTAAATATATGTATATATTACTGCTATATACATGTAGTTAATTTATTTTTCCAAGTGAAATAATCTTTAGATCACTAAAAGACAACTTTTTTTCCCATTCTACTTAAACTTCTCATTAATGTCTTCTTGGTCAGATATTATAAGAGTTATACTAGCTCTGATTAGTATCCACATGCTACATTTTCCAATTCTTTAACTTCCTGTTTTCCTTATATTAAAACTGGTTTTCTGTGAATTGCATATGACTGGGTAGTTGTTCTTTCATGTTCCCTTTGGAAATCTGTTTGATTTTAATTGGAGACATTATTTCACAGAATGAATTGTAGTTACTAATGCATTTCAGTAATGTTTCCTTTTTATTTGACCCACCTGTACCATATGCCACTTATCTCCTAACTTTCCACTGGATTTTCAAAAAATTGTATTTTCCTCATATATATATATGTGTGTGTGTGTGTGTGTGTGTGTGTGTGTATGCATATATATATATACACACACACAAAACTTTTCTTAGTGAAGTTACCTATAGATTCTAATATACATTTTTTTCAAATTCCTAGATAATTGAATGTCATTAGAACATTTTGTCTGAATTATATATCCCTCCTTTACATACCCTAATATTTTCTCTATTATGCCTATCTTTATCTTTGTAAGCAAATGTATCTCTTTATGTGTATCTATATATGTAAGGGTATAATTTATGTGTATCTATATATGTAAGGGTATAACTATAAATTTGTTTTCACTGTAGTATTCGTTTAAAGCACCCATTTTGTATTTCCCAATGTTCTTTATTCGTTCCTAATCTCAAAATGTCTACTTTTTCTACTGCATAAACTATGTCCTTTAACAATAGTAACATTATGCTAAAAATGAATTTTATGTCTCTGTCTGAATTTTCTTTTATATTTTCTTCATATTAGAGAGATATTATAGAAGTCTAGGTTAATAATTTATTTTTGCACTTCAAAAATTCCACCATTCCAGTGTCCTTTAATCCATTTTTTTTCTCTTGGGAATCAGCAGACAAACTTATTTTCCTCATTTGAAGGAAATTTGTCTGTTACTTTAATGCTTTTACATAGATCTTATCTTTGTTCTTGGTTTCCAGGAGTTTTACAAGGGCCAAGGTGAACGTGAGGCAAGTATGCTATGTAGGTTAAGGCTATAAGGGGAGTTTACTCTCAATGCAAATGGATACATGTATTTCTGTGTGTGAGCATGATGTGCTATATAAACACTCATATGCAGTCTCGATGCCTAATTGTTTTCAACAGGAACATTATTTTGACCCGCCATTATCAAATTAGAAAAGTTTTCTATCATTATCACCATCAACATTATTATTATAGCTATTATTATTATCATTACCACATTTATTGTTATAGCACCACAAGAAACTGAATAAGTTAAGGTTAAGTGGTTTGCTTTGGATGAACTGGCAAACAGAATTGGCAAAAATTAGTTTCAAAATAGTTTACTTTGGATGAACAACTTCTCAGAGCCAACAGGTAATTGACAGGTAGCCAGTTGGTTCAAGGAGAATATGAAACCACTTTAATTTGTGGTTCGTACACTAGGACAAAGATATAGAAATAAGATATGCCTGGTTCCCAGAAGGAAATAAGAAAAATGAGGAAAAGAGTTTATAAAAAGTGAATGTCATTGTGATGGGGGTGATCTGCGTCCTTGTCATAAATTTAAGACAAAGACAATGCTATTATTTTCTTCTTAAGTTCAGATTTCACCACTTCTTGGGTAGATAATATGAATCTAAACTGAAATTATAGACATAGGCACAAATTTAAGCACAGCACTGGGATCATTGTTTTTGTGTTTTGAGATGTTTTTGTTTGATATTCCAGCCATTCAATTATTGATCATTCTCTTTTCATTCCCATCACTCAGGCAATAAACACTCTGCTTACATTGTTTTCATAATTCAGGATGGCCCAGTGGGATTTTATGCTATTACAGACCCTCCCTTTCTATCAGCATTAGACTCTTATGCAACATTTGACTGGACTCTCAGTCCTAAATACATAAATTGGATTATTTGATTGTTGCCAATGTCCCTTTCACTATAGTTAGTCTCCAAAAATAGCCCTTCACCTCCTGTCAAATCATGCTTCACCATCCAATTTTATCATCCTATCCAAGACAATCTGGAGGCTACAATCACTTTTAATTAATCCCACATGCTTAAGGCATAGCAAATAGTGTTGATAATATAAATTATCTAAGAGATTTTAACATAGAAGTTGAAAATAATAACAATGGAAAAATGAGCAAATTTTGTCATGGTTTCATTTTTCCAAAACATCTTGAATCCTATTGCACTCCTAGCTCACAACACAGAAATATCAGAGTAAGTTTAAACAGTATTGGTCACTTCCTCTTAAACCAGTCTCTATTTCATTTTTTCTGGCTTCCAACATTATTCTGACTCATGCTCTTTTTTAGCTGTCCCTTTCCCCTGGAAATGTTCTTTTGGTTGGCATTTCAGGATTTCAAAACTGTTAAGTGATCTGAAGTTTACTCTAAGGATACATTTATTTCTCCAGACTCTTTTGTGAAATGAGATCACTACAGCCATGTAACTGGATTTGCTTTATCACTCAATCAATACTTCTTTCATGGAGAGGTGGCAAGAGGAATCTCAGAGAAAGCAGTGGCTGTAAGGGAAAATGAGTTTGAACAGAAATGGAAGCACCAGGGCATATTGGAGAATTCTTTTTAAGGTAATACAGTGAAATAAAGATTTACAGGATGAGAAGCATTGCGCCTACAAACATTTCTTATTGTCCTTTTTGTTCTTTTTCGTTCTCCATTCAACTTTCTTGCATTTACCCCTCTTTCCCACTGTACTTTACTGTTTTATTGGGAAGATCACTGACACCAATTTCCTGTATGTCTTAGTTCTCTATTCTCTTCCTTTATGTCAAGTCATAAAAATTAATAAAAGCTAGAACTTCAACTAAATAAAATGGTTTTGTAAATACATTTGCATGGACATTCCAAATACAGGTATGGTTCTATACAATTTTTACAGTTGCTCTGAACATATTACTTTTATTTTTATTGTTCATGAATGTATTAGTTTATTTTAAAAGAAAATACAGACACTGAGAAAGAAAATAACTTACAGCAGTTGAAAAACTTGAATAAAAGAGGTAACAGGTATATTATGACTTTTAAAGGCAAAGTTTTTAGCATTCATTAAAATCTTCAGCTTGTGGTATTCTTGTTTTATTCTAAAAGTACAAATAAAAGAAGTAAACACCAATGGTTGTGTTAGAACAAAACTCTTATTTTTTATTCATCTATTTCATTATATTCCAAATAAACATCCAAAGTAGGTAAGACTATTTCTTTGAAGAAGACAGATGTACTCAAATTAGTTTATGTCTTTTATTTCTTTAAACTTCAAGTGAAAAATGTATATCAATGTATATTTTAATGCAGGGTTCTTTTAAAAATAAAGATCAAACATCCTTGAGGACATTATGATAAATATAATTAAGCCAGACACAAAAAGACACGTACCGTGTGAGGCTACTTACATGTGACACCCAAAATAGATCCGTAAAATCAAAGACTGGAACAGTGGTTACCAGAGCTTGGGAGTGGATTGGGACTGGGGGTGGATGTTATCATCAGAGATAAATTTTCTGTTAAATAAAACATATAAATCCTAGAGATCTATTGTATAACCTTTTAACTATAGTCATGAATAGTATTATGTACACTGAGCTTGCTGAGGATACCTCTCAAGCTGTGTGTTTATCACAATAAAATATATTATTATATATATATATATGTATACTTCTCTCTTTATAGAGATAGGTTAGCTGGAGTTAGGTATAGATGGATATAGGTGTGTGTATATATACACACATATGTAACATATCTGCAGCTTTGATAGTGAATTTGTCTATTTCCCCTTGCAGTTGTTTCAGCATGATACAGAGTTTACTCATGTATTATGTAGTCTCCTTATGTAGTTTGACACTGTGGTGTTAGGTATATGCATATTAAGGACTATTACGTCTTTTTGGAAAATTAAGTATTTTCTTTTTAAGTCCTTCTAAATAGCTGACAATTTTCATATTTCAGCTGTTGGTGTTTAGAAAAGTACTGATATGAAGGCATTTTGTCATTAAATTGTTCAATTTTCATTGAAGACACAATGTTTCAAAATGAGTCATAAGTATGCTATGTTTTCGAAACTGTGTATTCCATTTCCAATATTTGTCATCTTTATGAACTTGGTTGAGGTATCTCATTCTGTAAAATCAGAAAATGGACTATGGTAGAGAACTATGTTTGCCTTGGTGGTGGATGTGGTGGGATTCTACACCCCTGAATCATATACAAGGCGATAAACCAAAGTTAATTTCAAAAAAAGTAGAAATAGTACACACAAATAGGTAATGTTATGATCATTATTATGTATCTCACTGTTGTACTATTTAATAGACTATCTGACACATATGGCATTAATTTTATATACATATTGAATGAATGAATGACAATCTCATGAGAACTGCTTTTCTCTAAACATATGGTATGATTATTAATTATATGAAATCTGTTAACATTTTTCAAGGGCATTATAACAGTATAAACAAAGTGAGTTTATTGCTCTGTCATTTACACATGGCATTGGGCCAACATAGTCTTTTCAGTATCCTCTGGTTACAAGATTTGAAGCCACATACTTAATAAACCAATAGCTAACGGAGGCTGGAATTTATATATTTGCTGGTAAATACTAGCTTAATTCAAGCCTTCAGAGTGTATTATTCAGATACAGGACTAATTAATATACATGAATACTTTGGTAAAGTATCCAAACTACTCTAGTTTTTCTGTAGTCCAAATTTTGGATGTTGAAATTGGGAGATCAAATTACCTTAGGAAGTTTCAGGATATCCTATATTTTGCTTGAAATGAAAGCCATAATATATAATGTGATAAAAGATTGGAATTTTGGTATAAAGCTAGAAATAACTTCAAAAAAAATGCTGTGTCTCATAATTGATCAGTATCCAGACCTGATTTATTGGGGAATTTATGGATTATAGTTGGATCTAACTAAATTTTATTACAGTCAATAGACGCCAATAAAATAAACTGTTAGTCATGCAGTGAATGTCAGCAGACCTATTTCTGCCTATGAACAGAGTGACATTTGTTGACTTCTTGACCTATGTAATTCAGCATAAGAATCATGCTCTGTAGGACTCAGAGGCTTCATATTAACCTGTAGTATAAAAATTAATTCAGATGCATTTATTTACAATAATTATAAATAGTATATTAAAACCAAATATGTAAACATGGAATTCAGAGATTGGTCTTCTTGAATAGTCGCATCCCAGCCAGGCAACAAGAAGTTATGCAGTAGTTCAGTGTTGATTATTATGTTCTCCAGCTAAATGAAAGAATATTAAGTCAATATTTTTTCCACTTAAATTATCTGATTTTTAAATCAAGTTAAGATCATCAATGAAGAATTTATGCCCATATTGTATATATTGCCTCTACAAGTGGTAATTATTATTAAACAACTTCTCTGGATTGTAACTGGATTTTTAAAAACTTCTCAAAGACATGAATTATAAAGACATTAGTGTTCAATCAATTCTAATACTGTCTAAATTCAGAAATATTACTCAGAAGTTCTCAAGTATATGACAAACATGGTTTTGATCTTATTATTTCCAATATATACTAGAGCTAATTGTAAATGAATATCAAATCAAAATACATCAAGCTTCTCAGACTTTCCTCAGTGTATTTTTAACCATATTAGCAACCAGGTAGATGAAAAATAATTGATGTTTTTATATCCATATAAACTAGGAATCTGCAAAATAGTGTATCATTTTTAAACCACTTGTTTTCCAGTTTCCTTCTTGAATATTAATTTTTGTATGTATATAGAAAATTTGAGATATTTTCTAACCTTAAAATAAATTGATTTAATTTTTCATGATCTCTAAAAAGCTTCAAAAACTATAAAATAATATTGACAATTAAAAATAGGCTGAAATATTAAGACACTGACTAAAATGGCAGTTTTAATTTTAACTAAACATATTATGCATTAAATTTTTACATATCTTTGAATATGTTCACAACCATTAATTTACAAGACACACAGCAATTCAGTCTTAAGCAGATACAATACCCATATATAAACATACATATATTAATTTATTTCCAAATGACTTAAATTTTTTTCTTCAGTAAAATGAGGTTTAGATTGGTTGATTAATTGTTTTAATATTTTAAGAATAAGTGTAATAATTTAAATAAATATAGTTACCAGTATATTCAAACCAATTTCTAACTACTGATGACATCTTGATCTTTTTACTATATCAGCATGCTTCTTAAAATCACTCGTGGTAATATTTGATTTTTTCTTTTAATTGATTCAACACTATTGAATTTTATTTTAATCTCAGAGACTGTCATGCATTAGAATTTATTGCTCACATTAAAAGTATGGGAAATTACTTGAATAAAGATGAGCATAATGGTATTACAACAATGGATAGTATGTGATTCTAATACAAAAATGGACAATTTTATTCAAATACATTTATGCACTCTATAATTAGATTAATTTCACAAGTGAAAATAACATACTTGACTTTTTCTAAATAAAGCAGTTAATATAACTTCAGAGAATTTTTTATAGATTAAAGTATTTCTCCTTTTTTTAAGATTTATTGTTTATTTATGCATACAAGAACTGGGGTGTAGGCCAGACGTAGGAGCGGTGAGAGGATCCACCAGAGACAGAGTCGGGATCAGAACAGGTGGATCCACTGAAATACACTGCTGAGGGGAGCAGCAGGAGAGACAGGAGAGGTCCGCTGCGCCACATGGGTAGCTCCCTGGCCGGGGATTGAACCCGTGCTGCAGAGGCTGCAGACAGCTTCACAGCACTGTGCTCAACCCACTGCTCCACTGGGGAGGCCCACTTCTGTCTTTTTGCTCCCTTACCTTTTCCCTCCTTTCTTCTTTTCTCTCCTCCCCTCTTCTTACTTTCTTTTCTTACTTTCTCCCAGGCTAGCTATCAGCAAGAGACACTTCACGTGTTTCTACAGATAAAATGTTTGGGAGCATTTTTAAGCTGTACTGAGTGTTAATTTATACAATTGAATAGCTTCCAAATAGCCCAGCAGACATGACTGAATTTATTTCAGTGTTGGGAGAAATTACATTTTTTTTGT